>NW_027466100.1:4515000-4627500 GCF_046127955.1 Nelusetta ayraudi | reverse complement strand
CGCAGTGGTTCACATGAAGGTCCAAGAGGCCTACAGACCTACACTGAGTCTGGACGTGGCAGTACAGTTGGATCATTGTCTTTGTTGTGTTGTTTGGTCATTGTGATCCAATGTAATGTGAGAGAAGGACGAGTGCAGTTATATTGGAGTGAGTTATTTAGAGTGTAATAGAAGTTATAATGCAGAGTCTGTTTTTATGAAATGTTCTATCACCTGGCATCCATCCATCCATCCATTCATCCATCTTCTACTGCCGTATCCGGAGTCAGGTCTCGGGGGCAGCAGCCTCAGCAGAGACCCCCAGACTTCCCTGGACCCAGTCACCTCCTCCAGCTCCTCCAGTGGGACCCCAAGGCTTCCCAGTCCAGCCCAGAGACCTGGTCCCTCCAGCAGGGTCTCCTCCTGGTGGGACATGCCTGGAACACCTCCCCAGGGAGGCGTCCCAAACAAGACCCTGAGATGCTGGAACTCCTCCCCCTGAGGCAGGGCCTCCCCACCGACCCAGAGAGGGCAAACCACTTCATATCCAGCATTGATTTATCTGTTGGTGATTAATTATAATGTAACATTTATTTTATTTAAATTATATTTGAACTGAATTGGATTTGTTTGTAAAAGTGAGATTTATTTTCATTGATTCATGTGGTTTATGTTGAGACCTAGTGGAGAAGTGGGTATGGCCTACAGAAGGTTTGAGTATACAAGTTATTCAGATATGGAGAATCCCCATGGCAGGACTTCAGGAGATATATAATCAAAGTGTTAAAGCAGCAGAAATGAAACGTCAGTTGAGGTCAAGGTCACACAGGTCAGAGGTTGTGATGGCTTTTATTGTCAGAATATTGAATAATTGTAATATAATGTTTGAGCTCGTAACAAAGTTTGGGTGATATAACATAATCACATAAAATAAATGATCTGGTTTCCTTCTGATTCATTGACGTCCTTCTGAAATCTCCACACAAACATCTGGCAAGCATCAAAACCATGAATTATTTTGAGGGAAACTTCTTTTGTCTTACTTATAATTCAATTATGATTTGAGTTCCCATCACAGGTGTTGTGAATCACTTTATCTTTTCCACATGATTTCCTCATTTAAGATCATGAAGCAGAAATAAAGTCTCTTGAAAAGTATTTTTCACCTCCAAAATGAAGATGTTATAGAACTCTGAAGTGAGAGCAGAGCAGTGTGTTGTTAATGTGTGGAACCTTCATGCTGAGATGTTCCAGCCGTGGATGAGGAGAGCAGAAGCAGTGGTTGTGTTGCTGCTGCCTTCACTGAGCAGCTGCTCCAAGTCCTGCTTCTTCCACTGAGGATTCAGCTCCACCAGTGGCTTCTGGGACGTCTCTCCCAGTAACCAGTAACAGCAGCTTGTAGGGAGAAGCAGTCCGCCAGCCACCAGGCTGCACTGGGGTCAAAGGTCGTGACACGCCCACACAGTGTTGGTGCGTGCAGCTTGCTGTTTGGCTCCATTGGTTGTAGTTCTGTCAGCCACGAGTAGATGGAGCTCTCCTCTTCACTCTCCTCATCCTCACCACCACCTGCAAAGATAAGAAGAGACAGCAGGAGTCAGGACTCACGGTCCTTGAACGCATCATCACAGAGTTGATGGAGATGATGGAGTGACTGGTGAGAAGAAGCAGACTCTCAGTCACATGTCAAGTGTGGAACATCAGAAGGTCATGTGACCATGGAGTGTTGGACTGATACTGAGGCCTGATGAAGATGAACTGATCAATAATTGGGTGGTGAACTGAGAGAAGAAGCAGTTTGGCAGCAGATGTTGGATGAATGAGGAGCAGCTGGACGTCACCATTCTCCTCTCACACTGTGACTGGGAACACTGGACCTCTGCTGTGGGATCAACTGGCTTTGGTGCTGGAACCATCATCCACTGGTTCCAAACCAGTACTAACCTCACATTCTCCAGTTGATGGTCACTGCTGTAGACAAGATCCATCAGTGGCTTCACTGATGATTCCTTCAGCTGGTTCCTACTCAGGTCCAGCTCTCTGAGGTGGGAGGGGTTGGACTTCAGAGCTGAGAGCAGCCAATCACAGCTGAGCTCTGACAAACTGCAGTCAATCAACCTGAATAGAGAATAAATGATGGAGAGTTTATAATGATGGAGAGTTTTTCCAGGGTGTCATCACTCTGAAAATCAAAGTGAAATCGACTTCAGAATCTGACACTACAGAATAAAATGGGAGAGGGAGGGCGAGCGAACGAGTGCTGCACTGTGGAGTCCATTACTGGCTCTTGATGATGTTGCTGTCTGGGCCCCCTTGCACTAAAGTAGGATTGCGTCATCCAAGATGAGTCACTAAGCCTTCAGCGTTCAACAAATCCACAACATGTGTGTCCAGGCTTCATGGGTCGCACTAAAAGCCATCCAGGATGAGAAGACACGGATTCACCAAGCCAGGTGAAAGCTCTCCTGGATCAGTGCGCAATGCTCGCGGCTTCCTTCCATAGACCCCGGTTATGGAGCTGGGATTGACGGATTGGCCATCTTTGACCTCCTCAGAAGCCTCCATGAGGATTTGCGCCTGGGACGGGGATTCAGACTCTCTACCGTCCACTGTCACAACAACAACCTCATGTTACTCTTTGATGTGTCTTTATGTTTCTATAATAATAATAATAATAACAATAAACTTTATTTATATAGCACTGCTCATACACAACATGTGCAACCCACAGTGCTTAACAAAATAAAACAAAACAAAACAAAGAAAGGTAATAATAATAAGAAGAAGAACAACAATCATAATAATAACAATGAGAAAAAATAAAAAGCTCCACTGCCCCTCCCCCCACCCCATACGGACCCACCCCTCCCCACCAACGCACACAGACAAACGCCCACCCCCATATTCACACAGATATTAGATAAAACGGCTTGGCACTGAAGAATCTGATGAGGAAAGGCCACTATGGGGAGCCGTTCACACAAGGGGGCATCATGGCCTGCAGCGCCCCTATGGGCAGACCAGGCGTAGCTCCCACCATGGAGGGCCCCCCATGAGGAAACACTGGCACTAAAAGTATAAAAGGGAGAATAATCATAATGAGAAATCTGTTGGTGTCTGTACGTCCTGATTAAAATTTGTATTGGTTAAAAGATTGAAGGTAGAGAAGAGAAATCAAGGGTTTTTTCCTATTGTTTGTGATGAGGTTGGAGAAATGGGTTATTCTTGCCTGTTTGACAGTTTTATTGTAAGATTTTAGTCGATGACGAAATGTCTCATAATGGACAGTGTTACGAGAGTTAACCACTAGATGGCAGCCAAGTTCCATGCAATATGCAGAGACATCGAGTGCGAGTTGATGACGTTGGCTTCCGGTTGTTTTACCTGATGAGCACTGTTATAACCATAGATATATACAGAAGGCGAGATGTCTTATCCGCGCTGCTGGCCAATGGAATCGAACGTCCGCACTGGCGGCCATCTTGCCACAGTCACCTCGCTCCGCCCCTCTCACTCATAACTATGTATTCTTATTGTGCATGTTCTTTTAAATAGCCCTAAATTGCTCTATTTTCAACCGAATTTCGAGCGGTTTGGTTTGTTATAAAGGTTATAAGCATAGTTATGATACTGCATACTTATTAATGATTTATAACCATAGGCTTTCATGTGAAAATAGCAAACACACGCACACACCCGTATTTAATAAAAACATATATGCTAAACGCTAAACTAAACAAACCAGCACTAAATCGTAACATTAATCAAACAGCTCCAACAATAGCTTACAGATGAAATGTGATCCTACAAGCTTTTGTTTGTGGACAGTGACGATTGCTGCATCCATAAGCGGCACAGAAGTTCGGCATTTTTTCAGTCACCGATTTCCTGTAGAAACCATAATGCATGATGCTGTAGCAAAGCAATCCAATTGTAAATCATTTGCAAATTAAGTTAAATTATATAGAAAAAAAGCTATTCTGTCTCTCCATATGTCAAATTGCTTGTTTTATTTACACCTACCAATCCTAATCCCTTTTATCACAACAAGAAAAAAGACGGACTGTAATCTCAGGTTGTCACCGTTCGACTCTGAATCAAACAGGTGGGGGATGAGATATCAGCAGCTCTAGTTCATTGTGTGTCTGTCTCTCTGTTCATAGTGTCTCTGCTGCATGAACTGATGAGACTGCGTTCATGCAGCAGCAACGTTATAGGAAACGCACCTCAGCGAATAACTACAACCGACACCACAAATATTGTATGTGAACAAAATACTAGTTTGTCCTGAAATAGCTGGCTAAACTTAACTTAAGAAATGAAAATCTTAGTGGTCTCAGTCGTATTAACTTGTGCAGCTGCCATAGCACCGTTGTGTTTTTTTTCTCATAGAAAGCTGCACTCTCAACATGTTCAACCATCCAGAATTATTGCTACGTTATGAACGTTTGTAAGAAAGCAAACCGTGTGCAAAGCCGTCAAGTTTTCAGCGAGATCAGAGTGTTAATGTTTGTTCAGATCACTCACGTTCCCTCACATTCACTACATCAGACCGTGACTGCCTGACTGTGGAAAGATGGCGGCCAGTGCGGACGTTCGATTCTGCGCCGTGAGACATCTAGCCTTCTGTATATATCTATGGTTATAACTAGCGGCCATACAATAAAAGTAGCGTATCTACAAAGATTGCCTGACTGTATAAAAGAAGCGGAAACTGAACGCCGCGGCTGAAGACAGAACAACAATTCGCTATAAAGGCTGGACGTTTTTTCAATGGAGCTAAACTGCTAAGCTAATACCTGACGTACCATGGGTTTTTCGATTCCTGTACCAGACGCAATGGACATGAAGGGGGACGTATATAACAACTGGACATTCTTTAGAGCACAATGGGAAAACTATGAGATAACAACGCAAGATAACAACTATATATATATATATGTATATATACATATATATATATGTATATATATATATATATACATATATATATATACAAATGTATATATATATGTATATATATATATATATATACATATATATATATATATATATATATATATATGTATATATATATATATACATATATATATATATACATATATATATATATTTATATATACATATATATATTATGAATCAATTTCTTCTTTTTATCTGCATATTCACATGAACTTTACCTCTTTACTACTATTATTTCTGACCCTAACATTTTCAGCAATGATTTTGGCAATGGTTTATTATTTATTTATTATTAATTATTTATTTAATGTTAGACAGAGGAACAAATTTTGTTCAACATGAACAATATATCAAGGTAACCTTGATATATTGGTAGGGCGGAGCAAGAAGGAAAAGCAACACATGAAATGAAGTTCGTTTCAGTTTTATCTAGAAATAGATGCTTTATTAATCCCCCAGAGGGGGAAATTTGTGTTCAGTAGCCAACATACATAGAAGGACATACGAAAACACAGAGTCATAAAACAAAGTAAAAGTTACCAACGTTTGAATAAATAAATAATAAAGGTGTACAAATACAGAAAATCTCAAGGCGCACACTTGCTATGGTCATCAACCTTTTGCATGGCTGCAGTACAACCAGTGTGCCAGCAGATGACCCCCACATTCTTAATGAATGAAGCTTCGAGTAATGAACCAATTTTCAACACAATAGTCCAAAAGGGTTCAAAGCCTCATGAAGCCTCGTTTGGACATCACTAGACACAACGGCTTCCACTGTCATTGAATGCTGCAAGCGTCAGTTTAGCCGGCATGGAATACCAAATATTGTCATCACAGACAACGGACAACCGTTCTCCAGCATGGACTTTCAAACTTTTTCAACAGTATGGGACTTCAAACACCTCACATCCTCACCATACCCCAGCCAGAGTAATGGTAAAGCTGAGTCGGCTGTCAAAATTGCCAAGACCCTGCTGAGAAAGGCAGTGCATGCTGGTGATGACAGATGGAGGGCCGTACTAGCACGGAGGAACACTTCCACAGAGGGACTCAATAGCTCTCCTGTTCAGCGACTCCAGTCCAGACGCACACGCACATTGTTACCCTCTCATCCACCTCTGCTGAAGCCGGCTGTGATACAGGGGGTACTTCCTCGTAAGCTGGCACGGGTCACTGCATCGAAGTGGTGATATGACCAACATGCTCACGACAAGCCCATGATAATGCAAGGCGACACAGTTCGGGTCTTCCTACAACCAAATGGGCCCTCTCGCTCCTGGTCACTGGGGATTTGCACCAACCAATTGCGTGACAGGTCATATGAAGTGGTTGTACAGGACAAGGTATACAGGCGCAACAGGAGGCACATTCCACCGGTGGATGAAACTCTCATCATGCAATCTGATAGTCCCCTGGTGGAAGATGACTGGGACAACAGTCAAACAGACAGCAGACTCGAGCACATAGTTGGTGACAGGAGGGAAGGGGCTTCAGAACTAGAACGGGCTCCAGTGTTGACTGATGTGCCAAGTGTCCCCCAATCTGGACATTTAGGCCTCAAGCAGACCAGAACCAGATCCAACATAAAACCTCCTGAGAGGTACCGCAAAGACTTTGTTGTTTAAACTTTCTGAAGAAGGAATGTCATCTCTTGTTTATTTCTGTGCCACTTTGTTCATGTGGACAGTTCATTTTTTTCTAATGTTTAGGAGAGTGAACTAGTCATTTCTGTTTAACCTGTAGCCAGCTATTGTTGTTGCTGGCCACGTAACTCTCATCCGGTCAATATTGTCCATTTTCAACTGCTTTCTTTCCATATGTTAAAGGAGATGTTACGAGAGTTAACCACTAGATGGCAGCCAAGTTCCATGCAATATGCAGAGACATCTAGTGCGAGTTGATGACGTTGGCTTCCGGGTGTTTTACCTGATGAGCACTGTTATAACTAGCGGCCATACAATAAAAGTAGCGTATCTACAAAGATTGCCTGACTGTATAAAAGAAAGAACGAAACAAGGACAGGAGTTGGGGAAAAAACGCCTCACCCCATCAACAACCACAGAATCAACGAGGCATACGTCCCTGTCACTGTCCCGCCACAAGGGGCGAAACGTCAATGAATGGTAGTTCATGGTTGATGACCCTGCAGCTGACCCGTGGGCACCGAAAGAAGTGCGACAGGCAGCAATGCCAAGCAGGAAATGTCTCCTACCTGTACATTTACAGTAAGTGATAAAATAGCTATATTGCATTTATCTTTCAGTGTTTTAAGAGTCCTTTCATTAAAAAGCTAAATACCATGAAGACACATATTTTGTGGAAACACACCCACTTCCACATTCAGGTGGAGGTCCTCCACCCCCGCGAGATGTCCCGGTGTTGAAACTGTAGGAGGCGGCGACTCTCACTGGAAGTGTCGGGACTGTTCTTCGCTGTAGGGGAGCGCTCCTCGTGGAGCAACTCTACTTCCGGTGTAGGGAATGCGTTATGCAGCGTTTTTTTTTTTTTTGCATGTGTTTTCTTGCTTTGCATCGCTCCTCTGATGAAGTGAATGTTTTTATGTCCTGCAGCGTGTTGTTTTTTTGTTTTGTTTTTTTTGCGTTTGCACCACGATCCTCTTTTTGTACCGTTGTAAACTTGTATTTCTGTTTGTGACTTTGCGTCGTTTCCGTGCTCAAATACGCGATTGTCCCGTATTTGGCAACTAAAAAAGCTGTCCCGTAATGAACTGAGACGGGACGCACTTGACTTTGTCTCCACTCCGTCGCCCCGGCAACCCCAGTGTCCACGCTGAGAACTCTGTCCTCCGCAGTTCTTGGCATTTCGGCTCGCAATCCCAGAGGTGGGCAATGGGCATTCATTGCTGAATGTTTAACCCCCCCCTCCTTTTAGACAACTGAGTTTGTCTGTTTTTGTTGTTGGCGTCACCACTTTCTTTGGTTGCTTTTGTTTTCTTTGTTTTCTTGGTAAAATTTTGGTGAAACTTTGGGTTTTCTATTGAGTAGCGATTTTGTTACAGTTTGATTTCCTTTTTAGTTCATTACTATTTTGTTCCCCAGTGATCGTTACCTTTTGTTTTGTGTGTGTGTGAAGACTAAAGAAAATGTTTCTTTTGTTTGAACTGTTTAACGCTTGCCTGAGTGTCTCAATGTATTAGTGTATTCATTGTGTTCTCTTTTCTTTTGGACAGGAGTTGGCGTAGCGTGCGGCAGACTGCGTCGGTGGTTCCCCTTCACTTTGCTTTATTTTGCACAGCACGAGGGAAATTTTGCTTTGTAGTGATTCCCTTCGCTTTGTTTAATCCCTTTTTTCAGTTTTTCTTTGTTTTTTCTTTAGCCTTTCCGCTCGGCTACGTCCAGCCCTGCTCCCCTTATTTTCTTATGATGTTGAACAATCCTTTTGGTCTCGTACTTATTTTTTTTGACACTCACTCAGGCAGCTAAACCTGGTCTTATTGTTTTTTTAAAAAAGATTTTCCTTGGTGTGTTTAAAAAAGAGTCAACTATTTTAAATTATGATTGAATAAAGCTGTTTCTTTGGAAGTCCGTCTCATCCTCTCAAATCTCAAAGCGTAATGAACCTGTGTAGCCCGAGGAATTTTATTATAGTCTATTTCCTGGGGTGCAACTCCCCAGGTGGCGCTGTCAGGCAACATAAAAAATAACATTTTATAGAATTATATAATCCCTATATATGAATTCACATGATCATGGGTGTTATGATCAATGCTTCCTCTAATTTTCCATGTGTCTGGGCATCCAGACAAGCTCCTTGAGCACACTGAGGACCACTGTGGGCAACATCAGATGTGCACGCTGTGGCCACACACTAGTATCACACCTGTTCAAAACCTTGGATCATAGCAAGTTACATGGCTTATTAAAAGAATCAAATTCCAGCAGCAATTTTCATGAGTTTACTTTGAATAGAAGTGATTTGGCCCACTTCAAATGAAAAAGAGCAAAATCTTGTTGTTGATGAGATGTGTAGTGTGTTATATGTGAGAGTCCTGCTTTAACCATAGGAAGAGTCCTGCTTTGGCCTGGCTGAGGTCCAGTTGTGGCCTGGCTGAGGGTCATGTTGCGTCAATGTGCAGTGGCATGCGCGTGATAGATTGAAAAATAAGCCGAAGTGATAGCTCTTCTCTGAATAGACAAGTTAAGCCAGTGTGCTGCAGTTAGCCAGTGAAAATAGAGCGGAGTGGCACCTCTTCACGTTGTTACGCAATCTATGTCAGCGCGGTGCTGCAGCCTGGAAACTTTCTCTGCCTTTTGGATTCATACGGTGCAGCTGGAAGAAAAAAAACATCATTCCGAAGGCGTAGCGGTGCGCCGCCTAATAAAAGCTCTAAAATTATTAATTAATACGTTTCTATTGAATTTTATTTTATGTGCTACATAGATTTCCTTGTGCGCTGAGAATGTGCAAGTAGTGCGCGATTGCGCAAGCAAGCAGCTTAGAGGGAACATTGGTTATGATGCAATAAAGTAAATACACTGTGAGTCAGTAAAGTACCCATTCTCTACTTGTTCTGTAAAATAGTGGTGTGTGTGTGTGTGTGTGTCTGTGTGTGTGTGTGTGTGTGTGTGTGTGTGTGTGTGTGTGTGTGTGTCTGTGTGTATGCCAGATAAATATCAGCTGTTTCCCACATTGACTGATGTGCTTTTGAAACTTTGATCTTGTCTTCATGGTGTTGACTTTCTAAATGTCTGTGGTGAATACATGGAGATCTTGACAGAAGAGAAATCTACCAACAAGCAGAGACTTTATCTGGATTGTCTTGTTGCTTTATTGCTTCAATTCAACAGTTGATCATTGACTTGACATTGTTATGCAGTATAGACTGATGGTATATTTCATGACTTATTGATTGACTGTTGTCACATTGAGCCAACAAGCAGAATCAAAAGACAAAATTCTCTCACAATATTTACATGCATTCATCTGATTGTTAACAAACGGATCAACAGTCAGAAGGTTGATCAGATGGATGAGTTGTTGAAAGGTCAAAGGTCAGGGTGGAAAGGTCCAGAGTGGAAACAGACCTCAGCTGTGTTTCCACAGTAATAAAGTTGTCATGTGGACTAATGACACATTATTAATCTGCGGGATGAATGGGCTGCAGAGGAAGAGAAACAACGTGGCACAAAGATCCAGCAGGTGGACAACAGTCACCAGGAGCACCAACAGGAAGTGGCGTCCAGGCCCCGCCCACCCTGTGATTGACAGCCGGAGACACTGGGTAACAAACGTGAAGACAGAAGAAGAATCAAAGGTGAGAATTCAGCTCAGAGTCTCTCTGATGACTTCAGTCACACTTTCATCAACTCAGCTGAAGAACCTGAAGGAACATAAAGTCCAACATGTAGCGGCTGAGTGAAGGAGGTCTGGACTCTGTGGAGGAGCTCCATGGTTCCAGAGACGCTGTAGAAGGACAGAAGACCTGCTCTGTGGTCCAGGTACACTCCCACTCTGGAGGACCGAGGACCTGAGACACGAGTACTGATGTTGTTGTGACAAAACCAATATTCACCTGGGTAACAATATAAACTCCAGGATTTGTCATTTGCTGTGTCTCAATTCAGGTTCTGCACCCTTGAGACCGAGTTCCCAGCCTAGAAGGACGGACCAAACCCCGCCTCCCCGGTAACCACTCGGGACGGTCTAGCCTTCGGCGTATTTCCTCGTTTCGTCACCGCCGTTCCCTCCTGCTGGCCAACCCCGGAAGTGACGTTTTTATAGTATCACGCTAACCATTGGTTCGCCATCTAACGATGCCGTTGAATGTTCAAATAAATAAAATCCTACGTTAAAAACTGGATACTTTATGTGAAACGTCAATATTTAGATTTATATGTCGTGCCATAACCAGTACATGCCGCTAATTTCAGCTGACTTCCCAGGATCCCACGATGGTTTGCAGCAGCACGCAAAGCATCATGGGATACCCAAGTACGCGAAGGATAGTAGCGGTGTATCCTTGGAATCGGCTAAAACGAGTGCGTATTTACGAGTGCGCATTTTGAGCGTCCTAAACACCCTCGGGAATTGGGACAAGCCTTCGCGCAGTGCGATGACGCAACTTCCTTTCAAAATGCGCACTTCAAGGATGCAGAACCTGAATTGAGACACAGCAATTGAATCCAAATCTACTTTCCTCTGACCTTCCTGCTCTGCCGATGTTCCTGTAGGCCACTGCTACACCAACCCCCTAAAATAAACCACAGAAGTCCCTCCCCCTTCTCCACTCAACCTCCCAGTAACATCGTCCAGTCACACCTTCTCTACTCAGGACCTGCTTCTTGTCAGTGAATCTGTCTGGATGATCACAATAAGACTGAACTTCCTCCATGAATGTCACTTTTCTGTTCTCCTCAGATAATAACAGACGTTTGTGCACTCTGCAGAACTTGCTGTATTTCATCTCTCAGCTTGGTCACAGCTGCTGCCACGTCCTCAAAGTATCTCAGAGGACGGATCTCCAGGCTGGAGGAGTCTGGAGACGGACTGAGTGCTGGCAGTGAGGAGAACCTGTGGAGAAACTGGCTGTGGTCCAGTGTGTGTGAGATCTTCTCCAGCTCAGCGTCTCTCCTCTTCAGCTCCATCATCTCCTGCTCCAGCTTCTTCTCAAGCTCTTTGACTCCACTCACTGCTGCCCCCTGTGTGGATCTGACCTGCTGCTGCACCTCAGAGCGTCTTTTCTCCAGCAGACGGATCATCTGGGTGAGGATCTATTCGCTGTCCTTCACTGCTTTATCAGCAGAGCCGTTGATGGACTCCACCCCCTTCAGGTCTTCCTCTGTGTGCTGGATCTTCTGCTGGATCTTCTACCTGGTCTCCTCCAGCTCTCTCTGCCTCCCAGGCCTCTGTACTGCTGCTGACACTGTCTGATGACCTTTATGTTCATCCATACAGCATAAAGCACAGATGATCTTCTGATCAGTGCGGCAGAACATCTTCATCACCTCATCATGACGAGGGCAGATGGTCTCCTGGAGCTGCTGGCTGGGTTCCACCAGCTTGTGTCTCTGTAGGGGAGCAGCATCACGATGAGGCTGGAGGTGAGAGTCACAGTAGGAGGCCCGACAGACCAGACAGGACTTGAGGGCCTTCAGTTTCCTCCCAGTGCAGACATCACAGGCCACATCTCCAGCATAGCAGTGATCAGCAGGAGCATCTTGGAGTCCAGTCCCCCCCCGCAACGAAACTTGGCACGTTAACTTTGCAGACACGTTAGTGTAGCGCGACAGCGATAGCGTGCGTCCCCCCCCCCCACCCCCCCCGTCAACGTGAGCGCAATTTTCCAACCAGCACTGCAGAGAGAAAGGCAATATCCAGGTGGAGTGAAAATACATCCCAGTGCCCACCATCACAGGCATATAGACGTAGATAAGATACATTTACATAAAATACCAGAATGTTTGTCAATTTTTCATTAAAACATATTTTATTTATTTAGTTAGATAAAAATGTTTCCTCCCAGCACAATATGTATTTGTTAATTTAACTCACATTCCTGCCATCATCTTAACACAATTCAGTGTCAATTTTAAGTTGGAAAAGCATAATAATTAAATTACTTAAATGGCACATTTCAAGTAAAACTGTTGCTATTTAGTCTATTTGTGGTGGTATGTGAGTTATACTTCCCATAAAAAGACTTCCTTTTACATCAAGAATATTTAAATTTTTCATAGATGACTCCCAAAGAGACAGACATATTCTGTCAAGTTCTAACCTGAAGACCACTCTGTCTGGTCCAAAAAGAATTATATTGAATTGAGAGCAGCTGTTCTTATTTTCTCTTTTTTGAGAGAGATTTGCTCAGATTTTCAGTTGACCTGTTGATTTGATTTCTCTGATTAAAATTAAAACAAAGTCTGATATTTGGCAGCTTGTTTAATTCTTATACATAGGTATAAAATACATTTTTTATAATAACATTCACGAGTTTTCGTTGTAAAAGTCATCATTTTCATATACACAAGTTGGACGTCTAAAAGTATCGGTATCTGTATTGGTATCGGGATACTAGCCTTGGTATCACCTGGTATCGTATCGAAAGGAAAAATAGTGGTATCGCACATCCCTACTTCCACACACACACACACTATACTGTAAATGGCTGCAGTTTCCTTTACAAAAGTGCTACAGACATCATTCAAACATCCACGTGTTTGTCTCATCAAGACCTATATTTTACATTTGACAGCCACTTAAAAAAAAATGCAGGTCAAAAATATGCATCATTTGCATACACAGGCATATGATGATTAGACCTCTTCTCCCTCTTTGTCAACACACAAATGCCTGCAGTTTCCTTTAGAAAAGTGCTACAGACGTCATTCAAACACCTACGTGTTTGTCTCATCAAGGCCAATATTTTACATTTGACAGCATCCTCCCCCAAAAAAAAATGGAGGTGAGAAATCTGCATCATTTGCATAGACTTCTTTCAGCAGATGTCGCCGGGCGTCGGCAGAGGACGGGGGTCAATTGCGGGCGTCGACAGGGGTCAGGCGTCATCGGGGGTCATCGGGCATCGCGTCGGCCACGGCGGCTCAGTCCCGTAAACGCTGCTTGCAGCTTTAATTTATTGTTTTGATTTAATTTAATTTATTAGTGTTAATGGCTGCTGAAAAAAGGGGATGAATAGTTCAAATTCGAGTTGAAAGTAAAATATACAAATGTTGGAAGTACTAGTAATCATTACTATGTACAGTTATGCCCATCTGTTATCTTTGTTGGGCTTGAGTTTATGATTATTTTTTTTACCCTGTGCATCTTTTGTTTTGTTAGTAGTACTTGTCATTGCTCCAACACGAATAAACATGTTGCGTCCCACTAGATGGCGCATTTGCCTTATTTACAAGCACCACGGTCATCGGAGCTGATCGCTGCCACTCTCAGCAGCGTGCGTCTACTAAGGTCTACTAAGATTCCACAATCTATTACACCTCGTGAGCAAAACAGGCTACAGGTAAAATTAAACATCTTCAGTTGAGCAACTCAGGCAAGTTAAACTGATTTAAAAACAAACAAACACTATAATACTTGGAAAAGAATCCTCTATATGTCAATAAATACAACAGATTGAGTATTCATTAAAAAAAAATGCTTACTTTAAATAAGAAAATCCAACAAACCAACAAGTGCAACACTAAAAAGCAAACCAACAATCAAAATAATGCTTAATTGCCTTAGCTTCGTCCCACACTTATCAGCTTAGCTACTAAGAATAACACACATTATTCACCTGGACAGAAGGAGGTTCTGAGGAACATGTTGGTCCTGGAGCTTCCTGGTCAGGATGTTCGGGAGATCCCTCGGGCTCAATGTCTGCAGCGCCAACATATTTTAGAATTGCTCCTGCAGAGACAAAGCTCACTAGATCATCAAGCAAAACAGATCAGAAGCACATTTTCCTATTTTATTATTACAGTGATGTTGCAGTAATATAGGAAAATTAAAAATGTATTTGTTTTTAAATTAAACATTATGATTGCAGCTTTTACCCAATTACAAAACTGTCATTTTTAAGAGTTTTTGGCATTACTTTACACACTGTACTAGTTAAAGTAATAAAACTAAGATAAATGACCCACTACCACAATAGTCTAAAATAGTCAACACCATGCCAAATAAAGTATTTCCATAAAATATTTCTTTGAATTCTAAAACAGTAGCACATTTCTAATGAAGGGCCTACAAAATACAAACTAAGCTTAGTAAATTCATCCTAAGTTAAGGCTAAAATAACATTAAGAGTCAAATATGTGAGAGACAACTTCCACTGAACAATAACAGGGGACTGACTACAACAACAACTACAACATGCCCTCCCTCCCTCCCTCCCTGTTAGAATGTGAATAAACGGGTGTGGAGTCAATCAGTCATTCCCATGGCAGGATAGGCCAACTTGACAGGACATGGTCAACTTTCATAAAACAAACAAAAACGCTGATTCATGACGAACAAATATTAGCCAGCCAGCTAACATTTATCCGACGCTAGCAAGCTGGCTAGAAGGACAAATAAACAAACTTGGGGGGGGGACAACAGCGTTTCACCTCCACCTCTCCAGCCCACATAAACAAATAACTTACCTTTCCCCTTTGCAAGTTTTTCTTGATCAGTTTTCTTTTCCTTCCGTTTTTCCGCACCGCTGGGATAAGTCCTTTTTGATGCCATTATGGTGTCTGTTTGTTTTTAATCCTCTCGCTAACGGGAACGAATGGTAGCTGTCAATCATTCACATCATACCTGTGCGTCGCCGGCCCGCTACGTCACAACCTGCGTGACAGTGCGGCAAGCCCCCAGAGTCCAAGATGGCGTCCCATTCCTTTCAATGAAGTTGCTCACCCAGCGCATGGCTCCCAAAAACCTTTTGACTTCCGCATTGATGGGATAATAGAGCATGCACGGTTGTGTCAGTGTGGAGATCGTCACTGACAGACGTGCGCGCTCACGAACCGTACAAAATTCAACATGGAAATGAATGTATTTTTTACGGAACAACTGACGATTGTTGTTTGGAAATTTTGATGATGATGATGATGATGATTATTATTATATTAATAAAATAGTATTATTATAATAATATACTATTATTTGTGTATTAAACAAGTGAGCAATGTGCCACTGAATAATAAATGATAATTATTTGAAGCAACTCTCTTTGGAAAGCAGACAAAGTAATGAAATGATTGGTCTATTTATTTCATCAGAACTAAAAAATAAAAAATAAAAACTGAACGATCTTGAAAGTTCCTCCCTTTCTCTTGCACCTGTCGACCGGTCAACTTTTGGCTTCTCTACAGTGTTCGAGAAAATGCCGACCTGTGCTGCAATTAACTGTGTCACCCGATCAACAGGCAAAGGGTGCAAAGGACCCACGTTACTTCGGTAAGAATGATTAATGAAATGACTGTAAGGAACTTTTATGCCGCTGACGTTTTTACGTCCGTACGTCCGTGTGTGTGTAGCTAACACAAATTTGCAAATATTTTGTCGTCCTCATGGAATTAAACAGCACACCATGTTAATTTATCAGCGAGTGCTCTCTCTTTTCATGCAATTCATCACGCTTAACATGTAATGCTGAATCATGAACGCTATGGAGCAAAAAATAATAATTACATAAACGACGAGTGAAATAAAATGTGTCATTCATTCAATAAAGACTTCATTCATTCATTCATCTTCTATACCCGCTTATTCCTATTCAGGGTCATGGGGGTCTGCTGGAGCCTATCCCAGCTGTCTTAGGGCGAAGGCAGGGTGACACCCTGGACAAGTCGCCAGTTCATCGCAGGGCCACATAGAGACAAACAACCATTCACACTCACATGCACACCTACGGACAATTTAGAACGTTCAATTGACCTCACGTGCATGTTTTTGGAGTGTGGGAGGAAGCCGGAGAACCCAGAGAGAACCCACGCAGACACAGGGAGAACATGCAAACTCCACACAGAAAGGTCCCAGGTCCGGGCAGTTGAAAATGCCATTTTATTTCATTTAACAAAGCATATCATTATTTCATCATGCATTTAATTGTTTTGTGGTCCTGTGTTTTAGTGCTTCATAATTGTATTCTGTTGTCAAAGTTGCCCATCAAAGTCAGATTAGTAATCCTGTACATCAGTTTAAGGAAAACCAATTCTAGGTAATGGATTGCAATGGAAAGAAATGTATACATAATAAGTACGTCTGTGTGCCCGATATTTTAGCTAACACTAAACTTTCTGCACAGCTGTCTGCATTGTGTTCAAGCTTAAATTAGTTAAATATGTTTACATACCCAATTTTAAGTAAAATTACACAAAAAATTTTTTGGAATGTTTTGCTTTTTACAGCTTTCCTTTTGGGGACAGAAAACGGTTGCACAAATGGGTGGAAAATGTGAGAAGAAAAAACTGGACACCCAATGACAACTCCAGGCTGTGTGCTCTTCACTTTGAGGAGAAATCTTTCATTTTGCGTGGTGAGAGAAAGTGCCTAACTTCAACAGCTGTCCCAACCATTTTTAGTTTCTTCAAATCAGGTAAGAGCATGGCTACCAAACAAAAGGTAAGTGAGTCACACACACACCCACACACACACACATGATTTTGATCAAATCTTTGACCACACATATTCTAAAAAATGTAAAGAGGTGTCAGAGATCTTTGAAGAAGACAGTTTTCTCGTGATTCAGGAACCATGTGACAGCCATACTGTGTCTGATGTAGATGTAGAGGTCACAAATGATGTAGAGATCACCAATGATGAAGAGGTCACAAATGATGAAGAGGTCAGAGCAACGATGAAGGGATTTTACATTGACTGTTCAGTTAACATGTTCAATGTTAAAATATTCACATGAAAAAAACTTGAAAATCGTTCCGGCAGACGTAAAAAAAAAAATTGTAAGAAAGTGTTGAAAGTTATCTTGAAATCCTTTATGAAGATACTCATTATAATATTGATGAAGTGTTATTTCATGTTTTGTTGGCTGTTTCAAGGGTTTATTTAGTTTGTTGTGACACAATCTAAGGTTGAATTTGTAAAGAAATAAAAGTTCTTGTGAAAAAAGATAGTGGTCAAAGTGATATTAGTGTTATTTGTGTTTGTGTTTTTTGTAGTCTTGTCTGGATTTGTCCTGTTCGTTTCTGGTCTGTGTTTGTGTTCCCACTCTTGGCCTGCATCTTGTCGTGGTGAGTGGGCTTTTAACTAAGACAGGACAATTATATATATTGTCTGAAGCCAGCAAAATAGTCATTATGAGAATTATAACTGAAGCACACTAAATAATACACCATCAGTCACATTTTGCTTTTCTGTTATTAATCTAATGTGTGTTATGTCAAGCCTCCACAGTGGCGTGCTGCAGTCAGGATGAGACAAACAAGGTGAATGGATGGACGGATTGATGAGCCCAGCGAGCCTCCACCATCCACAGACAAGCCAGTCCCATCTTCCACCCAGAGAGATGTCTCTTCCATCTATCTTTGCCTGCCAGGGAAATGCAACCAAACATAGTAATTACAGATGGTGTTGTCTCTGTTAAAGTGACACATGGAAAAATAATAATAATAATAATAATAATATATATATATATATATATATATATATATATATATATATATGTTTTGTGATTCATGTTCATGACAATAACAATCAAACAGATTTTCTTCATTCTTCCAATGAGTTTCGCAAACAAACATGGAATTTTCCCTGGATCACACAAATACATTTGTAGATTATATAAAGACAATTATAAAACACATTTGTTGTGGTTTTATATTAAAGCAGATAGTCAAACGTAAATGTAGCATGGTAATGTTGCGAAGACACATTTATTTTTGTTTTTCTTTGTTTCTTTAGAAGCTTTTATTTTGGTTTTCTGTGGAAGCACAATAGACAACACACATGTTAACGTCCGCTAGTACGGTTCGCTCCGCATACGTCTCATGAGCCACTTGAGAGACTTCCTCTCGAGCGTTATCTACTTTTTACATTTCAAACCACAGATCCATACCCGACTTCGACTTGAACTTATTAATCATGTCGTTTCCCACATTCAATCTTACTCGTATACGTTTAAATATTCACATTTCTACTGAATAAACATCCCATAACGTTAAACGAACACTAACGTAACCGAGCGTCAACCCCGCCTCCTGGTAACCTAGCAACGGGCTAGCCGTTGTTTCCTCTTCGCTAGGTAATCACTCGGAGACGATACATTCAAAACGTAAATTTAACTCACATGCCCTCGATCTCAGACTTCAATTACGAAACAGCCACACATACATTTGCTCTTATTTTCAACCATTTCCCCTTCTCACCTGTGGAAGCACAACAGATAACACACACGTTAACGTCCGCTACGACGGTTCGCTCCACATAGGTCTCACGAGCCACTTGAGAGACCTCTCTAGCGTTATTCCCCGGGGCGAACACGACCTCCACTGGTAGAAGTGGGTAACTGCACCCTGCTCACTGATCACTCTCACACACGCCACAAACCACAACAAAAGCAGGAACAGTGCTTTGCCACAATTATGCTACATAAACACGTCCTGGTCCCCTCTGGATCCTCTTTTCCGGTCCTCGCGATCACTCTCTTGGCTGCGGTGGGCATGGTTCTGCCCGCGGTGTCTTCCTTTGTCAGGGCATTCTCTGGCCCAGTGACCCATTCGGCCGCAGATGTGGCACGCCCCCTTTTCGCCTCTGTCTCCGCTAGTCGCCCTTCGTCGGTTGTCGTTGTTCCTGTAGGGCCGTCTCGCCGTGTCACTGAGGTGCTTCATCATGGTGAGGGAGGCACGCTTTATCTTCTTGTCCTCTGCATCGCTGGCCTCCTGCAGAAGCCTCTCAGCGTGCACTGCATGACGTCGGACCTCTGTCAGCCGGGCATCTTCAATCCCCACGCAGCAGCTTCTGTTAACTGCTTTGGCGATCTGGGGGAGCAGCCCTTGTCTGAAAGCAGTGATGAGGCTGGCCGTTTGGTTGACGGCAGTCCTGATGAACGTGGCGACGCTGCGGCGTCGGTGCTGGAGTGCGCAGGGTTGTACGGTGGTAGCGTTGGATGAGGGCAGGCGGGAGGAGGGAAGACAGGCATGTCCAGGAGAGGGTCCCTCGGGCCTGTAAGAGAAGGATACAGACGATTTGGTGCATTTGAATGCTCGTGTGTGAGCGGCTCCTTTTCTCCCTCCTCTGGGGAGTGTGTGTGAGTGTGTGCACCCTCTGCCGTTATCTCTGTCACCCCTGTGCTCCAGCACCCAGTGCTGTTCACACGTTTCTTTACTTGTTTCCTGTCCCTGACCTCTGCTTCAGGTTTCCAGAATGAAAAACACCTTTAAGGATCTTTGATGATTTGAATCTCCCACCTGTTTGGGTTTTTCTTTTTTGTAACCTTTCCCCCGGCTATATTCCGTTTATCCCGGAGGTTTCTCAATTCCTCCATACTCAGTGATCCCCCCTCTGGGAAACCACACTTTTCAACCCAAACATCCAACATATCAAGACAATCTGGACCGTATTTTTTCCGCATGTCGTCCACAATTTGTCCCCCCTGGGGAACTGCAGCAGCCACTTTGCGCTGGTTCTTCCCCATCCCTGTCTAGACTTATTACTTGTAGCTGCACAGGCGTCCCTGTGCCTCCTTTTTTTTACTCAGGCGCAAAAAGGTAGAGAAAAAATTCACCCCTTCGGTACTTAGTCACCAAAGGTTTTGCCCGCTCAGCCCTCACCAACCTTCTTGGATATCTGGTTAGCGGGACAGGCCCGGCCAACGCACACTCTGTACTGGGACTGCAGTGATTCACAATCACCGCCTACCCAGACAGAAACGACTAACGCATGCGTTCCGTCCTGTACTGGGACCGTTCGTGGACGACAAGAAAAAACACCTTGGTCACTGTTATGTCTGGAAAAAGAACAATTACTTCTCACCCGATCTCCGGATTAGCACTTTCTCTCCAGGTTCGTTGGATAGACGTGAAGCCGATCAGATCCACTCTTAGACGCCGATCCTCTCGTCTCTGAATGCTTGGTTCGAGGTAGAGGGGGAACGAGGAGTTTCCTCCGTTCCTGGTCCCGGGCCGTCGACGTCCCAGAGTTTCACTGACGGGTCTCCAGCTATCCTGTTCGTGACGCCAAACTGTTGTGGAAAAGAGCAAAGCTACCGATGCAGAAATGCTGCACCGTTCAACACAAACAACGTACGAACAAGGGGGGAGACTTAAACCATGAATATCAAAGCAAATGAGCGAATCAACTTCTGAAACTCAAAAAAAAAGGGAAAGGATCTTCAAAATAAAGGGGGCCAACGATTCAAATAAGGGGGGAGAGACGGGTCAAACAAAAGCAGGACAGGCTGACACCACACGGGGGGGGGGCAACAGAAACAAGACGACTCACGGGATGTGATGATGGTGTTCAGGGCTGAGGCCACCTAGATATAGCGGAGCAGGTTGGATGGGGACGGAAACCCAAGGGAGTCACCCCAATCACACGTGCACATCCCAGTGGGCAGTCAAAATTGGGTGGCGACGACACAGCAAACTAAAACCAACCAGCCTCTGAATCACAAAAGAAAAGAAAACAATTAGGAGGGATCACGAGCGCGTATGCGAACTCAATGGTTAAGCTCACAGCAGCACACACACACACAAATCAGGATTAGATCGACATTTAAATAAACCAAAAATACAATTAAATCAACAATACAACAAACGAAAATTGAACAAACAAACAAAACAATTAGAAGTGGTTAGTGGCCACTACGCGCCGACTGTCACACGTCGAACGGCCACGTATTTCAGGTCTTAATAGACGACGTGATCGGACACTTTCGGCATCAGCAAAGCAGCAGTAAGTTGACTGGTTTTTAGAGGCTGTCTGTGCAGCGGCAAAGCCATGTTTCTTGGCGGTATCTACAAAAAAAACAAACAATGCCATTAAGTGGTTTGGTCAGCTGTTAGATGCTACTGACAAAAACTAAAGAAAGTAAAAGACTCACCGGGAGTTACAATAGGTGGTACATGCCGAAAGCGCCACGGCGCACTACATGTCAGACCCTAAAAATAAACCACACAGTCTAAAACCAGTACTCCAAAACAATTAAAAACAAAGTCGGCAGAGGCAACCATACCTGAGGCAGACGCGGACGGGCGCACGGAAACGTGACGACGGCAACGGAAGTGACGTGACGGGGCGTCAAAGTGCAGTAATAGCTAACTGTTTCCACCCCTGTCTTTATAGCACCCCACCCCCTAATCATTGGTTGACGGGCCAGGCAATCAGTGCGTCGGGCGTGACTATGATGCCACATAATGATAGAGAATCACTCTATTTATACTAATGTGCAGAACCACGAGAGTGTCATTTCTTCACTGCTGTCAGCAACAAGCATTTGGTGTCACACTGGTGTACAACACTTATGGGCTAATTAATAAGAAATGACATATTTATGAATCACCCGCAATGCCCAGATTGTTGCTGCTTATCTGCTGATATGAGCCGTCAACTGTTGCAATATAGAACCACGGGCAGGAAATTACAATTAGTGTAGAATGTATTATAATTTAAAAGTTTACGAACGGTAGTTCTTTAAAGAATTTAGCAGGGATGGAACAGGCTAATGTGACGACGTCACCTGTAACACGGTAGGAGCTCAACCTGCTGTCACGGCGAAAACTCTGTGTTACGTCCCGTCTAGGGGGACCGAGACGCAACGTGTGGGACACCTTCCCCCACTCCCAAGCCTCATTAATTTCTCACTGCAGTTGGCAGTTTCAACAAAAAACATTTTATTAATCAGTAAATGAAATAAACAAAACAACTTAACCGGTGGGCAGCAAAGGCTTCAGGGTGGGCCCAGGCCAAAATAATAAACCAAACTCCAACTACCTCGCCTTAAGAACTAACTAAAGAAAGAAAGAGAACCCAAATACAGAAAGGCTAACCTCCCTACATACTTAATAAACAGGAGAAAAGAGGGGACAAAGAAAATGGCAGCCCACCCCTACGGCTGCGTGCTCTAACACCATTTCAGAAGTGACTAACTGCAGACTTGGGAGCGGAGGAGGGATGACCGTCAGGCTGGCTCGACTGCTCCTCCTTCTCAGCCATGGTGCGTCCAATCAGCAGCCAACATCCAGGACCGCACCTGCAAGGCGTCATCCACTCTCTCACACACACACACACACACACACAGACACAAACATAGAGGCACCTAGACCCACCTGTGGGTCATAACACCCCCTCCCTGAAGAACTAAACCCTATTAAGATACCTACAAACAAAACTAAACAAGAAAAACCTCAGTTCCCCCGAAATAAGAATTCCGCAGCTAGTCCACATGTACACGTGATAATGCATCTGCCAACACATTATCAACCCCCCTTCCTGTGGCAAATCTGGAGATTGAAGTCTTGCAGGGGCAAAGACCACCGCATCTACGAGGGCATTATAGTCTGTAAAAACCTGACCCGAAATTAACATCAAGATGGGCACTGTCAGAAGGAGAGCCAAAGCTTCTTTCTTAACTTCCCAGAATTGACTCTGTGTGCGTGCTGCTTAGTTGTGGCATGTCCCTCTACTTCTATGTCATGGTGCAAAACTGACGTACGGCGGGGGGTATCATGACGGGCTGATGCAGGTAAATGGGACAAAAACAAGCTTAAGTTATTCATAATTTCAGAGTTTCCCAGGCGCGCCGAAGGAACACCGATTTTTTTTTTTTTTTTTTTTCATGAGCCCTCCCTCCGCCAATGGGCACGGAGGGGGCGGAGGCTCAGACGACACATTTTTCCGAGCAACGTAACGCCCGGTTCACACTGGACGTGGAAGTGCCATGAAGCGCCACGAAGCGCCGAGCGCTTCCATTCGGCGCCCATGTTAATCAATGTAGTAGTTCACACCAGACGCGAACAGGCGCGCGGCTCCCCTCGCGGATCGCGCCATGCATTTAACGTCAGTTCACTGGACGTGGAAGCGAAGCGCCGCCGAGCGCTTCCATTCGGCGCCCACGTTAATCAATGTGGTGGTTGCGCAGCTCGCGGCATGCATTTGTTGTTTCGGCGTCTGCTCTATTTCGTGCGCGAGCCGCGAGCGATCCTCGTCTACAGTACAGGAAGTCGCTCAATAAAAACGAGAAAATCCGGTGAATTTTCAAAATAAACTAATTTCAAAATAAAAACCGAATGACAAATTCGATCATATATCATATTTGTATGTTATATTTGTCAGTACATTGTATCAGAGTGCGAGAGAGATTAAACACACACACACACACACACACACACAGAGGAAGACTTGATCAAAATACGTCTGTTTGATCCTAGAGATGCCGGTCAATGATCATTATGAAAGAGGTCTTGTCTTGAGATGGACACCTGAGTGCGTGTTTCTATTTATTTACACACACACACACACACACACACACACACACACACGAAAGTAAGCTACGGAGCGGGCTGGCTACGGGGCGAGGGGGGGCGATGATGAAAATGATTTTTTTTTTTTTTTTTTTTTTAAAGAAAAAAAAAAGAAGCTCAAGTGGGAGTGAAAAAGAGACTGCAGCTGAGCAGAAGCGCTTGTCGACCGTCGCGGAGCTGTTCGTGTGAACCAGTTGGAGCCTCGCTCGCGAAATTCGTCGGCGCTCCGCTTCGTGGCGCTTCCGCTTCCATTGAAATGAATGGCACGAGCCGCGCGCCTGTTCGCGTCTGGTCTGAACCACTACATTCAGTGCGTTTACATGGCACTAGAGAAAATCAAATAATTGCCTTAGTCCGATTATGACCGGAGAACTCACGTGCATGTAAACACCTTACTCCGATTATGATTGGAGTTTGAGAACTCCGATTGGAATCGGAGAACTCCGATTGAGACACCCAGATAATGCGATTGGAATTCGAATTTCTCTGCCATGTATACGCCTTAATCGGACTATTAACTGGACAATGCGAGTGCGCATGCGCCACGCCTCGCTCTTGCGACTCATGACCGCACAACTACGTCGTCTAACAAAACAGACGGCGCGAAACAACCTGGCAAACGCGAATAAGAATGTTGACATTTGGAGAGAGGATGAGACCGAGGCGATGCTTTCTCTTCTAAAAGAGATGGACATATTAAAATAACGCGCAACGGAGACCTTTTTAAAAAGGGTAGCGCAGCAAATGCAGGGCTCCGGCTTTACGCACCCCTGAACAAATACGTATTCCTTCGTATTTATATTTCCACCTTTTCGTTCACATTTTTTGTAAGTTAGAAGAATTTTAACTTTGTAAATAAAAGCACAGCAAAGACATGTTTTCCTGATTTGTTTTTATTTTGGTAATTTCGCTGTTATTCTGCTGGAAACGGCGTGCAGCGGCACGAGCTTCCTCCACGGTCGGCACTTTAATGAGCGTGTGTATAACTGAAGACACCATTCCTTTGCAAAACCTGTACACAAACTCTCCCACCAGTCTGCTCCGAACCCGAATCCAACAAGAACGAGAGTTTGGGGTCCGTAGCGACGGCACAAAGCGTAGCATCGAAGTGTTGTTGTAGCCCTCCAACAGCAAACAACGTTCTTGTCTGCCTTTTAAAATAACCAGGAGCACAAGAAACAGGGTACACCTTATCTGCAAAGCAAGTAACACGTACATTATGAACTATCGTTCCATATCATAATAGATTTAATATGTCAACCGAAAGCAGCTGACCGGCTGAAAAGACTCACTCCACCCCCTAGTGTTGGGAGGAGGACCCGTCAATAATTTGAATTTCTCAGCTGCATGTATACGGGGACCAAGGTGAGAACTCCGATTGGACGAGAAAACCGAATGATTGCTTAGTCCGATTAAGCTCTGCATGTAAACGCACTGATTGATTAACATGGGCGCTGAATGGAAGCGCTCGGCGATTCGCAGCGCTTCACTTCGCGGCGCGGCGCTTCCGCGTCCTGTGTGAACCGGGCGTAACTTTTCAACATTTTGACGTGGCAGACGCGGGATGATCGTTTTCTATCAGGAGTGTGCACTACATAATCTGTATCGGAAAGTTTGCGCTCCACGACATACGGACCAGAAAAACCAGCCTGCAAACCGGAACCGGGTAACGGCAACAATACCAACACACAACGCCTGTCTCAAAAATTCGAGCCACAGCTTTCTTGTCAAACTGCCGCTTCATTTTAGACTGGCTGGCGACAAGAGTTTGGTGAGCAGTTTCACAAGCACGATGCAAGCGTTCACGGAAAAAAAATTACGTAATCTAACTCATTATTCTCTACTCGTTTAACATCGGAAAGCCACTTACCCCTTAACAGACGCGAGGGTCCTCTCATCGAACACTAAATCAGCTGAGCTGAACCTGAGGGACTCCCACACATACAATCGACGACTGAAGATACACTTTATGCTGCGGAACCATCACTGTGCTCATTTTAACCCCCCCCCCCCACACACACACACACACACACACTAAAATATACGAATTGCAGTAGGTTGGTTTTGTTGCTCTTGGTTGTCCGTTAGTTTTTTGAGAGTTAGTAGTAGATAGATCCCTAGATAGTAAGTTTGATAGATGGATAGAAATAGATAAGTTAGTTAAAGTTACACACACGCACATATATATATATATATATATATATATATATATATATATATATATATATATATATATACATATATATATTAACCTCTTTCAATGAACTCCAAAACATACATGGTCAAAATCCATATTATTATTATGTTGTTGTTTTTTTTAAATGCTCATACAAAACAAAAAAAAAGTGTCACATCCACTTGTAGTGTATTATTTTTGCCAGCAAGCTTCTCTTGTTACGACTGACCACATTGACCCATATTGTCCATATACTCACCTGAATCAGGTACCCTGCAAGGGTAACGACCTTCCCCGAGGTGATCGGTGGAGTGACGCGCAACCAGCACGTGACCTCTACGACGAGCTTCTACCCACGGAAGTGCCATAGGAGGACACGGATTAAATAGTATGGCTTGTCCACCAGAAGGCTGTATTATGGTGTACGTAATATAAAACTTCGGCCCAGTTCTGCTTGTATTGCATTGTATTGGTTGGTGTTCCTGAAGTGTCATTTTTCGTCCCTTTTTATTTTTTACATCCATGTTTGTGATGAAATTGTATTGTGAATCGCTAGCTCGCATTGCATGCTGGGAAACAGCATCACTCAAGGAAGTTTTCGCTTCGCTGACACGGTCCTGAAGGGAAGTGGGTTTTAGTGCACTGGAACGGGATGAATGTGTTTAATCAAGCAGTACAAACCTGATTAATTGTCTTAATACTTCACTTCGAATGGCCATATTGTTTAGGATTAGAATTAGATGACAACTTCTTCACAATATTTGCAACTATTCAATTTGACCAGCAGGTGTCAGTAGAAGACGAAATTTCATGTTGACTATTTCCTAATGGAAGTGCCCTCTTTACGTTGGGTTTTTCTCATAATTATTTGAAGTGTAGGCCTGTAGTTGATGAGGAATCACGGTGTGCTAACGCTACTCAAACAGCTTCGATGAAAAAAGGGAGTGTGATTTGGGTTTGTGGTACATTATGACAATCTTGGACTTGCAAGACTGAGGCGACGGTTCAATTCCCATCAACGTGTATTATATATGTGTTATTTAGCTCATCTATTCTACATTTTAAATAGATCACATTTGACATCTCACCCACTGAACACTTACTATTGAACATATTTTTAAACTATGGGCTATTTAGTCTTGTTTTAGGATATAATATAATTCATTGCACAAACTGTCAGGCTAAGTATAGAGCTATAGTCTACTACAATCAGTCTTGCCAAAAAAGAGACATTGTCTTTATTTTTCATTTTTATTTTATTGTGTCAGCATTGAACCGTACAACCATGTAGTGTTGTCCAACAAGAATGCATGGCGAATCAAATCCCAAACAACCTATGAAACAATGAACACGTTTCTATTGCACTTCATTTTATTGAGCACTAGATGACCTCCTCGAGCACTGTGTCATTGAAGCCTCGAGTAATGAACCATTTTTTGAAACAAGTGTCGAAGCTTCAACAAAGCCTCCATCGGCCATCACTACCTACAGCTGCGTGCTCTAACACCATTTCAGAAGTGACTAACTGCAGACTTGGGAGCGGAGGAGGGATGACAGTCAGGCTGGCTTGACTGCTCCTCCTTCTCAGCCGTGGCGCGTCCAATCAGCAGCCGACATCCAGGACCGCACCTGCAAGGCGTCATCCACTCTCTCTCTCTCTC
Source organism: Nelusetta ayraudi (assembly GCF_046127955.1). NCBI lineage: Eukaryota > Metazoa > Chordata > Actinopteri > Tetraodontiformes > Monacanthidae > Nelusetta > Nelusetta ayraudi. Next base: position 4,599,796 of record NW_027466100.1, on the reverse strand, counting down.
ACACACACACACACACACACACACACACAAAATAAATTGTGTTCAATCATGTTAAACTTGGTTGGCGCACAGCCATGGCTCTTTATATTTTATTTTTATTTTATTTTGTATTTTATTTTGAAGTTAGCGCTTTGCATTCTGGGCGATCCTCAGTACAGAGGAAGCCCATGAAGCAGGTGAGACGGTCTCCTCCCTGCTGAGACAGAAATTAATGCAATAAGTCATGTAACTGTGTTTCAGTGTTTAAATGTGTGCTGGTGTCTTTCATTTCATTTTTTTTTTTTTTTTTTTTAGCAAAGTTCGTTTTTATTTTTATTGCTATTAAAAACGATTAGCATGCTACCATGTCCATTAGCAGCACACAGCTCTCATACGGAGCACGTTGTCTCTGCAGGAGGTGACCAAGTTTCACGGAGCAAGTTATGGTTGTGTCCCATTCTGTTTCAGAGAATAAACTGCTGCTCCACACCTGACTTCTGCAAGTCTTCATTATACAGCAAGCAGGACAGAATAGGAGAGGTCACATTGGTGCCGTGACTCGAGACTCTTTTGTTGTGCTACCGATGCTGCAGAGCGACCCGGGGACTGTTCTGCTGCTGCTGTTCATCTGCGGTCACTGAAGTCAGTCAGATGTGTTGCTTTTGTGCAGTGTTAGACATCAGATAGAGGGTTTATGTACTTTTATTAGATTTTTTTTTTTTTTTTTTTTTTTTTCAGTTTCCAGTCTAGGCCTTTTGTGGTTTCATCCTTTTGTTTTGTGGTATTGTGTTTTGTTAACTTTTTGGAAAGATGAGTAATCCTCAGGGTAATGTTTTTGTAACTCCTTTTGGTGCTGGCAGAGGGAGGGGTTTTATGCATCCTTCAAGTTTACTGTTTGAGAGTCCTGTTCAGGGGGGTGGTGTAGTGTTGGGTAATCAGTGTAAACCTGGGCGCCCCTTGCTCAGTACTGGTGTTATCCCTCCCCCCAACTCAGATGCAAACCCTCATGCCCTTGCTAGCCAGGGCACGCGTTCCCCTGTCCCGGACAGGCACAGCATGTGTTCCCCTGCACCTACCCCTGATGTTATTGCTGCTAGTATTGTAGGTCAGATGGGTGATGCATTGATTCAACAGGTCAGCCAGCGGGTGGCACAGGACATTATCTCTCACCTCAGTGCATCTGTCACTACCCCTTTACTCAGTGCTGCCCCTTCACCTGCCCATGCTGATATGCTAGCCAGTTCCCCTTTACATAGTGCTACCCCTCGACCTAGCCATGCAAATGTGTCTGCCACAAATGCTTTTGACGTGTCCCATTTGCAATATGTCCCTCATCGAAAGCTGAAGGAGCCCCCCTGCTTCAGAGGAGACAACTCAGACTCCGTTTCCGTCCAGGAGTGGGAGGAGCTCATGAGGAATTTCATTAAGAGGGGGAATCTGCAACCTGAGGAACAAGCGGAGGAGATCCTTGTTCATCTTGGTGGCAAAGCAAAGGATGTTGTCAGGTTTGGGACCAGGAACAGTGGTATTAACATCACCTGTAACCCCGATGCCATTTATGGTCTCTTGCGGAAGCACTTTGATTCTGTTCCGTGTTCACCACTCCCATTAGCAGACTTTTACACCACTCTTCCTGGGAAGGGTGAGGATGCCTTTGACTACTGGCTTAGACTGAACCGCGAGGTTGACTTGGCCATTGAACGTCTGAAGGAGCAAGGAAAGTCACTGGACAGCCCCAGCACTGAGGTGACTCGAATGTTCATAAAGAACTGCCCTTCTACTGAGCTCGCCATGACCTACAGGTCGAAGACGATAGACAAGTGGACTGGTGGTGAAGTCCAAGACATTCTGAACGAATATCATTCTGAAATGATGTCAGTGAACAGAACTTCCAGAGAAAGGGTGTCAGTGAATGCTCTTGCTGCTGTCTCGCCACCTGCACCACCTGCTGAAGAACAGAGCCCACTGCAGCCACAGGCCACTGACCCTGATGCCCTGAACCGCCTTATTAACATGCTGGAGAAGGTGCTCCTGCAAAGATCTTCCCCAGCTTCAAACAGTCCTGTTCATGGTCCGACTCGACGGCCTGGCCCAAGGCACCCCAGGATCGGTGGGTTGCACTTGGAGGAAATGTCTTCTTCTCCACCATGGACTTGACGTCTGGCTTCTACAATGTGCCACTCCATGAAGAGCACAAAAAATACACAGCTTTCTCTTCACCTTTTGGCCTCCACTAGTACAACAGAATGCCACAAGGTCTGTCCAACAGTCCTGCAACATTCATGCGAATGATGATGTCAATCTTCGGAGATGAAAACTTCACTAGTCTGCTCTGCTATCTTGATGACCTGATGGTCTTTGCCCCAACTGAACAGCAGGCGCTTGAGCGTCTAGAGATGGTGTTCTCCCGTCTGAAAAGTCACAAACTCAAACTGGCCCCCAAGAAGTGTCATCTCTTGCGGAGGTCAGTAAGGTTCCTGGGACATGTCATTTGTGGGGACGGGGTGATGAAGGACCCTGACAAGATGAAAGCCATCATGGATGTGGGAGAGGCTGACCTGATGGAGAGTGATGGTGTGACCCCTTCCTGGAGGAAGATTAATTCTTTCCTGGGCCTAATCTTCTACTATCAGCACTTCATAGCTGACTGCTCTGCTAAAGCAAAACCCTTGTTCAGACTCCTCTCTGGAAGGCAGGTGCAGCATAAGGCCATGAGAGGCAGGAAGGTGAAAAAGCGATCATCTGCTCCACCAGCGCTTATGGCGAGCGACTGGACTGCTGCATGCAAAGAATCGTTCCAGACCCTGAAGAATGAATTAGCTTGCAATGTCACCTTATCCCACCCCAACTTCAGTGAGCCCTTCGTTCTCGCTGTTGATGCGTCGTTTGATGGCATTGGCGCAGTCCTGTCTCAAGTGCCACCAGGTGAGACTGTTGCTCGACCTGTCGCTTTCGCCAGCAAGACACTGTCCCGATCACAAATTAACTATCCAGCGCACAGGTTGGAATTCCTGGCGTTAAAATGGGCCATTTGTGACAAGTTTGGTCATTGTCATTGCCCATTGTCCTACATCTTAACAAAGCCATGTTTGGATGCATGTGAACAAAGATGGGTTGCTAAGCTTGCCGCATTCGATTTCGATCTGAAGTATGTCCCTGGCGTTAAGAACGTTGTCGCTGATGCGCTAAGCCGCGAGCCATTCGTTCAGTCATGTATCAGTCAACGTCTGATGAAAGAGCCCTACGTTGCACTGCTGGACCAAGTTAATGGCGTCGTCAGGGGTACAGTGCAAGATGCCTTCCGGCTGACAACTGCCAAGTTCTTCAAGAAAGGGAACCAAGACCATCCGATTCTGATGCTGAAGCCGTTATTTTATTTTGAAAGGTGACCCGCAGCTATTTTAGGTCGAGAAAAAAAAATGGCCGAAATGTTTGTTTGATGGAAAGCGGGTCAAGCCGGAGTGGTTGGTGAGCCAAAAATTCTTTTGACCTCACGTTGTCTGTGTTGCCTCGAACAAAAAACTCAAGAAGGAAAATAAACGAGTTAAATGGAACCCACGTCTCATCAATTTATGAATGATGTAGTGGTGCTGGTATGACGGACGGACATTGAAGACACCTGAGCGTCAAAGGTAAAGAGCGGCTACATGAATGAAAACTGTGGAACTACACAGTCAATCAACACAATCAACACATTGAACACACAAACACATCACATCCTTCCTTCATTTGGCAGCAGACAATAAAACAGCAGTTGGATCAAAGATGCAGTGGAGTCCGAAGAGACGCCAGTGAAGGATCTCTGATCCAGTGGAGCTCCAAGCTGCAGTGACTTTACACACAACTGAGCATCATGTTGAGTTGAAGCAGCAGATCAGAGCAACACTGTCAGTCACAACAGGACGTGTTGACACTCAGTGGCTGGAACACACTGGAGTGTGAAGCTGCACTGAGGACACTGTAGTGGAGACACTGAGGACTTGGGGCTTCATTTACAAAAACGTACATGGATTTCATCCTGAAACAAAAAAATCTGGATTTTCAAAATGTTGCAAACGCACACCACCCATTTCCTTTGAGAGTCCCAATCCTCGTGGAATTGATCGCACATGAGCACGAGCCCTGCTCCTCCCTCGGAACACCTCCACATACAAAGCGTTGGACTTTTGGAAGGACAGTCTTGAGGTCAGCATGACTAAAATCTCCAGTGAGGATGGTAAAGCTTTTGGGTTTGCTGTCTGTTGATCACTGATGGCCTGTTACAGTTCATTGAGTGCAGTGTTCCTCTCACTGCTGTTGTTGGTGGGAGGGATGTAAACTGCAACTAGCAAAATGGCAGTAAACTGCCAGGGCAGATAGAATGGACGGCACTTTATGATCATCAACTGTGCCAGTGGTGAACAGTGTTTGCATACCACTGCAGTGTCCCGGCACCACGCACCACAGATGTAAACACATGCTGCACCACCGCGGGACTTCCCTCCATTTACATGATGATGGTGATGATGATGATGATGATGGTGAAGATGATGATGATCAGACATTAATGAGTCTTGATTCACTTTCACTGTCTTTAGAATCTCACATGTCGACCACAACTTCTCTCTCTGCTCTCCTTCATCCAGTGAACTCTCAGAGCTTCAGTGTGCAGTGGTGTCTTCAGCTCTGCAGTCCAGCCCCTCCCACCTCACACTGCTGGATCTGAGTGAGAACTTCCTGAGGGATCCTGGAGTGAAGCTGCTCTGTGCTGGACTGCAGAGTCCAAACTGCAGACTGGAAGTTCTCAGGTCAGTTCCTGCTTTCTACTGGTGGACAGTGTGTGTCAGCAGATGACAACTGGTGTGTAACGCTGCTCAGTGTGAAGACTTTGAAGCAGATATTAAAGACTCATCTAGACAAAGTGGATGTTGTTGATATTTTCATGTCAACAATCTGCAGCCAGAAAAGACTTTGGATGGTGGAAGAAAGTGTGGAAAATGTCTCCAGTCACTTTGGAGCTCAATGGAAGTTGTTGATTGGTGATGAAGGTCACATGACTGAGCAGAAGATCGTGTGAAGAAATATTAGAGGCAGATTAATAGTGCAGCAGTATTTCTTCATCTTGTCCTTTGAATGTGTTTGACTTGTAATGAGACTCTGATGACTGAAAACAGCCACAAGCACACAAAGGACTCACTGATTATTTTCCATCTTCACTGCTGATTGGCTGCACACTGACTGACACACTGCTGTTGTTATTGTGTTGACAACCCACTGGCACAATGACTCCTTTGAGGGAATGACTCAGTGATCCCAACAGCTGCACATCTGGATCATCAACAGGGAGAAATGACTCTGAATATGACATTTACACCATGGAAGAAATCAAATATTGATTCTTTATTCAGGCTGGAGAACTGCTGGTTGACAAAGCTCAGCTGTGATTGGCTGCTCTCAGCTCTGAAGTCCAACCCCTCCCACCTCAGAGAGCTGAACCTGAGTTGGAACCACCTTAAGGATTCATCAGTGAAGGAGCTGAGTGGTTTTCTGCAGAGTCCAGACTGTAAACTGGAGACTCTGAGGTCAGTTCACCCTCTTCACTCTACAACTTCTATCACTCTTGTTGTTGTTGTCATGATTTTCACTTCACTGCTGTTGGAAATTCAATTTGCAGACACTTTTTTTTGATAATGAATGAAAGGGCGTGTTTTCATTGCCTCACCTCGCCTCGCCATGGTATGGTGTTAGGGTGTTTGCACTGGCTGCTACACAGTTGTAGGGGGCGCTGTTTTGGTACCTCAATCCCCCAGGGTCCGAGCAACACGAAGCGAGTTTAGTGGTGACGTAGCGACGAGCAGGGCACTGGATTGGCTCCGTGTCCGCGTCGATGTTCCCTGTCAGAGCGGACATCCACGCCAACTCCTTTGACACAGAACTTCCGTGTCAGGTCCATTTTACCGTGAATACAAGTAGCTACTATTGGTGTTGTACAAATACATTTATGTGTATACAGTTTTTGAAAACAGCTTTTTCAATACATGTTTACTTTCGTCTTTTGGGGAGAGGCAGGCGAACCGGGAATGCCCTCGACGTCGCTAGTGTGTTCAACCATATTCGCGAAAACGACAAACGGCAAATGGCGAAGCGCTCGTTAAAGAAAACAAATCGAGTTGCTTCTGCGTGAGGTGCGGTAAGCTAGGGAACCCCAGGAGTCTTGAGGAGAGAAGAAATACTGATTCGTCGAGAGGACGTGGCTCTTGGCCGCGAGGAAGCCTCAAACACCGCGGCATATAACAAAGTCGTCCTTGGCTCGCTAGGGCAGCTATTTCAAATAAGGAGGCGTGTTTACTGTCTGTTTTTCTGTTTGTTTGTTTTTAAATAAACGCTATTTCCCGTTGTATCCGTCTCATGTTTACTTTTGGTGAAAATATGAAGGTTGAACTACACATTTGTTCGCATGGAAAACGAAACAATAAATTATAAATGTTGCTGCATAAATGATCATCTGTGACTTCAGTGAGGGAAAGTGTTCTTTCTTGAACAGAAAAGCAACCACAGACCGAGCAGCAGGTATGAAACAACTTCTACTTTGTCCATCGCTGCGCTGTTGTGTATCGCACAGAAGTGATGCTGGGGAAAACATTGTTCCGCTTTACCGTGTCGACTCCGCCCACGGTCTCGTAATCACAGAGCCAATGAAAACGCAATCGTACCGAGGCGAACCGTGGTGAGGCAAGGCAATGAAAACACGCCCTAAACTGGGCTTGAAGGAACAGTGGATAAAATCCTCCCATCTAGTGGTCAGATTGCAGACTGCTTTTGTTGCAGATTCTGAAGTCGACGTTTCACTTTGATGTTCAGAGTGATGACACCCTGGTAAAATTCCATCGTTATAAACTCTCCATCATTTCTTCTCTATTCAGGTTGGAGTACTGCTGGTTGTCAAAGGTCATTTGTGATTGGCTGCTCTCAGCTCTGAAATCCAACCCCTCCCACCTCAGACACCTGGACCTGAGTCAGAACCAGCTGCAGGATTCATTAGTGAAGGTTCTGAGTGGTTTTCTGCAGAGTCCAGATTGTAAACTGGAGACTCTGAGGTCAGTTCACCCTCTTCACTCTCCAACTTCTATCACTCTTGTTGTTGTCGTCATGATTTTCACTTCACTGCTGTTGGAAATTCAATTTGCAGTCACTGCTTTGTGTTTGAAATGAGTGGAACTGGGTTTGAAGCAGGGGTGTCCATTAGGTCAATCGTGTGGAGTCCTCGTCACTTCCAGCAGGTAGAATGGTTCAGGCAGCAACTCAGTGATCTTGGTCATAATGTACGATGTGCTGGATTTTGTTTTTATATGTGCTGGATTTTACAGTCAAAGGTAAATGAGACGAATCGGCTTCTGCACCGCTCAGATCAAATAAAGGAGACATAAAGCAGATTTCATTTTAAATCTGAAACTATAATAATTGTTAAAATCAATGTATACTTCAGATACCTGCATTCTCTATGAGAGCAGACAGGGACAGCAAAAAGAGTTTGGCTGTTGTTTTCTTTAAATACACGCCAAACTACCGTGCTTGTCACGTGAGCTTGCAATCCTGGCGTAAACTGACGGAGACGCCTCACTCGCAAAATACGCTTCAAAGTCACGCACAGCAGAAGCACCGGAGATCCTGGGAGATGCTGCTAGCAAAACATCTGCGTTCCACACACACACACACACACACACACACACACACCAATTGTATAGTAGGTAGATCTTTTTGACTTGGTAATTTTAAAAGTAGCTTGCATGTTGAAAAAGTGTGAGCACCCCTGGTTTAAAGGTACAGAGTGTAAAATCCTGCCATCTGGTGGTCAGATTTCAGATTGCAGCGCTCATTCACTCACCCTCTCTCCTTTGTTGAGTGTCAGATTCTAAAGTCGACATTTGACTTTGATTCTAAACTCTCCATCATTTCTTCTCTATTCAGGTTGGAGGGCTGCAGGTTGTCAGAGCTCAGCTGTGATTGGCTGCTCTCAGCTCTGAAGTCCAACGACTCTCCCACCTCAGACACTTGGACCTGGGTCAGAACCAACTGCAGGATTCATCAGTGAAGGAGCTGAGTGGTTTTCTGCAGAGTCCAGACTGTAAACTGGAGACTCTGAGGTCAGTTCACCCTCTTCACTCTACAACTTCTATCACTCTTGTTATTGTTGTCATGATTTTCACTTCACTGCTGTTAGAAATTCAGTTTGCAGTCACTGGTTTGTGTTTGAAATGAGTGAAACTGGGTTTGAAACAGGGGTGCCCATTAGGTCGGAGAGAGAGGGAGAGAGAGAGAGAGAGAGAGAGAGAGAGAGAGAGAGAGCTTTAAGAGTGGAGTCCTCGTCACTTACAGCAGGTAGAATGGTTCAGGCAGGAAGTCAATGATTAGAAAACACGGTGGTTGTGGTTGATCTTGGGGTGAATTCCAATTCCTCCCTTAACCCTCAATCTCAACCCTCAATCTCAAAAATGCGAGCTCCCTGCTAGGTGCAAATGCTGTCCCGATTCTAAGAACGTCCAGTTGAGGGAGGAGATTAAGGGCTGTATCACCCTCAATATTGAGATTCTCCGGGACCACCCTTGGCAGTGAGGGCTACCCAGAAGGCATTGTGTATTTTTGCCAAGACATCTTCGAAAAAGATGGCGACAAAAAAGCGAGCTACAAATGGAAGTATTTTCTTAGTTAATAAAGATATAAATATTACGAAACCATTTTATTGTCTTAGTTTAAGAGTTTTTTATGGATTATTGACATCGTTGTTGCGTAACATTTTTATTTTTTTTACTTTACAATGTTTGTCAGCCGGACCGGCGGTCCCGGCTTCACGTTACTTGTGTACCTCGTTGTGTAGCGATGGAGGACTTCTTCTTTTTCATCGTCTTTTTCTTCTTCTCCTTCTTCTTCGTCGTTGTCGTCTTCTTGACAGACTGGACTTAGCTTTGGCGTAAGGCAGCCCCCCACAGTCTGAAGACGTAACTGCACTTAAGGGGTGTCCCATTTCTAAGCCCTTACACTTATTTTTGAGGGGCAAGATTGAGGGCCAAAGATTGAGGGTTAAGGGCGAGGGTTGAGATTGAGGAGTTAAGGGAGGAATTGGAATTGGCCCTTGGTCATAATGTCCGATGTGCTGAATTTTGTTTTGACGCCTCGCTCGCAAAATACGCTTCAAAGTCACGCACAGCAGAAGCACCGGAGATCCTGGGAGATGCTGCTAGCAAAACAAGTGCGTTACACACACACACACACACACACACACACACACACACACACACACACACACACACTCACACACACACACACACACCGATTGTATAGTAGGTAGATCTTTTTGACTTGGTCATTTTAAAAGTAGCTCGCATGTTGAAAAAGTGTGAGCACCCCTGGTTTAAAGGTACAGAGTGTAAAATCCTGCCATCTGGTGGTCAAATTTCAGCGCTCATTCACTCACCCTCTCTCCTTTGTTGAGTGTCAGATTCTAAAGTCGACTTTTGACTTTGATTCTCAGAGTGATGACACCCTGGAAAAACTCTCCATCATTATAAACTCTCCTTCATTTCTTCTTTATTCAGGTTGTGGAGGTGCAGTTTGTCAAAGCTCAGCTGTGATTGGCTGCTCTCAGCTCTGAAGTCCAACCCCTCCCACCTCACACACTTGGACCTGAGTTGGAACCACCTTCAGGATTTAACAGTGAAGGAGCTGAGTGGTTTTCTGCAGGGTCCAGACTGTAAACTGGAGACTCTGAGGTCAGTTCACCCTCTTCACTCTACAACTTCTATCACTCTTGTTGTTGTTGTCATGATTTTCACTTCACTGCTGTTGGAAATTCAATTTACAGTCACTGCTTTGTGTTTGAAGCGTATGAAATTGGGTGGAAAGGTACAGTGTGTAAAATCCTACCATCTAGTGGTCAGATTTCAGATTGCTTTAGTGTCAGATTCTGAAGTCAACATTTCACTTTAATTTTCAGAGTGATGACACCCTGGAAAAACTCTCCATCATTTCTTCTCTATTCAGGTTGTGGAGATGTAGTTTGTTAGAGCTCAGCTGTGATTGGCTGCTCTCAGCTCTGAAGTCCAACCCCTCCCAACTCAGACACCTGGAGCTGAGTTGGAGCTGCCTTCTGGATTCAACAGTGAAGGTGCTGAGTGGTTTTCTGCAGAGTCCAGACTGTAAACTGGAGGCTCTGAGGTCAGTTCACCCTCTTCACTCTACAACTGCTGCAGTTATTGTTGTCATGACTTTGAATTGAGTTTGTTGGAATTCACTTTGATTCCATTAGAAATGTGTAAAACTGGTTTTAAATTACACACACACACACACACACACACACACACACACACACACACACACACACAAACACACACGTATGCGCACATACGCACTCACGCACGCACAGACACACACACGCGCGCGCGCGCACACCCAACTGTGAATGACACTCTCCATGATTTATTCCGTATTCAGGTTGGAGAGGTGCAGGTTGTCAAAGATCAGCTGTGGTTGGCTGCTCTCAGCTCTGAAGTCCAACCCCTCCCACCTCAGAGAGCTGGACCTGGCTGAGAACTATCTTCAGGATTCATCAGTTCAGGAGCTGAGTGGTTTTCTGCAGAGTCCAGACTGTAAACTGGAGACTCTGAGGTCAGTTCACCCTCTTCACTCTACAACTTCTATAACTCTTGTTGTTGTCGTCATGATTTTCACTTTACTGCTGTTGGAAATTCAATTTGCAGACACTGGTTTGTGATAGTAATGAATGAAACTGTGCTTGAAGGTACAGTGGGTAAAATCCTCCCATCTAGTGGTCAGATTGCAGATTGCAGATGCTGAAGTGGACATTTCACTTTGATTTTCAGAGTGATGACACCCAGGAAAAACTCTCTATCATTATAAACTCCATCATTTATTCTCTGTTCAGGTTGTGGGGCTGCAATTTGTCAGAGCTCAGCTGTGATTGGCTGCTCTCAGCTCTGAAGTCCAACCCCTCCCACCTCAGAGAGCTGGACCTGAATATGAACCCCCTGAAGGAGTCATCAGTGAAGCCACTGATGGATCTTGTCTACAGCAGTGACCATCAACTGAAGAGTGTGAGGTTAGTACTGGTTTGGAACCAGTGGATGATGGTTCCAGCACCAAAGCCAGTTGATCCCACAGCAGAGGTCCAGTGTTCCCAGTCACAGTGTGAGAGGAGAATGGTGACGTCCAGCTGCTCCTCATTCATCCAACATCTGCTGCCAAACTGCTTCTTCTCTCAGTTCACCACCCAATTATTGATCAGTTCATCTTCATCAGGCCTTAGTATCAGTCCAACACTCCATGGTCACATGACCTTCTGATGTTCCACACTTGACATGTGACTGAGAGTCTGCTTCTTCTCACCAGTCACTCCATCATCTCCATCAACAGTCAACGTCTCTGTGATGATGCGTTCAAGGACCGTGAGTCCTGACTCCTGCTGTCTCTTCTTATCTTTGCAGGTGGTGGTGAGGATGAGGAGAGTGAAGAGGAGAGCTCCATCTACTGGTGGCTGACAGAACTACAACCAGTGGAGCCAAACAGCAAGCTGCACGCACCAACACTGTGTGGGCGTGTCACGACCTTTGACCCTAGTGCAGCCTGGTGGCTGGCGGACTGCTTCTCCCTACAAGCTGCTGTGGTTACTGGGAGAGACGTCCCAGAAGCCACTGGTGGAGCTGAATCCTCAGTGGAAGAAGCAGGACTTGGAGCAGCTGCTCAGTGAAGGCAGCAGCAACACAACCACTGCTTCTGCTCTCATCATCCACGGCTGGAACATCTCAGCATGAACGTTCCACACATCAACAACACACTGCTCTGCTCTCACTTCAGACTTCTATAACATCTTCATTTTGGAGGTGAAAAATACTTTTCAAGAGACTTTATTTCTGCTTCATGATCTTAAATGAGGAAATCATGTGGAAAAGATAAAGTGATTCACAACACCTGTGATGGGAACTCAAATCATTATTGAATCATAAGTAAGACAAAAGAAGTTTCCCTCAAAATAATTCATGGTTTTGATGCTTGCCAGATGTTTGTGTGGAGATTTCAGAAGGACGTCAATGAATCAGAAGGAAACCAGATCATTTATTTTATGTGATTATGTTATATCATCCTAACTTTGTTACAAGCTCAAACATTATATTTCAATGATTCAATATTCTGACAATAAAAGCCATCACAACCTGTGTGACCTTGACCTCAACTGACGTTTCATTTCTGCTGCTTTAACACTTTGATTATATATCTCCTGAAGTCCTACCATGGGGATTCTCCATATCTGAATAACTTGTGTACTCAAACCTTCTGTAGGCCATACCCACTTCTCCACTAGGTCTCAACATAAACCACATGAATCAATGAAAATAAATCTCACTTTTACAAACAAATCCAATTCAGTTCAAATATAATTTAAATAAAATAAATGATACATTATAATTAATCACCAACAGATAAATCAATGCTGGATATGAGGTGGTTTGCCCTCTCTGGGTCGGTGGGGAGGCCCTGCCTCAGGGGGAGGAGTTCCAGCATCTCGGGGTCTTGTTTGGGACGCCTCCCTGGGGAGGTGTTCCAGGCATGTCCTACCAGGAGGAGACCCTGCTGGAGGGACCAGGTCTCTGGGCTGGACTGGGAAGCCTTGGGGTCCCACTGGAGGAGCTGGAGGAGGTGACTGGGTCCAGGGAAGTCTGGGGGTCTCTGCTGAGGCTGCTGCCCCCGAGACCTGACTCCGGATACGGCAGTAGAAGATGGATGAATGGATGGATGGATGGATGCCAGGTGATAGAACATTTCATAAAAACAGACTCTGCATTATAACTTCTATTACACTCTAAATAACTCACTCCAATATAACTGCACTCGTCCTTCTCTCACATTACATTGGATCACAATGACCAAACAACACAACAAAGACAATGATCCAACTGTACTGCCACTTCCAGACTCAGTGTAGGTCTGTAGGCCTCTTGGACCTTCATGTGAACCACTGCGTGTTGACTGGAGGTGAAACATGGCTGACTGCTGTCCTCCTACCTGGACAATGCAATCTCACTTTCAATCTCACAGCCACTAAAAAACCTGATTGTGATTGAGAGGTCCTCAGCAGCCAATCACTGTTGGGAGTCCAGCCTTCAAACACTCCTCCTGAATCCACAGTCACATCTGTGAGCATCTGGAACTTTGGCCCTGATCCTCCACACCACACAACTTGGGAAGACAGCGCCACCTACCTGGATCCTTTCAGCAGCCAGTCCATGTTCTGACCCGTTTCCACTGTGGCCTGTTGGCTCATCTGGACCGGAGTCTGGATCATCAGTGTCCAGGTTCATGGAATCTGTCAGAGTGCCGCCGTCCTGTGATGTAATGACAGAGAATCACTCTATTTATACTAATGTGCAGAACCACGAGAGTGTCATTTCTTCACTGCTGTCAGCAACAAGCATTTGGTGTCACACTGGTGTACAACACTTATGGGCTAATTAATAAGAAATGACATATTTATGAATCACCCGCAATGCCCAGATTGTTGCTGCTTATCTGCTGATATGAGCCGTCAACTGTTGCAATATAGAACCACGGGCAGGAAATTACAATTAGTGTAGAGTGTATTATAATTTAAAAGTTTACTAATGGTAGTTCTTTAAAGAATTTAGCAGGGATGGAACAGACTAACGTGACGACGTCACCTGTAATATGGTAGGAGCTCAACCTGCTGTCACGGTGAAAACTCTGTGTTACGTCCCGTCTCGGGGGACCGAGACGCAACATGTGGGACACCTTCCCCCACTCCCAAGCCTCATTAATTTCTCACGGCAGTTGGCGGTTTTCAACAAAAACATTTATTGATCAGTAAATGAAATAAACAAAACAACTTAACCGGTGGGCAGCAAAGGCTTCAGGGTGGGCCCAGGCCAAAATAATAAACCAAACTCCAACTAGCTCGCCTTAAGAACTAACTAAAGAAAGAAAGAGAAGCCAAAATACAGAAAGGCTAACCTCCCTACATACTTATTAAACAGGAGAAAAGAGGGGACAAAGAAAATGGCAGCCCACCCCTTTTTTTTATTAACCTCTTTCAATGAACTCCAAAACATACATGGTCAAAATCCATATTATTATTATGTTGTTGTTTTTTTTTTAATGCTCATACAAAACAAAAAAAGTGGAGGGAGAGTCGTCTGAATTGGGTTCAGTGAGGGTCACATCCACTTGTAGCGCATTATTTCCAGCAGCAAGCTTCTCCTGTTACGACTTTTCCGTTCACGAACTCACTCGAGCACACAGCACGTGACCTCTACGATGAGCTTCCTCCCACGGAAATGTCATAGGAGGACACGGATTAAATAGTATGGCTTGTCCACCAGAAGGCTGTATTATGGTGTACGTAATATAAAACTTTGGCCCAGTTCTGTTTGTATTGCATTGTATTAGTTGGTGTTCCTGAAGTTTCATTTTTCGTCCCTTTTTATTTTTTACATCCATGTTTGTGATGAAATAGTATTGTGAATCCCGTGCTCGCATTGCATGCTGGGAAACAGCGTCACTCAAGGAAGTTTTCGCTTCGCTGACACGGTCCTGAAGGGAAGTGGGTTTTAGTGCACTGGAACGGGATGAATGTGTTTAATCAAGCAGTACAAACCTGATTAATTGTCTTAATACTTCACTTCGAATGGCCATATTGTTTAGGATTAGAATTAGATGACAACTTCTTCACAATATTTGCAACTATTCAATTTGACCAGCAGGTGTCAGTAGAAGACGAAATTTCATGTTGACTATTTCCTAATGGAAGTGCTCTCCTGACGGACGGTGTAAAAGGAAAATGGCCAGCTGCAGCAGAAAAGTGGACCCATATATATATATATATATATATATATATATATATATATATATATATATATATATATATATATATATATATGTATATATATATATATATATATGTATATATACATATATATATACACATATATATATACACACACACACATATATATATATACATATACATATATATATGTATATATATGTATATATATATATATATATATATATATATATATATACATATATATATATATGTATATATGTATATATATATATATATATATATATATATATATATATATATATATATATATATATATATATATATATATATAATGCAATTCATATTTTAACGCTTTATATAGACCCCTCAGGCTCCATTCAAAATGGGGGTTATTGTAGGAGAGTTGCAGTCAACTGAGATTTGGAGAGTTTGGATTACTAGATTTTTGATAGGAGGTGATAGGATGGAGCCCCCTGTCCTGTACATCAATGTCCATGTTACACAAGCATCTATGCCAGGGGTGCCCATTACGTCCATCGCGATCTACTGGTCAATTGCGAAGGGAGTTTGGGTCTATCGCATGGAGAGAGAGAGAGGGAGAGAGAGAGTGAGTGTGTGTGTGTGTGTGTGTGTGTGTGAGAGAGAGAGAGAGAGAGAGAGAGAGAGAGAGAGAGAGAGAGAGAGAGAGAGAGAGAGAGAGAGTGTGTGTGAGAGAGAGAGAGAGAGTGAGAGAGAGAGAGGATTACAGCAGGTAGAATGTTCAGGCAGGATTAGAAAACACGGTGGATCTAGTTGATTTTGATCATAATGTACGATGTGCTGGATTTTGTTCTTATATGTGCTGTGCTTTACAGTGAAACGTTAATGTGACGTATCGGCTTCGGCACCATTCAGATCAAATAAAGACCAGACAAGGACAGGAAAAAGAGTTTCGCTGTTGTTTTACACGCAAAACTAACGGGGTTGTCGCGTGAGCTTGCAATCCTGGCGTAAACTGATGGAGACGCCTCGCTCGGAAAATGCGCTTCAAAGTGCGCACGCACTGCAGACGCGCCGGAGATGCTGCTAGCAAAACGTCTGCGTCACACACACACGCACACCAATTATCCCTAACCTATGAGCTGGAAAACAAGCAAGGCAATTAGCTACCTGCTGCTGCCACCTACTGGTATGGAAGAGTACTACATGATTACTCTGCCAGGCGCTACACTGCACAGGCAAACAAATCGGATAATTTCCCACGGCACACCTGACAATATCTCGCGGCACACAAACACTGGTTTACAGGAACGGGTGCTCATCAGAAAACGCTGGCAGTGTGTTTCCCGTGTCTTACTTCCGGTATAAAGTTTGCTTCAAAATTACAACAGAAATACTACCGAAAGATGCCAGTAGGTGGCAACGACGCTCTATAAATGCTTCTCTTAATGCAACAAATAAATGAAATGACTTTCATACTTACACCAACTGCTCTTAACCTATTTATTAAACAATTTAGACTTAAAGGCTTCTTTGTTGTTTCACCTTAACAGAACACTAACAATAATAATAATAATAATAATAATAATAATAATAATAATAATAATAATAATAATATTAAGAAATTGCCATTTACAAAACGTGCACATTTCTTTTAAACTTAAGTGTAGTTGTTTTCCATATCTATTGACGCAAATGACGTTAACCTTGCAATGAACGCAGCAACACTTGTACCTAATAACACTAATGATACAACAAATACACGTCAAAATGGTTGCAGTGAAAATGGACGCTTTTAATCATATCAGTATATAATATATAATATAATATATAATATATCATATATTATACGATTGTATAAAGCGCTTTGAGACGCCTTTG
Source organism: Nelusetta ayraudi (assembly GCF_046127955.1). Taxonomy (NCBI): domain Eukaryota; kingdom Metazoa; phylum Chordata; class Actinopteri; order Tetraodontiformes; family Monacanthidae; genus Nelusetta; species Nelusetta ayraudi. The sequence continues at coordinate 4,583,106 of NW_027466100.1, read as the reverse complement.
GTTGTGATTTAGCGCTGTACAAATAAAAGTTTATTATTATTATTATTATTATTATTATTATTATTATTATTATTATATATGTTTTGGCTCTTGCCAAGTAAAATTTCAGGAATTATTCTTTGTTTGTTTAGAATGTCGGACATGTATTCAGCGCTTTGTGATGAAGAGCTGGATGCCGTCATTGCAGAAATCCAACTCAGTCACCCAAACACAGGGTAAAGAATGATGAGAGCATTCCTTCATGCCAGGGGATTACGAGTGCAAAGTAAGTTTGATATGAAGTTGATCCCCACATGAATGTATTCAGTAATCGGTATTGTGCATCAGTTTAACCGAAACAAACAAATATAATTAGCTTTATTTGTATAACGCTTTCCGTACAAAATGTAGCTAAAAGTGCTTACATGGATGATTAAAAAAAGAATGGCGGTATATTTAAAAAAAGAAAGGGGGGGGGGTATTTAATAAATGAAATCATACCTTTTGTCAGCATTATCTGTGTTAACACGGATTTGTGCCTTTAATATTTTATGTAGTTTGTCTTTCTTTTTTTTTTTTTTGCTGTTGTTGTAGTTCAAAGAGTACGTGATTCCTCAAGAAGAGTGGACCCAATTGGGACTGAAGTGCGAGCCTTGGCCAATCGCACACTAAGACGGAGGCAGTATTCTGTTCCTGCACCAAATGCAATGTGGCACATAGATGGAAACCACAAATTAATACGGTATTTTTCAAAACTGTTTTTAAATACTTGAACAAATGAAACATTGAGATTTTCTACCCACTCCAAATCTTTTCATCTTTGTACCATACCTTTTTTTGTGTCAAATAAGCTGTGCATGAACCTTTTTCAATTAGCTATCTGATGCCTTATATATTTTAGATTTCTCTTTCCATCTTCTCTCCCTTTTTTACCAAAAGCTGGAGATTTGTCATTCACGGTGGAATAGATGGCTTTAGCCGTTTAATTGTTTATCTGTCTGCTGCAATAAACAACCGAGCATCCACAGTGTTGGAAACAGGGGCGGTCCTAGAATTTTTTTCTTGGGGGGGGCAAGCTCGGGGCACAGACTGTGGAAGGGTGGCACACCGGAATGACATTTGTTTTGTTTTTTTAAATGCCCTATGCCTTAGGTAATAATAAATGGTAGGCGGAGGTATGAATAATAGAACTATTTTATTTACCCAAATAATGCACAAAACAGTGTATCATCCAGCATTTAGTAATCTTATCTGACTGAGTAAAATGCTTTTTGTTTGTTTGAGTGGGTTGATCTGTGCTCCGGGAGAGTATACTGGTGTATCTAGTACTAGTAACCTAGTATTAGTTTCAGCAAGATAAACAAGTGTTTCATAGGTATCTATGTATCCTTGTTAACTTATAGAGATGGAAACCAACAACTGAGTTTAGTTATGAATGTTTTTTTTTTAAATTCATAACAGGTATAAATGCATACACATGAAAAATCCCTTTGTGAGAATTATATTCAAGTTACCAAAGTTTGACTTATATTACAAGTACACAGTTTATATGTATTATTTACAAACAGGATTATGACAGCTGAATACGCTTGTTTTGGTGTTGACTACCTGCAGAATTCTGAATTGCAGATGATGGGCCCTCAATCTCATCATTGGGAAAAGTTCCTGGGAAAAGTTGTATAAATTACTCATAATGTCAATACAAGTATAACACCAACTTATTCAAATGTTATCGATTTTAAAGACACCCTGCTTCCTTTCTTGACATTGTGGACATATACTATTCACTTCATTTAAGCGTCTTATGTTATAGGCCACTTGTCTATCCATTAGCTCATAAAACAACAACCACACTTCCATTCAGCACCAATAAAGAGCATTAAAATAGACATAAAGTAATAAAACAGAATGTAATTAGATTAAATTAATATTGCCCATTCCACAGTCCAGAACAAAGCAGAGGTGGTGTGCGACTTTGAGTGTGACTGATTCAGGATGCAGTGACTGTAGTGATGGTGAGGTGAAGCCTCATGACGCATTGAACCACTTGAGCCAACTGGTTCGAGAAACGGTTCATTTCTCGAAGTTTCATGTGCACACGAAACCACCTACTGGCCAAATGTACAATCACAGGCAAGCTGTGTCTGAACCACGTGTGATGCATTGAATTTTTGTGTCTGTTATGTCTGTTGGGAATTACTATGAATTGCAAAAAATGAATGACCAAATAATTTCTGTACATAAATTATATATATATTTTTGTTTGTTTTTTCTCACTTATTTATGATTATTTTTATGGGTACTGATGCCAGTGGTTATGGGGATGCTCCAAACAAATTTTGTTGTTAACTTTGTTCAACAATGACAATAAATAAATAACTTGACTTGATAACTATGTGTATGATACATTTTTTGAATGTATTCTGTTTGTGCAATTTTTTTCTGAAAATGGCATGGGTGTAATCAGGCAGATGACAGTGAAAGTGATTGTGGGACTTGGAAAAGGGCATAGATCAGGGGTGCTCACACTTTTTCAACATGCAAGCTACTTTTAAAATGAGCAAGTCAAAAAGATCCACCTCCTATAAAACAGGAAAACATATTCATTCGGAAATATATTTGTAGTCCAATGATAAAGAAAGAAAGGATTAAATGGGTCAACATGTTCCCATGTGCATTTATGCTCATCATTGCACAGAAAACTCAAGGTTTAAAATTATTTAGGTTATATCTGCCTATATTTGATTTTATCAATAAAAGTGTGTTTACGTTAAGATGTTTTGCTGTATAGTTTTGTGTTTTCCAGCGCATAGGTTAGGGATAATTGGTGTGTGTGTGTGTGTGTGTGTGTGTGTGTGTGTGTGTGTGTGTGTGTGTGTGTGTGTGTGTGTGTGACGCAGACGTTTTGCCAGCAGCATCTCCCAGGATCTCCGGCGCGTCTGCAGTGCGTGCGCACTTTGAAGCGCATTTTCCGAGCGAGGCGTCTCCATCAGTTTACGCCAGGATTGCAAGCTCACGCGACAACCCCGTTAGTTTTGCGTGTAAAACAACAGCGAAACTCTTTTTCCTGTCCCTGTCTGGTCTTTATTTGATCTGAATGGTGCCGAAGCCGATACGTCACATTTACCCTGGACACCCTTGTCCAGGGTGTCCCCTGCCTTCGCCCTAAGACAGCTGGGAGAGGCTCCAGCAGACCCCCGTGACCCTGAGTTCGGGACTAAGCGGGTATGGAAAATGAATGAATGAATGAATGTAAAGCACAGCACATATAAGAACAAAATCCAGCACATCGTACATTATGACCAAAATCAACCAGATCCACCGTGTTTTCTAATCCTGCCTGAACGATTCTACCTGCTGTAATTGACGCGGATCTCTCTCTCTCTCTCTCTCTCTCTCTCCATGCGATAGACCCAAACTCCCTTCGCAATTGACCAGTAGATCGCGATGGACGTAATGGGCACCCCGGGCATAGATGCTTGTGTAACATGGACATTGATGTACAGGACAGGGGGCTCCATCCTATCACCTCTCCTCTCCTCACTCTCTCCCTAAGCTCTCAAAACTATCTCCAAACTAAACGCTATCTAATCTCAAACACTCCAAACTATAAACACTATCTAAAATCTAGTAATCCAAACTCTCTCCAAATCTCAATTGACTGCAACTCTCCTACAATAACCCCCATTTTGAATGGAGCCTGAGGGGTCTATATAAACCGTTAAAATATGAATTGCAGATATATATGTATATATATATATATATATATATATATATATATATATATATATATATATATATATATATATATATATATATATATATGTCCACTTTTCTGCTGCAGATGGCCATTTTCATTTTACACCGTCCAAATTTACAGCTCAGGGCGCTGGGACGAATTCCAAATTGTGTGCAGATACAGGCCTACACTTCAAATAATTATGAGAAAAACCCAACGTAAAGAGAGCACTTCCATTAGGAAATAGTCAACATGAAATTTCGTCTTCTACTGACACCTGCTGGTCAAATTGAATAGTTGCAAATATTGTGAAGAAGTTGTCATCTAATTCTAATCCTAAACAATATGGCCATTCGAAGTGAAGTATTAAGACAATTAATCAGGTTTGTACTGCTTGATTAAACACATTCATCCCGTTCCAGTGCACTAAAACCCACTTCCCTTCAGGACCGTGTCAGCGAAGCGAAAACTTCCTTGAGTGACGCTGTTTCCCAGCATGCAATGCGAGCACGGGATTCACAATACTATTTCATCACAAACATGGATGTAAAAAATAAAAAGGGACGAAAAATGAAACTTCAGGAACACCAACCAATACAATGCAATACAAGCAGAACTGGGCTGAAGCTTTATATTATGTACACCATAATACAGCCTTCTGGTGGACAAGCCATACTATTTAATCCGTGTCCTCCTATGGTACTTCCGTTGGAGGAAGCTCATCGTAGACTTCAGGTGCTGGGTGCTCGTCACTCCACCAATCGTTGCAGTTGAGTTTGCAAGTGAACAGTCGTAACAGAAGCTTGCTGCTGGAAATAATGCGCTACAAGTGGATGTGATGCTCACTGAACCCAATTCAGACAACTCTCCCTCCACTTTTCTTGTTTTGTATGAGCATTTAAAAAAAACAACAACATAATAATAATATGAATTTTGACCATGTATGTTTTGGAGTTCATTGAAAGAGGTTAATAATAAAATAAAAATATAATATATATATATATATATATATATATATATATATATATATATATATATATATATATATATATATATACATAGTCTGTGTAACTTTAACTAACTTATCTATTTCTATCCATCCATCAAACTTACTATCTAGGGATCTTGATATTGTGTTGGCAGATGCATTATCACGTGTACATGTGGACTAGCTGCGAAATTCTTATTTCGGGGGAACTGAGGGTTTTCTTGTTTAGTTTTGTTTGTCGGTATGTTAATAGGGTTTGGTTCTTAAGGGAGGGGGTGTTATGACCCACGGGTGGGTCTAGGTGCCTCTATGTTTGTGTCTGTGTGTGTGTGTGAGAGTGGATGATGCCTTGCAGGTGCGGTCCTGGATGTTGGCTGCTGATTGGACGCGCCATGGCTGAGAAGGAGGAGCAGTCAAGCCAGCCTGACGGTCATCCCTCCTCCGCTCCCAAGTCTGCAGTTAGTCACTTCTGAAATGGTGTTAGAGCACGCAGCCGTAGGGGTGGGCTGCCATTTTCTTTGTCCCCTCTTTTCTCCTGTTTATTAAGTATGTAGGGAGGTTAGCCTTTCCTTATTTGGCTTCTCTTTCTTTCTTTAGTTAGTTCTTAAGGCGAGGTAGTTGGAGTTTGGTTTATTATTTTGGCCTGGGCCAACCCTGAAGCCTTTGCTGCCCACCGGTTAAGTTGTTTTGTTTATTTCATTTACTGATTCATAAATGTTTTTGTTGAAAACCGCCAACTGCCGTGAGAAATTAATGAGCCTTGGGAGTGGGGGAAGGTGTCCCACACGTTGCGTCTTGGTCCCTCTCGACGGGACGTAACACGGAGTTTTCACCGTGACAGCAGGTTGAGCTCCTTCCGTTTTACAAGTGACGTCGTCACGTTAGCCTGTCCCATCCCTGCTAAATTCTTTAAAGAACTACCGTTCGTAAACTTTTAAATTATAATACACTCTACACTAATTGTAATTTCCTGCCCGTGGTTCTATATTGCAACAGTTGACGGCTCATATCAGCAGATACGCAGCAACAATCTGGGCATTGCGGGTGATTCATAAATATGTCATTTCTTATTAATTAGCCCATAAGTGTTGTACACCAGTGTGACACCAAATGCTTGTTGCTGACAGCAGTGAAGAAATGACACTCTAGTGGTTCTGCACATTAGTATAAATAGAGTGATTCTCTATCATTACATCACAGGACGGCGGCACTCTGACAGATTCCATGAACCTGGACACTGATGATCCAGACTCCGGTCCAGATGACACAACAGGCCACAGTGGAAATGGGTCAGAGCATGGACTGGCTGCTGAAAGGATCCAGGTAGGTGGCGCTGTCATCCCAAGTTGTGTGGTGTGGAGGATCAGGGCCAAAGTTCCAGATGCTCACAGATGTGACTGTGGATTCAGGAGGAGTGTTTGAAGGCTGGACTCCCAACAGTGATTGGCTGCTGAGGACCTCTCAATCACAATCAGGTTTTTTAGTGGCTGTGAGATTGAAAGTGAGATTGCATTGTCCAGGTCGGAGGACAGCAGTCAGCCATGTTTCACCTCCAGTCAACACGCAGTGGTTCACATGAAGGTCCAAGAGGCCTACAGACCTACACTGAGTCTGGACGTGGCAGTACAGTTGGATCATTGTCTTTGTTGTGTTGTTTGGTCATTGTGATCCAATGTAATGTGAGAGAAGGACGAGTGCAGTTATATTGGAGTGAGTTATTTAGAGTGTAATAGAAGTTATAATGCAGAGTCTGTTTTTATGAAATGTTCTATCACCTGGCAACCATCCATCCATCCATCCATCCATCCATCCATCCATCTTCTACTGCCGTATCCGGAGTCAGGTCTTGGGGGCAGCAGCCTCAGCAGAGACCCCCAGACTTCCCTGGACCCAGTCACCTCCTCCAGCTCCTCCAGTGGGACCCCAAGGCTTCCCAGTCCAGCCCAGAGACCTGGTCCCTCCAGTAGGGTCTCCTCCTGGTGGGACATGCCTGGAACACCTCACCAGGGAGGCGTCCTAAAAAAGACCCCGAGATGCTGGAACTCCTCCCCCTGAGGCAGGGCCTCCCCACCGACCCAGAGAGGACAAACCACCTCATATCCAGCATTGATTTATCTGTTGGTGATTAATTATAATGTATCATTTATTTTATTTAAATTATATTTGAACTGAATTGGATTTGTTTGTAAAAGTGAGATTTATTTTCATTGATTCATGTGGTTTATGTTGAGACCTAGTGGAGAAGTGGGTATGGCCTACAGAAGGTTTGAGTACACAAGTTATTAAGATATGGAGAATCCCCATGGCAGGACTTCAGGAGATATATAATCAAAGTGTTAAAGCAGCAGAAATGAAACGTCAGTTGAGGTCAAGGTTACACAGGTCAGAGGTTGTGATGGCTTTTATTGTCAGAATATTGAATCATTGAAATATAATGTTTGAGCTAGTAACAAAGTTAGGATGATATAACATAATCACATAAAATAAATGATCTGGTTTCCTTCTGATTCATTGACGTCCTTCTGAAATCTCCACACAAACATCTGGCAAGCATCAAAACCATGAATTATTTTGAGGGAAACTTCTTTTGTCTTACTTATGATTCAATAATGATTTGAGTTCCCATCACAGGTGTTGTCAATCACTTTATCCTTTCCACATGATTTCCTTATTTAAGATCATGAAGCAGAAATAAAGTCTCTTGAAAAGTATTTTTCACCTCCAAAATGAAGATGTTATAGAAGTCTGAAGTGAGAGCAGAGCAGTGTGTTGTTGATGTGTGGAACCTTCATGCTGAGATGTTCCAGCCGTGGATGATGAGAGCAGAAGCAGTAGTTGTGTTGCTGCTGCCTTCACTGAGCAGCTGCTCCAAGTCCTGCTTCTTCCACTGAGGATTCAGCTCCACCAGTGGCTTCTGGGACGTCTCTCCCAGTAACCACAGCAGCTTGTAGGGAGAAGCAGTCCGCCAGCCACCAGGCTGCACTGGGGTCAAAGGTCATGACATGCCCACACAGTGTTGGTGCGTGCAGCTTGCTGTTTGGCTCCACTGGTTGTAGTTCTGTCAGCCACCAGTAGATGGAGCGCTCCTCTTCACTCTCCTCATCCTCACCACCACCTGCAAAGATAAGAAGAGACAGCAGGAGTCAGGACTCACGGTCCTTGAACGCATCATCACAGAGTTGATGGAGATGATGGAGTGACTGGTGAGAAGAAGCAGACTCTCAGTCACATGTCAAGTGTGGAACATATGAAGGTCATGTGACCATGGAGTGTTGGACTGATACTGAGGCCTGATGAAGATGAACTGATCAATAATTGAGTGGTGAACTGAGAGAAGAAGCAGTTTGGCAGCAGATGTTGGATGAATGAGGAGCAGCTGGACGTCACCATCCTCCTCTCACACTGTGACTGGGAACACTGGACCTCTGCTGTGGGATCAACTGGCTTTGGTGCTGAAACCATCATCCACTGGTTCCAAACCAGTACTAACCTCACACTCTCCAGTTGATGGTCACTGCTGTAGACAAGATCCATCAGTGGCTTCACTTATGATTCCTTCAGCTGGTTCCTACTCAGGTCCAGCTCTCTGAGGTGGGAGGGGTTGGACTTCAGAGCTGAGAGCAGCCAATCACAGCTGAGCTCTGACAAACTGCAGTCAATCAACCTGAATAGAGAATAAATGATGGAGAGTTTATAATGATGGAGAGTTTTTCCAGGGTGTCATCACTCTGAAAATCAAAGTGAAATGTTGACTTCAGAATCTGACACTACAGAAAATGTCACCTTGAAATTAAATCCTCAGTCCAAAACTAATGTGTGTTGAAATGATGTTTGGTGACATGACCACTGATGACCTGTTTTTCCTTTTCCTTTTTTTTTTTTTTTTTTTTTTTACTTCAAACATGAACAGAATGAAGTTTTCATATTCTGGATGTCATTTTGATATGAATCAACCTTCAGTTCAATGTTTATTCAACATGTGTGATGAACTGTGTTTGGTGCTGAAACCATCATCCACTGGTTCCAAACCAGTACTGACCTCAGAGTTTACAGTTTACAGTCTGGACTCTGCAGAAAACCACTCAGTTCCTTCACTGATGAATCCTGCAGCTGGTTCCAAATCAGGTGCAGCTCTCTGAGGTGGGAGGGGTTGGACTTCAGAGCTGAGAGCAGCCAATCACAGCTGAGCTCTGACAAACTGCACCCCTCCAACCTGAATAGAGAATAAATGATGGAGAGTTTATAATGATGGAGAGTTTTTCCAGGGTGTCATCACTCTGAAAATCAAAGTGAAATCGACTTCAGAATCTGACACTACAGAATAAAATGGGAGAGGGAGGGCGAGCGAACGAGTGCTGCACTGTGGAGTCCATTACTGGCTCTTGATGATGTTGCTGTCTGGGCCCCCTTGCACCAAAGTAGGATTGCGTCATCCAAGATGAGTCACTAAGCCTTCAGCGTTCAACCAATCCACAACATGTGTGTCCAGGCTTCATGGGTCGCACTAAAAGCCATCCAGGATGAGAAGACACGGATTCATCAAGCCAGGTGAAAGCTCTCCTGGATCAGTGCGCAATGCTCGCGGCTTCATTCCATAGACCCCGGTTATGGAGCTGGGATTGACGGATTGGCCATCTTTGACCTCCTCAGAAGCCTACATGAGGCTCCATGAGGATTTGTGCCTGGGACGGGGATTCAGACTCTCTACCGTCCAGTGTCACAACAACAACCTCATGTTACTCTTTGATGTGTCTTTATGTTTCTATAATAATAATAATAATAATAACAATAAACTTTATTTATATAGCACTGCTCATACACAACATGTGCAACCCACAGTGCTTAACAAAATAAAACAAAACAAAACAAAGAAAGGTAATAATAATAATAAGAAGAACAACAATCATAATAATAACAATGAGAAAAAATAAAAAGCTCCACTGCCCCTCCCCCCACCCCATACGGACCCACCCCTCCCCACCAACGCACACAGACAAACGCCCACCCCCATATTCACACAGACATTAGATAAAACGGCTTGGCACTGAAGAATCTGATGAGGAAAGGCCACTATGGGGAGCCGTCCACACAAGGGGGCATCATGGCCTGCAGCGCCCCTATGGGCAGACCAGGCGTAGCTCCCACCATGGAGGGCCCCCCATGAGGAAACACTGACACTAAAAGTATAAAAGGGAGAATAATCATCATGAGAAATCTGTTGGTGTCTGTACGTCCTGATTAAAATTTGTATTGGTTAAAAGATTGAAGGTAGAGAAGAGAAATCAAGGGTTTTTGCTATTGTTTGTGATGAGGTTGGAGAAATGGGTTATTCTTGCCTGTTTGACAGTTTTATTGTAAGATTTGAGTAGATGACGAAATGTCTCATAATGGACAGTGTTACGAGAGTTAACCACTAGATGGCAGCCAAGTTCCATGCAATATGCAGAGACATCGAGTGCGAGTTGATGACGTTGGCTTCCGGTTGTTTTACCTGATGAGCACTGTTATAACCATAGATATATACAGAAGGCGAGATGTCTTATCCGCGCTGCTGGCCAATGGAATCGAACGTCCGCACTGGCGGCCATCTTGCCACAGTCACCTCGCTCCGCCTCTCTCACTCATAACTATGTATTCTTATTGTGCATGTTCTTTTAAATAGCCCTAAATTGCTCTATTTTCAACCGAATTTCGAGCGGTTTGGTTTGTTATAAAGGTTATAAGCATAGTTATGATACTGCATACTTATTAATGATTTATAACCATAGGCTTTCATGTGAAAATAGCAAACACACGCACACACCCGTATTTAATAAAAACATATATGCTAAACGCTAAACTAAACAAACCAGCACTAAATCGTAACATTAATCAAACAGCTCCAACAATAGCTTACAGATGAAATGTGATCCTACAAGCTTTTGTTTGTGGACAGTGACGATTGCTGCATCCATAAGCGGCACAGAAGTTCGGCATTTTTTCAGTCACCGATTTCCTGTAGAAACCATAATGCATGATGCTGTAGCAAAGCAATCCAATTGTAAATCATTTGCAAATTAAGTTAAATTATATAGAAAAAAAGCTATTCTGTCTCTCCATATGTCAAATTGCTTGTTTTATTTACACCTACCAATCCTAATCCCTTTTATCACAACAAGAAAAAAGACGGACTGTAATCTCAGGTTGTCACCGTTCGACTCTGAATCAAACAGGTGGGGGATGAGATATCAGCAGCTCTAGTTCATTGATCACCGTGTCTCTGCTGCATGAACTGATGAGACTGCGTTCATGCAGCAGCAACGTTATAGGAAACGCACCTCAGCGAATAACTACAACCGACACCACAAATATTGTATGTGAACAAAATACTAGTTTGTCCTGAAATAGCTGTTAGCTAAACTTAACTTAAGAAATGAAAATCTTAGTGGTCTCAGTCGTATTAACTTGTGCAGCTGCCATAGCACCGTTGTGTTTTTTTTCTCATAGAAAGCTGCACTCTCAACATGTTCAACCATCCAGAATTATTGCTACATTATGAACGTTTGTAAGAAAGCAAACCGTGTGCAAAGCCGTCAAGTTTTCAGCGAGATCAGAGTGTTAATGTTTGTTCAGATCACTCACGTTCCCTCACATTCACTACATCAGACCGTGACTGCCTGACTGTGGAAAGATGGCGGCCAGTGCGGACGTTTGATTCTGCGCCGTGAGACATCTAGCCTTCTGTATATATCTATGGTTATAACTAGCGGCCATACAATAAAAGTAGCGTATCTAAAAAGATTGCCTGACTGTATAAAAGAAGCGGAAACTTAACGCCGCGGCTGAAGACAGAACAACAAGTCGCTATAAAGGCTGGACGTTTTTTCAATGGAGCTAAACTGCTAAGCTAATACCTGACGTACCATGGGTTTTTCGATTCCTGTACCAGACGCAATGGACATGAAGGGCGACGTATATAACAACTGGACATTCTTTAGAGCACAATGGGAAAACTATGAGATAACAACGCAAGATAACTATATATATATATATATATATATATGTATATATATATATGTATATATATATATATATATATATATATATATATATATATATATATATACATACATATATATATACATATATATATACATATATATATATACAAATGTGTATATATATATATATATATGTATATATGTATATAAAACAAAGTAAAAGTTACCAACAAATAAAAATACATAAATAATAAAAGTGTACAAATACAGAAAATCTCAAGGCGCACACTTGCTATGGTCATCAACCTTTTGCATGGCTGCAGTACAACCAGTGCGCCAGCAGATGACCCCCACGTTCTTAATAAATGAAGCTTCGAGTAATGAACCAATTTTCAACACAATAGTCCAAAAGGGTTCAAAGCCTCATGAAGCCTCGTTTGGACATCACTAGACACAACGGCTTCCACTGTCATTGAATGCTGCAAGCGTCAGTTTAGCCGGCATGGAATACCAAATATTGTCATCACAGACAACGGACAACCGTTCTCCAGCATGGACTTTCAAACTTTTTCAACAGTATGGGACTTCAAACACCTCACATCCTCACCATACCACAGCCAGAGTAATGGTAAAGCTGAGTCGGCTGTCAAAATTGCCAAGACCCTGCTGAGAAAGGCAGTGCATGCTGGTGATGACAGATGGAGGGCCGTACTAGCACGGAGGAACACTTCCACAGAGGGACCCAATAGCTCTCCTGTTCAGCGACTCCAGTCCAGACGCACAGGCACATTGTTACCCTCTCATCCACCTCTGCTGAAGCCGGCTGTGATACAGGGGGTACTTCCTCGTAAGCTGGCACGGGTCACTGCATCGAAGTGGTGATATGACCAACATGCTCACGACAAGCCCATGATAATGCAAGGCGACACAGTTCGGGTCTTCCTACAACCAAATGGGCCCTCTCGCTCCTGGTCACTGGGGATTTGCAGCAACCAATTGCGTGACAGGTCATATGAAGTGGTTGTACAGGACAAGGTATACAGGCGCAACAGGAGGCACATTCGACCGGTGGATGAAACTCTCATCATGCAATCTGATAGTCCCCTGGTGGAAGATGACTGGGACAACAGTCAAACAGACAGCAGACTCGAGCACATAGTTGGTGACAGGAGGGAAGGGGCTTCAGAACTAGAACGGGCTCCAGTGTTGACTGATGTGCCAAGTGTCCCCCAATCTGGACATTTAGGCCTCAAGCAGACCAGAACCAGATCCAACATAAAACCTCCTGAGAGGTACCGCAAAGACTTTGTTGTTTAAACTTTCTGAAGAAGGAATGTCATCTCTTGTTTATTCCTGTGCCACTTTGTTCATGTGGACTGTTCATTTTTTTCTAATGTTTAGGAGAGTGAACTAGTCATTTCTGTTTAACCTGTAGCCAGCTATTGTTGTTGCTGGCCACGTAACTCTCATCCGGTCACTATTGTCCATTTTCAACTGCTTTCTTTCCATATGTTAAAGGAGATGTTACGAGAGTTAACCACTAGATGGCAGCCAAGTTCCATGCAATATGCAGAGACATCTAGTGCGAGTTGATGACGTTGGCTTCCGGGTGTTTTACCTGATGAGCACTGTTATAACTAGCGGCCATACAATAAAAGTAGCGTATCTACAAAGATTGCCTGACTGTATAAAAGAAAGAACGAAACAAGTACAGGAGTTGGGGAAAAAACGCCTCACCCCATCAACAACCACAGAATCAACGAGGCATACGTCCCTGTCACTGTCCCGCCACAAGGGGCGAAACGTCAATGAATGGTAGTTCATGGTTGATGACCCTGCAGCTGACCCGTGGGCACCGAAAGAAGTGCGACAGGCAGCAATGCCAAGCAGGAAATGTCTCCTACCTGTACATTTACAGTAAGTGATAAAATAGCTTATATTGCATTTATTTTTCAGTGTTTTAAGAGTCTTTTCATTAAAAAGCTAAATACCATGAAGACACATATTTTGTGGAAACACACCCACTTCCACATTCAGGTGGAGGTCCTCCACCCCCGCGAGATGTCCCGGTGTTGAAACTGTAGGAGGCGGCGACTCTCACTGGAAGTGTCGGGACTGTTCTTCGCTGTAGGGGAGCGCTCCTCGTGGAGCAACTCTACTTCCGGTATAGGGAATGCGTAATGCAGCGTTTTCTTGCTTTGCATCGCTCCTCTGATGAAGTGAATGTTTTTATGTCCTGCAGCGTGTTGTTTTTTTGTTTGTTTTTTTACGTTTGCACCACGATCCTCTTTTTGTACCGTTGTAAACTTGTATTTGTGTTTGTGACTTTGCGTCGTTTCCGTGCTCAAATACGCGATTGTCCCGTATTTGGCAACTAAAAAAGCTGTCCGTAATGAACTGAGACGGGACGCACTTGACTTTGTCTCCACTCCGTCGCCCCGGCAACCCCAGTGTCCACGCTGAGAACTCTGTCCTCCGCAGTTCTTGGCATTTCGGCTCGCAATCCCAGAGGTGGGCAATGGGCATTCATTGCTGAATGTTTAAACCCCCCCCCCCCGCTCCTTTGGTTGTGGTTTATTTGGTGTAGACAACTGAGTTTGTCTGTTTTTGTTGTTGGCGTCACCACTTTCTTTGGTTGCTTTTGTTTTCTTTGTTTTCTTGGTAAAATTTTGGTGAAACTTTGGGTTTTCTATTGAGTAGCGATTTTGTTACAGTTTGATTTCCTTTTTAGTTCATTACTATTTTGTTCCCCAGTGATCGTTACCTTTTGTTTTGTGTGTGTGTGAAGACTAAAGAAAATGTTTCTTTTGTTTGAACTGTTTAACGCTTGCCTGAGTGTCTCAATGTATTAGTGTATTCATTGTGTTCTCTTTTCTTTTGGACAGGAGTTGGCGTAGCGTGCGGCAGACTGCGTCGGTGGTTCCCCTTCACTTTGCTTTATTTTGCACAGCACGAGGGAAATTTTGCTTTGTAGTGATTCCCTTCGCTTTGTTTATTCCCTTTTTTCAGTTTTTCTTTAGCCTTTCCGCTCGGCTACGTCCAGCCCTGCTCCCCTTATTTTATAGAATTATATAATCCCTATATATGAATTCACGTGATCATGGGTGTTATGATCAATGCTCCCTCTAATTTTCCATGTGTCTGGGCATCCAGACAAGCTCCTTGAGCACACTGAGGACCACTGTGGGCAACATCAGATGTGCACGCTGTGGCCACACACCAGTATCACACCTGTTCAAAACCTTGGATCATAGCAAGTTACATGGCTTATTAAAAGAATCAAATTCCAGCAGCAATTTTCATGAGTTTACTTTGAATAGAAGAGATTTGGCCCACTTCAAATGAAAAAGAGCAAAATCTTGTTGTTGATGAGATGTGTAGTGTGTTATATGTGAGAGTCCTGCTTTAACCATAGGAAGAGTCCTGCTTTGGCCGGGCTGAGGTCCAGTTGTGGCCTGGCTGAGGGTCATGTTGCGTCAATGTGCAGTGGCATGCGCGTGATAGATTGAAAAATAAGCTGAAGTGATATCTCTTCTCTGAATAGACAAGTTAAGCCAGTGTGCTGCAGTTAGCCAGTGAAAATAGAGTGGAGTGGCACCTCTTCACTTTGTTACGCAATCTATGTCAGCGCGGCGCTGCAGCCTGGAAACTTTCTCTGCCTTTTGGACTCATACGGTGCAGCTGGAAGAAAAAAAAACATCATTCCGAAGGCGTAGCGGTGCGCCGCCTAATAAAAGCTCTAAAATTATTAATTAATACGTTTCTGTTGAATTTTATTTTATTTGCTACATAGATTTCCTTGTGCGCTGAGAATGTGCAAGTAGTGCGCGATTGCGCAAGCAAGCAGCTTGGAGGGAACATTGGTTATGATGCAATAAAGTAAATACACTGTGAGTCAGTAAAGTACCCGTTCTCTACTTGTTCTGTAAAATAGTGGTGTGTGTGTGTGTGTGTGTGTGTGTGTGTGTGTGTGTGTGTGTGTGTGTGTGTCTGTGTGTGTGTGTGTGTGTGTGTGTGTGTCTGTGTGTATGCCAGATAAATATCAGCTGTTTCCCACATTCACTGATGTGCTTTTGAAACTTTGATCTTGTCTTCATGGTGTTGACTTTCTAAATGTCTGTGGTGAATACATGGAGATCTTGACAGAAGAGAAATCTACCAACAAGCAGAGACTTTATCCGTATTGTCTTGTTGCTTTATTGCTTCAATTCAACAGTTGATCATTGACTTGACATTGTTATGCAGTATAGACTGATGGTATATTTCATGACTTATTGATTGACTGTTGTCACATTGAGCCAACAAGCAGAATCAAAAGACAAAATTCTCTCACAATATTTACATGCATTCATCTGATTGTTGACAAACGGATCAACAGTCAGAAGGTTGATCAGATGGATGAGTTGTTGAAAGGTCAAAGGTCAGGGTGGAAAGGTCCAGAGTGGAAACAGACCTCAGCTGTGTTTCCACAGTAATAAAGTTGTCATGTGGACTAATGACACATTATTAATCTGCGGAATGAATGGGCTGCAGAGGAAGAGAAACAACGTGGCACAAACATCCAGCAGGTGGACAACAGTCACCAGGAGCACCAACAGGAAGTGGCGTCCAGGCCCCGCCCACCCTGTGATTGACAGCCGCAGACACTGGGTAACAAACGTCAAGACAGAAGAAGAATCAAAGGTGAGAATTCAGCTCAGAGTCTCTCTGACGACTTCAGTCACACTTTCATCAACTCAGCCGAAGAACCTGAAGGAACATAAAGTCCAACATGTAGCGGCTGAGTGAAGGAGGTCTGGACTCTGTGGAGGAGCTCCATGGTTCCAGAGACGCTGTAGAAGGACAGAAGACCTGCTCTGTGGTCCAGGTACACTCCCACTCTGGAGGACCGAGGACCTGAGACACGAGTACTGATGTTGTTGTGACGAAACCAATATTCACCTGGGTAACAATATAAACTCCAGGATTTGTCATTTGCTGTGTCTCAATTCAGGTTCTGCACCCTTGAGACCGAGTTCCCAGCCTAGAAGGACGGACCAAACCCCGCCTCCCCGGTAACCACTCGGGACGGTCTAGCCTTCGGCGTATTTCCTCGTTTCGTCACCGCCGTTCCCTCCTGCTGGTCAACCCCGGAAGTGACGTTTTTATAGTATCACGCTAACCATTGGTTCGCCATCTAACGATGCCGTTGAATGTTCAAATAAATAAAATCCTACCTTAAAAACTGGATACTTTATGTGAAACGTCAATATTTAGATTTATATGTCGTGTCTTAACCAGTACATGCCGCTAATTTCAGCTGACTTCCCAGGATCCCACGATGGTTTGCAGCAGCACGCAAAGCATCATGGGATCGTATCGAAAGGAAAAATAGTGGTATCGCACATCCCTACTTCCACACACACACACACTATACTGTAAATGGCTGCAGTTTCCTTTACAAAAGTGCTACAGACATCATTCAAACATCCACGTGTTTGTCTCATCAAGACCTATATTTTACATTTGACAGCCACTTAAAAAAAACTGCAGGTCAAAAATATGCATCATTTGCATACACAGGCATATGATGATTAGACCTCTTCTCCCTCTTTGTCAACACACAAATGCCTGCAGTTTCCTTTAGAAAAGTGCTACAGACGTCATTCAAACACCTACGTGTTTGTCTCATCAAGGCCAATATTTTACATTTGACAGCATCCTCCAAAAAAAAAAAATGGAGGTGAGAAATCTGCATCATTTGCATAGACTTCATTCAGCAGATGTCGCCGGGCGTCGGCAGAGGACGGGGGTCAATTGCGGGCGTCGACAGGGGTCAGGCGTCATTGGGGGTCATCGGGCATCACGTCGGCCACGGCGGCTAAGTTCCGCAAACGCTGCCTGCAGCTTTAATTTATTGTTTTGATTTAATTTAATTTATTAGTGTTAATGGCTGCTGAAAAAAGGGGATGAATAGTTCAAATTCGAGTTGAAAGTAAAATATACAAATGTTGGAAGTACTAGTAATCATTACTATGTACAGTTATGCCCATCTGTTATCTTTGTTGGGCTTGAGTTTATGATTATTTTTTTTACCCTGTGCATCTTTTGTTTTGTTAGTAGTACTTGTCATTGCTCCAACACGAATAAACGTTGCGTCCCACTAGATGGCGCATTTGCCTTATTTACAAGCACCACGGTCATCGGAGCTGATCGCTGCCACTCTCAGCAGCGTGCGTCTACTAAGGTCTACTAAGATTCCACAATCTATTACACCTCGTGAGCAAAACAGGCTACAGGTAAAATTAAACATCTTCAGTTGAGCAACTCAGGCAAGTTAAACTGATTTAAAAACAAACAAACACTATAATACTAGGAAAAGAATCCTCTATATGTCAATAAATACAACAGATTGAGTATTCATAAAAAAAAAATGCTTACTTTAAATAAGAAAATCCAACAAACCAACAAGTGCAACACTAAAAAGCAAACCAACAATCAAAATAATGCTTAATTGCCTTAGCTTCGTCCCACACTTATCAGCTTAGCTACTAAGAATAACACACATTATTCACCTGGACAGAAGGAGGTTCTGAGGAACATGTTGGTCCTGGAGCTTCCTGGTCAGGATGTTCGGGAGATCCCTCGGGCTCAATGTCTGCAGCGCCAACATATTTTAGAATTGCTCCTGCAGAGACAAAGCTCACTAGATCATCAAGCAAAACAGATCAGAAGCACATTTTCCTATTTTATTATTACAGTGATGTTGCAGTAATATAGGAAAATTAAAAATGTATTTGTTTTTAAATTAAACATTATGATTGCAGTGTCCCTTTAAAGCTTTTACCCAATTACAAAACTGTCACTTTTAAGAGTTTTTGGCATTTCTTTACACACTGTACTAGTTAAAGTAATAAAACTAAGATAAATTACCCACTACCACAATAGTCTAAAATAGTCAACACCATGCCAAATAAAGTATTTCCATAAAATATTTCTTTGAATTATAAAACAGTAGCACATTTCTAATGAAGGGCCTACAAAATACAAACTAAGCTTAGTAAATTCATCCTAAGTTAAGACTAAAATGACATTAAGAGTCAAATATGTGAGAGACAACTTCCACTGAACAATAACAGGGGACTGACTACAACAACAACTACAACATGCCCTCCCTCCCTCCTTCCCTGTTAGAATGTGAATAAACGGGTGTGGAGTCAATCAGTCATTCCCATGGCAGGATAGGCCAACATGGCAGGATATGGTCAACTTTCATAAAACAAACAAAAACGCTGATTCATGACGAACAAATATTAGCCAGCCAGCTAACATTTATCCGACGCTAGCTAGCTGGCTAGCAGGACAAATAAACAAACTTGGGGGGGGACAACAGCGTTTCACCTCCACCTCTCCAGCCCACATAAACAAATAACTTACCTTTCCCCTTTGCAAGTTTTTCTTGATCAGTTTTCTTTTCCTTCCGTTTTTCCGCACCGCTGGGATAAGTCCTTTTTGATGCCATTATGGTGTCTGTTTGTTTTTAATCCTCTCGCTAACGGGAACGAATGGTAGCTGTCAATCATTCACATCATACCTGTGCGTCGCCGGCCCGCTACGTCAAAACCTGCGTGACAGTGCGGCAAGCCCCCAGAGTCCAAGATGGCGTCCCATTCCTTTCAATGAAGTTGCTCACCCAGCGCATGGCTCCCAAAAACTTTTTGACTTCCGCATTGATGGGATAATAGAACATGCGCAGTTGTGTCAGTGTGGAGACCGTCACGAACCGTACGAAATTCAACGTGGAAATGAATGTATTTTTTACGGAACAACTGACGATTGTTGTTTGGAAATTTTGATGATGATGATGATGATGATGATGATGATGACGATTATTATTATTATATTAATAAAATAGTATTATTATAATAATATACTATTATTTGTGTATTAAACAAGTGAGCAATGTGCCACTGAATAATAAATGATAATTATTTGAAGCAACTCTCTTTGGAAAGCAGACAAAGTAATGAAATGATTGGTCTATTTATTTCATCAGAACTAAAAAATAAAAAATAAAAACTGAACGATCTTGAAAGTTCCTCCCTTTCTCTTGCACCTGTCGACCGGTCAACTTTTGGCTTCTCTACAGTGTTCGAGAAAATGCCGACCTGTGCTGCAATTAACTGTGTCACCCGATCAACAGGCAAAGGGTGCAAAGGACCCACGTTACTTCGGTAAGAATGATTAATGAAATGACTGTAAGGAACTTTTATGCCGCTGACGTTTTTACGTCCGTACGTCCGTGTGTGTGTAGCTAACACAAATTTGCAAATATTTTGTCGTCCTCATGGAATTAAACAGCACACCATGTTAATTTATCAGCGAGTGCTCTCTCTTTTCATGCAATTCATCACGCTTAACATGTAATGCTGAATCATGAAAGCTATGGAGCAAAAAATAATAATTACATAAACGACGAGTGAAATAAAATGTGTCATTCATTCAATAAAGATTTCATTCATTCATCTTCTATACCCGCTTATTCCTATTCAGGGTCACGGGGGTCTGCTGGAGCCTATCCCAGCTGTCTTAGGGCGAAGGCAGGGTGACACCCTGGACAAGTCGCCAGTTCATCGCAGGGCCACATAGAGACAAACAACCATTCACACTCACATGCACACCTACGGACAATTTAGAACGTTCAATTGACCTCACGTGCATATTTTTGGAGTGTGGGAGGAAGCCGGAGAACCCAGAGAGAACCCACGCAGACACAGGGAGAACATGCAAACTCCACACAGAAAGGTCCCAGGTCCAGGCCCCGGAATCGAACCCACGACCTTCTTGCTGTGAGGCGGCAGCGCTAACCACTGCACCACCGACTATTTTATTACTCAGTTGAAAATGCCATTTTATTTCATTTAACAAAGCATATCATTATTTCATCATGCATTTAATTGTTTTGTGGTCCTGTGTTTTAGTGCTTCATAATTGTATTCTGTTGTCAAATTTGCCCATCAAAGTCAGATTAGTAATCCTGTACATCAGTTTAAGGAAAACCAATTCTAGGTAATGGATTGCAGATCTTGTAGTGACCTGTTACAATGGAAAGAAATGTATACATAATAAGTACGTCTGTGTGCCCGATATTTTAGCTAACACTAAACTTTCTGCACAACTGTCTGCATTGTGTTCAAGCTTAAATGAGTTAAATATGTTTGCATACCCAATTTTAAGTAAAATTACACAAAAAAATTTTTGGAATGTTTTGCTTTTTACAGCTTTCCTTTTGGGGACAGAAAAAGGTTGCACAAATGGGTGGAAAATGTGAGAAGAAAAAACTGGACACCCAATGACAACTCCAGGCTGTGTGCTCTTCACTTTGAGGAGAAATCTTTCATTTTGCGTGGTTAGAGAAAGTGCCTAACTTCAACAGCTGTACCAACCATTTTTAGTTTCTTCAAATCAGGTAAGAGCATGGCTACCAAACAAAAGGTAAGTGAGTCACACACACACACACACACACACACACACACACACACACACACACACACGTGATTTTGATCAAATCTTTGACCACACATATTCTAAAAAATGTAAAGAGGTGTCAGAGATCTTTGAAGAAGACAGTTTTCTCGTGATTCAGGAACCATGTGACAGCCATACTGTGTCTGATGTACATGTAGAGGTCACAAATGATGTAGAGATCACCAATGATGAAGAGGTCACAAATGATGAAGAGGTCAGAGCAACAATGAAGGGATTTTACATTGACTGTTCAGTTAACATGTTCAATGTTAAAATATTCACATGAAAAAAACTTGAAAATCGTTACGGCAGACGTAAAAAAAAAATTGTAAGAAAGTGTTGAAAGTTATCTTGAAATCATTTATGAGGATACTCATTATAATATTGATGAAGTGTTATTTCATGTTTTGTTGGCTGTTTCAAGGGTTTATTTAGTTTGTTGTGACACAATCTAAGGTTCAATTTGTAAAGAAATAAAAGTTCTTGTGAAAAAAGATAGTGGTCAAAGTGATATTAGTGTTATTTGTGTTTGTGTTTTTTGTAGTCTTGTCTGGATTTGTCCTGTTCGTTTCTGGTCTGTGTTTGTGTTTCCACTCTTGGCCTGCACCTTGTCGTGGTGAGTGGGCTTTTAACTAAGACAGGACAATTATATATATTGTGTGAAGCCAGCAAAACAGTCATTATTATGAGAATTATAACTGAAGCACACTAAATAATACACCATCAGTCACATTTTGCTTTTCTGTTATTAATCTAATGTGTGTTATGTCAAGCCTCCACAGTGGCGTGCTGCAGTCAGGATGAGACGAACAAGGTGAATGGATGGACGGATTGATGAGCCCAGTGAGCCTCCACCAGCCACAGACAAGCCAGTCCCATTTTCCACCCAGAAGGATGTCTCTTCCATCTATCTTTGCCTGCCAGGGAAATGCAACCAAACATAATAATTACAGATGGTGTTGTCTCTGTTAAAGTGACACATGAAAAAAAAAAATATATATATATGTTTTGTGATTCATGTTCATGACAATAACAATCGAACAGATTTTCTTCATTCTTCCAATGAGTTTCGCAAACAAACAGGGAATTTTCCCTGGATCATACTAATACGTTTGTAGATTATATAAAGAAAATTATAAAACACATTTGTTGCAGTTTTATATTAAAGCAGATAGTCAAACGTAAATGTAGCGTGGTAATGTTGCGAAGACACATTTATTTTTGTTTTTCTTTGTTTCTTTAGAAGCTTTTATTTTGGTTTTCTGTGGAAGCACAACAGACAACACACATGTTAACGTCCGCTACTACGATTCGCTCCGCATAGGTCTCACGAGCCACTTGAGAGACCTCTCTAGCGTTATTCCCCGGGGCGAACACGACCTCCACTGGTAGAAGTGGGTAACTGCACCCTGCTCACTGATCACTCTCACACACGCCACAAACCACAACAAAAGCAGGAACAGTGCTTTGCCACAATTATGCTACATAAACACGTCCTGATCCCCTCTGGATCCTCTTTTCCGGTCCTCGTGATCACTCTCTTGGCTGCGATGGGCATGGTTCTGCCCGCGGTGTCTTCCTTTGTCAGGGCATTCTCTGGCCCAGTGATTTATGCGGCCGCAGATGTGGCACGCCCCCTTTTCGCCTCTGTCTCCGCTAGTCGCCCTTCGTCGGTTGTCGTTGTTCCTGTAGGGCCGTCTCGCCGTGTCACTGAGGTGCTTCATCATGGTGAGGGAGGCACGCTTTATCTTCTTGTCCTCTGCATCACTGGCCTCCTGTAGAAGCCTCTCAGCGTGCACTGCATGACGTCGGACCTCTGTCAGCCGGGCATCTTCAATCCCCACACAGCAGTTTCTGTTAACTGCTTTGGCGATCTGGGGGAGCAGCCCTTGTCTGAAAGCAGTGATGAGGTTGGCCGTTTGGTTGACGGCAGTCCTGATGAACGTGGCGACGCTGCGGCGTCGGTGCTGGAGTGCGCAGGGTTGTACGGTGGTAGCGTTGGATGAGGGCAGGCGGGAGGAGGGAAGACAGGCATGTCCAGGAGAGGGTCCCTCGGGCCTGTAAGAGAAGGATACAGACGATTTGGTGCATTTGAATGCTCGTGTGTGAGCGGCTCCTTTTCTCCCTCCTCTGGGGAGTGTGTGTGAGCGTGTGCACCCTCTGCCGTTATCTCTGTCACCCCTGTGCTCCAGCGCCCAGCGCTGTTCACACGTTTCTTTACTTGTTTCCTGTCCCTGACCTCTGCTTCAGGTTTCCAGAATGAAAAACACCTTTCATGATCTTTGATGATTTGAATCTCCCACCTGTTTTTCTTTTTTGTAACCTTTCCCTCGGCTATATTCAGTTTATCCCGGAGGTTTCTCAATTCCTCCATACTCAGTGATCCCCCCTCTGGGAAACCATACTTTTCAACCCAAACATCCAACATATCAAGACAATCTGGACCGTATTTTTTCCGCATGTCGTCCACAATTTGTCCCCCCTGGGGAACTGCAGCAGCCACTTTGCTCTGGTTCTTCCCCATCCCTGTCTAGACTTATTACTTGTAGCTGCACAGGCGTCCCTGTGCCCCCTTTTTTTACTCAGGCGCAAAAAGGTAGAGAAAAAATTCACCCCTTCGGTACTTAGTCACCAAAGGTTTTGCCCGCTCAGCCCTCACCAACCTTCTTGGATATCTGGTGAGCGGGACAGGCCCGCGATATGACCTTGACTGGCGCGATATTATGATTTAGCGTACGTTACGCTCAACGTCATTCCGTGCGGCAGGTAAAAAAAAAGGTGGTGTTGTCCTGGGTGTCCCAATTCCATCGCAAGCCGATCGGAGCCGATTATCACCTGGGTCGTTTGTCGGGTTGGTTGACCCGTTTTGTCGTGCAACAGCTGCAACAGGCTTCAATTTACCGACGCCTTACACATGTGATGGCATGGAGACTGTGCATTGTAGCAACATCAGTCCCCTCAGAGAGAATCTTCTCCAAAACAGGGCAGATATTTACAGAGAGAAGAAACAGGATCAGCCGCACAAAGATGAGGCTCTTGCTTTTTCTCATTGTCAATCTTCACTAAAGGACAAAACTGTTCTCTGAATGCTGATTTTTTTTTCTTTTTGTTTTACACATTTTAATTCATATTTTGTTGTGTGAGTTTCTGTAAGCGTATGTTGTTTGACTTTACATTTGTGTAGTAGTAAAAAACTAAACGTTTAAAATTGGTAATAGTTATTTAGATAGAGGCACCTAGACCCACCTGTGGGTCATAACACCCCCTCTCTTAAGAACTAAACCCTATTAACATACCTACAAACAAAACTAAACAAGAAAAACCTCAGTTCCCCTGAAATAAGAATTCTGCAGCTAGTCCACATGTACACGTGATAACGCATCTGCCAACACATTATCAACCCCCCTTCCTGTGGCAAATCTGGAGATTGAAGTCTTGCAGGAGCAGAGACCACCGCATGTACGGCTGGTTTGATTGCGCATCCTATCCAGGACCACGAGGGCATTATAGTCTGTAAAAACCTGACCCCAAATTAACATCAAGATGGGCACTGTCAGAAGGAGAGCCAAAGCTTCTTTCTTAACTTCCCAGAATTGACTCTGTGTGCGTGCTGCTTACTTGTGGCATGTCCCTCTACTTCTATGTCATGGTGCAAAACTGACGTATGGCGGGGGTGGTCAGAAAACAATAGTGGGTGGCTCTCAATTAATTTAACAATATCATGACGGGCTGATGCAGGCAAATGGGACAAAAACAAGCTTAAGTTATTCATAATTTCAGAGTTTCCCAGGCGCGCCGAATGAACATCGATTTTTTTTTTTTTTTTTTTTCATGAGCCCTCCCTCCGCCAATGGGCACGGAGGGGGCGGAGGCTCAGGCGACACATTTTTCCTAGCGACGTAACGCCCGGTTCACACTGGACACGGAAGCGCCACAAAGCGCCGCAAAGTGCCGAGCGCTTCCATTCGGCGCCCATGTTAAGCAATGTAGTAGTTCACACCAGACGCGAACAGGCGTGCGGCTCCCCTCGCGGATCGCTCCATGCATTTAACGTCAGTTCACTGGACGTGGAAGCGAAGCGCCGCCGAGCGCTTCCATTCGGCGCCGACGTTAATCAATGTGGTGGTTGCACGGCTCGCGGCATGCGTTTGTTGTTTCGGCGTCTGCTCTATTTCGTGCGCGAGCCGCGAGCAATCCTCGTCAATAGTACAGGAAGTCGCTCAATAAAAACGAGAAAATCCGGTGAATTTTCAAAATAAACTAATTTCAAAATAAAAACCCAATGACAAATTCGATCATATATCATATTTGTATGTTATATTTGTCAGTACATTGTATCAGAGTGCGAGAGAGATTAAACACACACACACACACACACACACACAGAGGAAGACTTGATCAAAATACGTCTGTTTGATCCTAGAGATGCCGGTCAATGATCATTATGAAAGAGGTCTTGTCTTGAGATGGACACCTGAGTGCGTGTTTCTATTTATTTACACACACACGCACAAAAGTGAGCGATGGAGCGGGCTGGCTACGGGGCGAGGGGGGGCGATGACGAAAATTATTTTTTTTATTTTATTTTTTTTAAAGAAAAAAAAAAGAAGTGAAAAAGTGGGAGTGAAAAAAAGAGTGCAGCTGAGCAGAAGCGCTTGTCGACTGTTCGCGTCTGGTGTGAACCAGTTGGAGCCTCGCTCGCGAAATTCGTTGGTGCGGCGCTTCCGCTTCCATTGAAATGAATGGCACGAGCCGCGCGCCTGTTCGCGTCTGGTCTGAACCACTACATTCAGTGCGTTTACATGGCACTAGAGAAAATCTAACTATTGCCTTAGTCCGATTATGATCGGAGAACTCACGTGCATGTAAACACCTTACTCCGATTATGATTGGAGTTTGAGAACTCCGATTGGAATCGGAGAACTCCGATTGAGACACCCAGATAATGCGATTGGAATTCGAATTTCTCTGCCATGTATACGCCTTAATCGGACTATTAACTGGACAATGCGAGTGCGCATGCGCCACGCCTCGCTCTCGCAACTCATGACCGCACAACTACGTCGTCTAACAAAACAGACGGCGCGAAACCACCTGGCAAACGCGAATAAGAATGTTGACATTTGGAGAGAGGATGAGACCGGGGCGATGCTTTCTCTTCTAAAAGAGATGGACATATTAAAATAACGCGCAACGGAGACCTTTTTAAAAAGGGTAGCGCAGCAAATGCAGGACTCCGGCTTTGCGCACCCCTGAACAAATACGTATTCCTTCGTATTTATATTTCTACCTTTTCGTTCACATTTTTTGTAAGTTAGAAGAATTTTAACTTTGTAAATAAAAGCACAGCAAAGAGATGTTTTCCTGATTTGTTTTTATTTGGGTAATTTCGCTGTTATTCTGCTGGAAACGGCGTGCAGCGGCACCAGCTTCCTCCATAGTCGGCACTTTAATGAGCGTGTGTATAACTGAAGACACCGTTCCTTTGCAAAACCTGTACACAAACTCTCCCACCAGTCTGCTCCAAACCCGAATCCAACAAGAACGAGAGTTTGGGGTCCGTAGCGACGGCACAAAGCGTAGCATCGAAGTGTTGTTGTAGCCCTCCAACAGCAAACAACGTTCTTGTCTGCCTTTTAAAATAACCAGGAGCACAAGAAATAGGGTACACCTTATCTGCAAAGCAAGTAACACGTACATTATGAACTATCGTTCCATATCATAATAGATTTAATATGTCAACCGAAAGCAGCTGACCGGCTGAAAAGACTCACTCCACCCCCTAGTGTTGGGAGGAGGACATGTTCCCGTCAATAATTTGAATTTCTCAGCTGCATGTATACGGGGACCAAGGTGAGAACTCCGATTGGACGAGAAAACCGAATGATTGCTTAGTCCGATTAAGCTCTGCATGTAAACGCACTGATTGATTAACATGGGCGCTGAATGGAACCCCTCGGCTCTTCACTTCGCGGCGCTTCGCTTCGCGGTGCTTCCGCGTCCTGTGTGAACCGGGCGTAACTTTTCAACATTTTGACGTGGCAGACGCGGGATGATCGTTTTCTATCAGGAGTGTGCACTACATAATCTGTATCGGAAAGTTTGCGCTCCACGACACACGGACCAGAAAAACCAGCCTGCAAACCGGAACCGGGTAACGGCAACAATACCAACACACAACGCCTGTCTCAAAAACTCGAGCCACAGCTTTCTTGTCAAACTGCCGCTTCATTTTAGACTGGCTGGCGACAAGAGTTTGGTGAGCAGTTTCACAAGCACGATGCAAGCGTTCACGGAAAAAAAATTACGTAATCTAACACATTATTCTCTACTCGTTTAACATCGGAAAGCCACTTACCCCTTAACAGACGCAAGGGTCCTCTCACCGAACACTAAATCACCTGGGCTGAACCTGAGGGACTCCCACACATACAATCGACGACTGAAGATACACTTTATGCTGCAGAACCATCACTGTGCTCATTTTAACCCCCCCCCGCCCCCCCCACACACACACACACACATACTAAAATATACAAATTGCAGTAGGTTGGTTTTGTTGCTCTTGGTTGTCCATTAGTTTTTTGAGAGTTAGTAGTAGTACTAGACTCTACTGCACTCTACAAGAAGGGACAAAGCAGACTCTTTCTGCTCAGGAGACTCAGGTCTTCTGGAGTGGAGGGGGCTCTTCTTAAGTCCTTCTTTGACTCTGTGGTGGCATCAGCCATCTTCTTTGGAGTAGTCTGCTGGGGAAGCAGCATCTCTGCTGCTGACAGGAAGAGACTGAACAAGCTGGTGAAGAAGGCCAGCTCTGTCCTGGGCTGCCCGCTGGACCCTGTGGAGGTGGTGGCTGACAGGAGGATGATAGCTAAACTATCTTCTCTGATGGACAACACGTCCCACCCCCTGCAGGGGACCCTAACAACACTGGAAAGCTCGTTCAGTGACAGACTTCTTCACCCGCGGTGCCTCACGGAGAGATACCGCAGGTCCTTTCTTCCGGCAGTGGTCAGACTCTATAATCAACACCAATAACCTCCCCAAACCGGACTAAATGCAATAACCCTCCATCTATTTATAACGTGCAATAATTACTCAGCTGCGCATATTTTTCACTGTTTTTCTCTGTACAGGCTCTTGTTTATTTACTTTTTTACTTTATACTGTTTTGCACTATTTTAGGTTATTAGGTTATTTTTATACGCTCTGTTCACTTTATTCTTGTTTGCCCTATCTTCTGGCTGTTGTAACACCTAAATTTCCCCGTCGTGGGACGAATAAAGGTTTATCTTATCTTATCTTATCTCTTATCTTAGATAGATCCCTAGATAGTAAGTTTGATAGATGGATAGAAATAGATAAGTTAGTTAAAGTTACACACACGCACATATATATATATATATATATATATATATATATATATACATATATATATATATATATATATATATATATATATATATATATATATATATATATATATATATATATACATATATATATTAACCTCTTTCAATGAACTCCAAAACATACATGGTCAAAATCCATATTATTATTATGTTGTTTTTTTTAAATGCTCATACAAAACAAAAAAAAAAGTGTCACATCCACTTGTAGTGCATTATTTTTGCCAGCAAGCTTCTCTTGTTATGTTGTTTTTTTTAAATGCTCATACAAAACAAAAAAAAAAGTGTCACATCCACTTGTAGTGCATTATTTTTGCCAGCAAGCTTCTCTTGTTATGTTGTTTTTTTTAAATGCTCATACAAAACAAACAAAAAAAGTGTCACATCCACTTGTAGTGCATTATTTTTGCCAGCAAGCTTCTCTTGTTCACCTGAATCAGGTACCCTGGTCGGTGGAGTGACGCGCAACCAGCACGTGACCTCTACGACGAGCTTCCACTCACGGAAGTGCCATAGGAGGACACGGATTAAATAGTATGGCTTGTCCACCAGAAGGCTGTATTATGGTGTACGTAATATAAAACTTCTGCCCAGTTCTGCTTGTATTGCATTGTATTGGTTGGTGTTTCTGAAGTTTCATTTTTCGTCCCTTTTTATTTTTTACATCCATGTTTGTGATGAAATAGTATTGTGAATCGCTAGCTCGCATTGCATGCTGGGAAACAGCGTCACTCAAGGAAGTTTTGGCTTCGCTGACACGGTCCTGAAGGGAAGTGGGTTTTAGTGCACTGGAACGGGATGAATGTGTTTAATCAAGCAGTACAAACCTGATTAATTGTCTTAATACTTCACTTCGAATGGCCATATTGTTTAGGATTAGAATTAGATGACAACTTCTTCACAATATTTGCAACTATTCAATTTGACCAGCAGGTGTCAGTAGAAGACGAAATTTCATGTTGACTATTTCCTAATGGAAGTGCTCTCTTTACGTTGGGTTTTTCTCATAATTATTTGAAGTGTAGGCCTGTAGTTGATGAGGAATCACGGTGTGCTAACGCTACTCAAACAGCTTCGATG
This sequence comes from Nelusetta ayraudi, assembly GCF_046127955.1. Classification (NCBI taxonomy): domain Eukaryota; kingdom Metazoa; phylum Chordata; class Actinopteri; order Tetraodontiformes; family Monacanthidae; genus Nelusetta; species Nelusetta ayraudi. Next base: position 4,553,427 of record NW_027466100.1, on the reverse strand, counting down.
AAAAAAGGGAGTGTGATTTGGGTTTGTGGTACATTATGACAATCTTGGACTTGCAAGACTGAGGCGACGGTTCAATTCCCATCAACGTGTATTATATATGTGTTATTTAGCTCATCTATTCTACATTTTAAATAGATCACATTTGACATCTCACCCACTGAACACTTACTATTAAACATATTTTTAAACTATGGGCTATTTAGTCTTGTTTTAGGATATAATATAATTCATTGCACAAACTGTCAGGCTAAGTATAGAGCTATAGTCTACTACAATCAGTCGTGCCAAAAAAGAGACATTGTCTTTATTTTTCATTTTTATTTTATTGTTTTATTGTCAGCATTGAACCGTACAACCATGTAGTGTTGTCCAACAAGAATGCATGGCGAATCAAATCCCAAACAACCTATGAAACAATGAACACGTTTCTATTGCACTTCATTTTATTGAGCACTAGATGACCTCCTCGAGCACTGTGTCATTGAAGCCTCGAGTAATGAACCATTTTTTGAAACAAGTGTCGAAGCTTCAACAAAGCCTCCATCGGCCATCACTACCTACAGCTGCGTGCTCTAACACTATTTCAGAAGTGACTAACTGCAGAGTTGGGAGCGAAGGAGGGATGACAGTCAGGCTGGCTCGACTGCTCCTCCTTCTCAGCCATGGCGCGTCCAATCAGCAGCCGACATCCAGGACCGCACCTGCAAGGCGTCATCCACTCTCTCTCTCACACACACACACACACACACACACACAAAATAAATTGTGTTCAATCATGTTAAACTTGGTTGGGGCACAGCCATGGCTCTTTATATTTTATTTTTATTTTATTTTGTATTTCATTTTGAAGTTAGCGCTTTGCATTCTGGGCGATCCTCAGTACAGAGGAAGCCCATGAAGCAGGTGAGACGGTCTCCTCCCTGCTGAGACAGAAATTAATGCAATAAGTCATGTAACTGTGTTTCAGTGTTTAAATGTGTGCTGGTTTCTTTCATTTAATTTTTTTTTTTTTTTTTTTTTTTTTTTTAGCAAAGTTCGTTTTTTTTTTTAATTGCTATTAAAAACGATTAGCATGCTAGCATGTCCATTAGCAGCACACAGCTCTCATACGGAGCACGTTGTCTCTGCAGGAGGTGACCAAGTTTCACGGAGCAAGTTATGGTTGTGTCCCATTCTGTTTCAGGTATGTGTGTGTAACTGGAAGAATGTTACAGTGTATAAAAATGGAGCTTTAGGGAGCGAATTATTGAAATTGCGAATGTCATTTTTTTGTATTTTGTAGAAAAATGTATTTTATTTTTAATATTATTTGTATTGTAGAAACAACAACTATACGATCACTACTTCAGTACAGAGGAAGCCCATGAAGCAGGAGGTGACCAAGTTTCACGGAGCAAGTTATGGTTGTGTCCCATTCTGTTTCAGAGAATAAACTGCTGCTCCACACCTGACTTCTGCAAGTCTTCATTATACAGCAAGCAGTACAGAATAGGAGAGGTCAGATTGGTGCCGTGACTCGAGACTCTTTTGTTGTGCTACCGATGCTGCAGAGCGACCCGGGGACTGTTCTGCTGCTGCTGTTCATCTGCGGTCACTGAAGTCGGTCAGATGTGTTGCTTTTGTGCAGTGTTAGACATCAGATAGAGGGTTTATGTACTTTTATTTGATTTATTTATTTATTTATTTTTTTCAGTTTCCAGTCTAGGCCTTTTGTGGTTTCATCCTTTTGTTTTGTGGTATTGTGTTTTGTTAACTTTTTGGAAAGATGAGTAATCCTCAGGGTAATGTTTTTGTAACTCCTTTTGGTGCTGGCAGAGGGAGGGGTTTTATGCATCCTTCAAGTTTACTGTTTGAGAGTCCTGTTCAGGGGGGTGGTGTAGTGTTGGGTAATCAGTGTAAACCTGGGCGCCCCTTGCTCAGTACTGGTGTTATCCCTCCCCCCAACTCAGATGCAAACCCTCATGCCCTTACTAGCCAGGGCACGCGTTCCCCTGTCCCGGACAGGCACAGCATGTGTTCCCCTGCACCTACCCCTGATGTTATTGCTGCTAGTATTGTAGGTCAGATGGGTGATGCATTGATTCAACAGGTCAGCCAGCGGGTGGCACAGGACATTATCTCTCACCTCAGTGCATCTGTCACTACCCCTTTACTCAGTGCTGCCCCTTCGCCTGCCCATGCTGATATGCTAGCCAGTTCCCCTTTACATAGTGCTACCCCTCGACCTAGCCATGCAAATGTGTCTGCCACAAATGCTTTTGACGTGTCCCATTTGCAATATGTCCCTCATCGAAAGCTGAAGGAGCCCCCCTGCTTCAGAGGAGACAACTCAGACTCTGTTTCCGTCCAGGAGTGGGAGGAGCTCATGAGGAGTTTCATTAAGAGGGGGAATCTGCAACCTGAGGAACAAGCAGAGGAGATCCTTGTTCATCTTGGTGGCAAAGCAAAGGATGTTGTCAGGTTTGGGACCAGGAACAGTGGTATTAACATCACCTGTAACCCCGATGCCATTTATGGTCTCTTGCGGAAGCACTTTGATTCTGTTCCGTGTTCACCACTCCCATTAGCAGACTTTTACACCACTCTTCCTGGGAAGGGTGAGGATGCCTTTGACTACTGGCTTAGACTGAACCGCGCTGTTGACTTGGCCATTGAACGTCTGAAGGAGCAAGGAAAGTCACTGGACAGCCCCAGCACTGAGGTGACTCGAATGTTCATAAAGAACTGCCCTTCTACTGAGCTCGCCATGACCTACAGGTCGAAGACGATAGACAAGTGGACTGCTGGTGAAGTCCAAGACATTCTGAACGAATATCATTCTGAAATGATGTCAGTGAACAGAACTTCCAGAGAAAGGGTGTCAGTGAATGCTCTTGCTGCTGTCTCGCCACCTGCACCACCTGCTGAAGAACAGAGCCCACTGCAGCCACAGGCCACTGACCCTGATGCCCTGAACCGCCTTATTAACATGCTGGAGAAGGTGCTCCTGCAAAGATCTTCCCCAGCTTCAAACAGTCCTGTTCATGGTCCGACTCGACGGCCTGGCCCAAGGCACCCCAGGATCGGTGGGTTGCACTTGGAGGAAATGTCTTCTTCTCCACCATGGACTTGACGTCTGGCTTCTACAATGTGCCACTCCATGAAGAGCACAAAAAATACACAGCTTTCTCTTCACCTTTTGGCCTCCACTAGTACAACAGAATGCCACAAGGTCTGTCCAACAGTCCTGCAACATTCATGCGAATGATGATGTCAATCTTCGGAGATGAAAACTTCACTAGTCTGCTCTGCTATCTTGATGACCTGATGGTCTTTGCCCCAACTGAACAGCAGGCGCTTGAGCGTCTAGAGATGGTGTTCTCCCGTCTGAAAAGTCACAAACTCAAACTGGCCCCCAAGAAGTGTCATCTCTTGCGGAGGTCAGTAAGGTTCCTGGGACATGTCATTTGTGGGGACGGGGTGATGAAGGACCCTGACAAGATGAAAGCCATCATGGATGTGGGAGAGGCTGACCTGATGGAGAGTGATGGTGTGACCCCTTCCTGGAGGAAGATTAATTCTTTCCTGGGCCTAATCTTCTACTATCAGCACTTCATAGCTGACTGCTCTGCTAAAGCAAAACCCTTGTTCAGACTCCTCTCTGGAAGGCAGGTGCAGCATAAGGCCATGAGAGGCAGGAAGGTGAAAAAGCGATCATCTGCTCCACCAGCGCTTATGGCGAGCACCTGGACTGCTGCATGCAAAGAATCGTTCCAGACCCTGAAGAATGAATTAGCTTGCAATGTCACCTTATCCCACCCCAACTTCAGTGAGCCCTTCGTTCTCGCTGTTGATGCGTTGTTTGATGGCATTGGCGCAGTCCTGTCTCAAGTGCCACCAGGTGAGACTGTTGCTCGACCTGTCGCTTTCGCCAGCAAGACACTGTCCCGATCACAAATTAACTATCCAGCGCACAGGTTGGAATTCCTGGCGTTAAAATGGGCCATTTGTGACAAGTTTGGTCATTGTCATTGCCCATTGTCCTACATCTTAACAAAGCCATGTTTGGATGCATGTGAACAAAGATGGGTTGCTAAGCTTGCCGCATTCGATTTCGATCTGAAGTATGTCCCTGGCGTTAAGAACGTTGTCGCTGATGCGCTAAGCCGCGAGCCATTCGTTCAGTCATGTATCAGTCAACGTCTGATGAAAGAGCCCTACGTTGCACTGCTGGACCAAGTTAATGGCGTCGTCAGGGGTACAGTGCAAGATGCCTTCCGGCTGACAACTGCCAAGTTCTTCAAGAAAGGGAACCAAGACCATCCGATTCTGATGCTGAAGCCGTTATTTTATTTTGAAAGGTGACCCGCAGCTATTTTAGGTCGAGAAAAAAAAATGGCCGAAATGTTTGTTTGATGGAAAGCGGGTCAAGCCGGAGTGGTTGGTGAGCCAAAAATTCTTTTGACCTCACGTTGTCTGTGTTGCCTCGAACCAAAAACTCAAGAAGGAAAATAAACAAGTTAAATGGAACCCACGTCTCATCAATTTATGAATGATGTAGTGGTGCTGGTATGACGGACGGACGTTGAAGACACCTGAGCGTCAAAGGTAAAGAGCGGCTACATGAATGAAAACTGTGGAACTACGCAGTCAATCAACACAATCAACACATTGAACACACAAACACATCACATCCTTCCTTCATTTGGCAGCAGACAATAAAACAGCAGTTGGATCAAAGATGCAGTGGAGTCCGAAGAGACGCCAGTGAAGGATCTCTGATCCAGTGGAGCTCCAAGCTGCAGTGACTTTACACACAACTGAGCATCATGTTGAGTTGAAGCAGCAGATCAGAGCAACACTGTCAGTCACAACAGGACGTGTTGACACTCAGTGGCTGGAACACACTGGAGTGTGAAGCTGCACTGAGGACACTGTAGTGGAGACACTGAGGACCTGGCGCTTCATTTACAAAAACGTACATGGATTTCATCCTGAAACAAAAAAATCTGGATGTTCAAAATGTTGCGAACGCACAAACGCACACCCATTTCCTTTGAGAGTCCCAATCCTCGTGGAATTGATCGCACATGAGCACGAGCCCTGCTCCTTCCTCGGAACACCTCCACATACAAAGCGTTGTCCCCCCTTGTTGGAAATCCAACATGCTGGTGGACTTTTGGAAGGACAGTCTTGAGGTCAGCATGACTAAAATCTCCAGTGAGGATGGTAAAGCTTTTGGGTTTGCTGTCTGTTGATCACTGATGGCCTGGTACAGTTCATTGAGTGCAGCGTTCCTCTCACTGCTGTTGTTGGTGGGAGGGATGTAAACTGCAACTAGCAAAATGGCAGTAAACTGCCAGGGCAGATAGAATGGACGGCACTTTATGATCATCAACTGTGCCAGTGGTGAACAGTGTTTGCATACCACTGCAGTGTCCCGGCACCACGCACCACAGATGTAAACACATGCTGCACCACCGCGGGACTTCCCTCCATTTACATGATGATGGTGATGATGATGATGATCAGACATTAATGAGTCTTGATTCACTTTCACTGTCTTTAGAATCTCACATGTCGACCACAACTTCTCTCTCTGCTCTCCTTCATCCAGTGAACTCTCAGAGCTTCAGTGTGCAGTGGTGTCTTCAGCTCTGCAGTCCAGCCCCTCCCACCTCACACTGCTGGACCTGAGTGAGAACTTCCTGAGGGATCCTGGATTGAAGCTGCTCTGTGCTGGACTGCAGAGTCCAAACTGCAGACTGGAAGTTCTCAGGTCAGTTCCTGCTTTCTACTGGTGGACAGTGTGTGTCAGCAGATGACAACTGGTGTGTAACGCTGCTCAGTGTGAAGACTTTGAAGCAGATATTAAAGACTCATCTAGACAAAGTGGATGTTGTTGATATTTTCATGTCAACAATCTGCAGCCAGAAAAGACTTTGGATGGTGGAAGAAAGTGTGGAAAATGTCTCCAGTCACTTTGGAGCTCAATGGAAGTTGTTGATTGGTGATGAAGGTCACATGACTGAGCAGAAGATCGTGTGAAGAAATATTAGAGGCAGATTAATAGTGCAGCAGTATTTCTTCATCTTGTCCTTTGAATGTGTTTGACTTGTAATGAGACTCTGATGACTGAAAACAGCCACAAGCACACAAAGGACTCACTGATTATTTTCCATCTTCACTGCTGATTGGCTGCACACTGACTGACACACTGCTGTTGTTATTGTGTTGACAACCCACTGGCACAATGACTCCTTTGAGGGAATGACTCAGTGATCCCAACAGCTGCACATCTGGATCATCAACAGGGAGAAATGACTCTGAATATGACATTTACACCATGGAAGAAATCAAATATTGATTCTTTATTCAGGCTGGAGAACTGCTGGTTGACAAAGCTCAGCTGTGATTGGCTGCTCTCAGCTCTGAAGTCCAACCCCTCCCACCTCAGAGAGCTGAACCTGAGTTGGAACCACCTTAAGGATTCATCAGTGAAGGAGCTGAGTGGTTTTCTGCAGAGTCCAGACTGTAAACTGGAGACTCTGAGGTCAGTTCACCCTCTTCACTCTACAACTTCTATCACTCTTGTTGTTGTTGTCATGATTTTCACTTCACTGCTGTTGGAAATTCAATTTGCAGACACTTTTTTTTGATAATGAATGAAAGGGCGTGTTTTCATTGCCTCACCTCGCCTCGCCATGGTATGGTGTTAGGGTGTTTGCACTGGCTGCTACACAGTTGTAGGGGGCGCTGTTTTGGTACCTCAATCTCCCAGGGTCCGAGCAAGACGAAGCGAGTTTAGTGGTGACGTAGCGACGAGCAGGGCACTGGATTGGCTCCGTGTCCGCGTCGATGTTCCCTGTCAGAGCGGACATCCACGCCAACTCCTTTGACACAGAACTTCCGTGTCAGGTACATTTTACCGTGAATACAAGTAGCTACTATTGGTGTTGTACAAATACATTTATGTGTATACACTTTTTGAAAACAGCTTTTTCAATACATGTTTACTTTCGTCTTTTGGGGAGAGGCAGGCGAACCGGGAATGCCCTCGACGTCGCGAGTGTGTTCAACCATATTCGCGAAAACGACAAACGGCAAATGGCGAAGCGCTCAGTAAAGAAAACAAATCGAGTTGCTCCTGCGTGAGGCGCGGTAAGCTAGGGAACCCCAGGAGTCTTGAGGAGAGAAGAAATACTGATTCGTCGAGAGGACGTGGCTCTTGGCCGCGAGGAAGCCTCAAACACCGTGGCATATAACAAAGTCGTCCTTGGCTCGCGAGGGCAGCTATTTCAAATAAGGAGGCGTGTTTACTGTCTGTTTTTCTGTTTGTTTGTTTTTAAATAAACGCTATTTCCCGTTGTATCCGTCTCGTGTTTACTTTTGGTGAAAATATGAAGGTTGAACTACACATTTGCTCGCATGGAAAACGAAACAATAAATTATAAATGTTGCTGCATAAATGATCAACTGTGACTTCAGTGAGGGAAAGTGTTCTTTCTTGAACAGAAAAGCAACCACAGACCGAGCAGCAGGTATGAAACAACTTCTACTTTGTCCATCGCTGCGCTGTTGTGTATCGCACAGAAGTGATGCTGGGGAAAACATTGTCCCGCTTTACCGTGTCGACTCCGCCCACCGTCTCGTAATCACAGAGCCAATGAAAACGCAATTGTACCGAGGCGAACCGTGGTGAGGCAAGGCAATGAAAACACGCCCTAAACTGGGCTTGAAGGAACAGTGGGTAAAATCCTCCCATCTAGTGGTCAGATTGCAGACTGCTTTTGTTGCAGATTCTGAAGTTGACGTTTCACTTTGATGTTCAGAGTGATGACACCCTGGTAAAATTCCATCGTTATAAACTCTCCATCATTTCTTCTCTATTCAGGTTGGAGGGCTGCTGGTTGTCAAAGCTCAGCTGTGATTGGCTGCTCTCAGCTCTGAAATCCAACCCCTCCCACCTCAGACACCTGGACCTGAGTCAGAACCAGCTGCAGGATTCATTAGTGAAGGTTCTGAGTGGTTTTCTGCAGAGTCCAGATTGTAAACTGGAGACTCTGAGGTCAGTTCACCCTCTTCACTCTCCAACTTCTATCACTCTTGTTGTTGTCGTCATGATTTTCACTTCACTGCTGTTGGAAATTCAATTTGCAGACACTGGTTTGTGTTTGAAATGAGTGGAACTGGGTTTGAAGCAGGGGTGCCCATTAGGTCAATCGTGTGGAGTCCTTGTCACTTCCAGCAGGTAGAATGGTTCAGGCAGGAACTCAGTGATCTTGGTCATAATGTACGATGTGCTGGATTTTGTTTTATATGTGCTGGATTTTACAGTCAAAGGTAAATGAGACGAATCGGCTTCTGCACCGCTCAGATCAAATAAAGGAGACATAAAGCAGATTTCATTTTAAATCTGAAACTATAATAATTGTTAAAATCAATGTATACTTCAGATACCTGCATTCTGTATGAGAGCAGACAGGGACAGCAAAAAGAGTTTGGCTGTTGTTTTCTTTAAATACACGCCAAACTACCGTTCTTGTCACGTGAGCCTGCAATCCTGGCGTAAACTGACGGAGACGGTTTAAAGGTACAGAGTGTAAAATCCTGCCATCTGGTGGTCAGATTTCAGATTGCAGCGCTCATTCACTCACCCTCTCTCCTTTGTTGAGTGTCAGATTCTAAAGTCGACATTTGACTTTGATTCTAAACTCTCCATCATTTCCTCTCTATTCAGGTTGGAGGGCTGCAGGTTGTCATGGATCAGCTGTGATTGGCTGCTCTCAGCTCTGAAGTCCAACCCCTCCCACCTCAGAGAGCTGGACCTGGCTGAGAACTATCTTCAGGATTCATCAGTTAAGGAGCTGAGTGGTTTTCTGCAGAGTCCAGACTGTAAACTGGAGACTCTGAGGTCAGTTCACCCTCTTCACTCTCCAACTTCTATCACTCTTGTTGTTGTCGTCATGATTTTCACTTCACTGCTGTTGGAAATTCAATTTGCAGACACTGGTTTGTGATAGTAATGAATGAAACTGGGCTTGAAGGTACAGTGGGTAAAATCCTCCCATCTAGTGGTCAGATTGCAGATTGCAGATGCTGAAGTGGACATTTCACTTTGATTTTCAGAGTGATGACACCCAGGAAAAACTCTCTATCATTATAAACTCCATCATTTATTCTCTGTTCAGGTTGTGGGGCTGCAATTTGTCAGAGCTCAGCTGTGATTGGCTGCTCTCAGCTCTGAAGTCCAACCCCTCCCACCTCAGAGAGCTGGACCTGAATATGAACCCCCTGAAGGAGTCATCAGTGAAGCCACTGATGGATCTTGTCTACAGCAGTGACCATCAACTGGAGAGTGTGAGGTTAGTACTGGTTTGGAACCAGTGGATGATGGTTTCAGCACCAAAGCCAGTTGATCCCACAGCAGAGGTCCAGTGTTCCCAGTCACAGTGTGAGAGGAGGATGGTGACGTCCAGCTGCTCCTCATTCATCCAACATCTGCTGCCAAACTGCTTCTTCTCTCAGTTCACCACCCAATTATTGATCAGTTCATCTTCATCAGGCCTCAGTATCAGTCCTACACTCCATGGTCACATGACCTTCTGATGTTCCACACTTGACATGTGACTGAGAGTCTGCTTCTTCTCACCAGTCACTCCATCATCTCCATCAACAGTCAACGTCTCTGTGATGATGCGTTCAAGGACCGTGAGTCCTGACTCCTGCTGTCTCTTCTTATCTTTGCAGGTGGTGGTGAGGATGAGGAGACTGAAGAGGAGCGCTCCATCTAGTGGTGGCTGACAGAACTACAACCAATGGAGCCAAACAGCAAGCTGCACGCACCAACACTGTGTGGGCGTGTCACGACCTTTGACCCCAGTGCAGCCTGGTGGCTGGCGGACTGCTTCTCCCTACAAGCTGCTGTGGTTACTGGGAGAGACGTCCCAGAAGCCACTGGTGGAGCTGAATCCTCAGTGGAAGAAGCAGGACTTGGAGCAGCTGCTCAGTGAAGGCAGCAGCAACACAACCACTGCTTCTGCTCTCATCATCCACGGCTGGAACATCTCAGCATGAAGGTTCCACACATCAACAACACACTGCTCTGCTCTCACTTCAGACTTCTATAACATCTTCATTTTGGAGGTGAAAAATACTTTTCAAGAGACTTTATTTCTGCTTCATGATCTTAAATAAGGAAATCATGTGGAAAAGATAAAGTGATTCACAACACCTGTGATGGGAACTCAAATCATTATTGAATCATAAGTAAGACAAAAGAAGTTTCCCTCAAAATAATTCATGGTTTTGATGCTTGCCAGATGTTTGTGTGGAGATTTCAGAAGGACGTCAATGAATCAGAAGGAAACCAGATCATTTATTTTATGTGATTATGTTATATCATCCTAACTTTGTTACGAGCTCAAACATTATATTTCAATGATTCAATATTCTGACAATAAAAGCCATCACAACCTCTGACCTGTGTGACCTTGACCTCAACTGACGTTTCATTTCTGCTGCTTTAACACTTTGATTATATATCTCCTGAAGTCCTACCATGGGGATTCTCCATATCTGAATAACTTGTGTACTCAAACCTTCTGTAGGCCATACCCACTTCTCCACTAGGTCTCAACATAAACCACATGAATCAATGAAAATAAATCTCACTTTTACAAACAAATCCAATTCAGTTCAAATATAATTTAAATAAAATAAATGATACATTATAATTAATCACCAACAGATAAATCAATGCAAGATATGAGGTGGTTTGCCCTCTCTGGGTCGGTGGGGAGGCCCTGCCTCAGGGGGAGGAGTTCCAGCATCTCGGGGTCTTGTTTGGGACGCCTCCCTGGGGAGGTGTTCCAGGCATGTCCCACCAGGAGGAGACCCTGCTGGAGGGACCAGGTCTCTGGGCTGGACTGGGAAGCCTTGGGGTCCCACTGGAGGAGCTGGAGGAGGTGACTGGGTCCAGGGAAGTCTGGGGGTCTCTGCTGAGGCTGCTGCCCCCAAGACCTGACTCCAGATACGGCAGTAGAAGATGGATGGATGGATGGATGCCAGGTGATAGAACATTTCATAAAAACAGACTCTGCATTATAACTTCTATTACACTCTAAATAACTCACTCCAATATAACTGCACTCGTCCTTCTCTCACATTACATTGGATCACAATGACCAAACAACACAACAAAGACAATGATCCAACTGTACTGCCACGTCCAGACTCAGTGTAGGTCTGTAGGCCTCTTGGACCTTCATGTGAACCACTGCGTGTTGACTGGAGGTGAAACATGGCTGACTGCTGTCCTCCTACCTGGACAATGCAATCTCACTTTCAATCTCACAGCCACTAAAAAACCTGATTGTGATTGAGAGGTCCTCAGCAGCCAATCACTGTTGGGAGTCCAGCCTTCAAACACTCCTCCTGAATCCACAGTCACATCTGTGAGCATCTGGAACTTTGGCCCTGATCCTCCACACCACACAACTTGGGATGACAGCGCCACCTACCTGGATCCTTTCAGCAGCCAGTCCATGCTCTGACCCGTTTCCACTGTGGCCTGTTGTGTCATCTGGACCGGAGTCTGGATCATCAGTGTCCAGGTTCATGGAATCTGTCAGAGTGCCGCCGTCCTGTGATGTAATGATAGAGAATCACTCTATTTATACTAATGTGCAGAACCACTAGAGTGTCATTTCTTCACTGCTGTCAGCAACAAGCATTTGCTGTCACACTGGTGTACAACACTTATGGGCTAATTAATAAGAAATGACATATTTATGAATCACCCGCAATGCCCAGATTGTTGCTGCTTATCTGCTGATATGAGCCGTCAACTGTTGCAATATAGAACCACGGGCAGGAAATTACAATTAGTGTAGAGTGTATTATAATTTAAAAGTTTACTAACGGTAGTTCTTTAAAGAATTTAGCAGGGATGGAACAGGCTAACGTGACGACATCACTTGTAAAACGGTAGGAGCTCAACCTGCTGTCACGGTGAAAACTCCGTGTTACGTCCCGTCGAGGGGGACCGAGACGCAACGTGTGGGACACCTTCCCCCACTCCCAAGGCTCATTAATTTCTCACGGCAGTTGGCGTTTTTCAACAAAAACATTTATGAATCAGTAAATGAAATAAACAAAACAACTTAACCGGTGGGCAGCAAAGGTTTCAGGGTGGGCCCAGGCCAAAATAATAAACCAAACTCCAACTAGCTCGCCTTAAGAACTAACTAAAGAAAGAAAGAGAACCCAAATACAGAAAGGCTAACCTCCCTACATACTTAATAAACAGGAGAAAAGAGGGGACAAAGAAAATGGCAGCCCACCCCTACGGCTGCGTGCTCTAACGCCATTTCAGAAGTGACTAACTGCAGACTTGGGAGCGGAGGAGGGATGACCGTCAGGCTGGCTCGACTGCTCCTCCTTCTGAGCCATGGCGCGTCCAATCAGCAGCCAACATCCAGGACTGCACCTGCAAGGCATCATCCACTCTCACACACACACACACACACACAGACACAAACATAGAGGCACCTAGACCCACCTGTGGGTCATAACACCCCCTCCCTTAAGAACCAAACCCTATTAACATACCGACAAACAAAACTAAACAAGAAAACCCTCAGTTCCCCCGAAATAAGAATTTTGCAGCTAGTCCACATGTACACGTGATAATGCATCTGCCAACACAATATCAAGATCCCTAGATAGTAAGTTTGATGGATGGATAGAAATAGATAAGTTAGTTAAAGTTACACACACACTATACATACTATATATATATATATATATATATATATATATATATATATATATATATATACATACATACATACATTTATTTTTTTATTTTTTTATTAACCTCTTTCAATGAACTCCAAAACATACATGGTCGAAATTCATATTATTATTATGTTGTTTTTTTTAAATGCTCATACAAAACAAGAAAAGTGGAGGGAGAGTAGTCTGAATTGGGTTCAGTGAGCATCACATCCACTTCTAGGGCATTATTTCCAGTGGCAAGTTTCTGTTACGACTGTTCACTTGCGAACTCAAGGGCAAAGATTGGTGGAGTGACGAGCAACCAGCACGTGAAGTCTACGATCAGCTTCCTCCCACGGAAGTACCATAGGAGGACACGGATTAAATAGTATGGCTTGTCCACCAGAAGGCTGTATTATGGTGTACATAATATAAAACTTCAGCCCAATTCTGCTTGTATTGCATTGTATTGGTTGGTGTTCCTGAAGTTTCATTTTTCGTCCCTTTTTATTTTTTACATCCATGTTTGTGATGAAATTGTATTGTGAATCGATAGCTCGCATTGCATGCTGGGAAACAGCATCACTCAAGGAAGTTTTGGCTTCGCTGACACGGTCCTGAAGGGAAGTGGGTTTTAGTGCACTGGAACGGGATGAATGTGTTCAATCAAGCAGTACAAACATGATTAATTGTCTTAATACTTCACTTCGAATGGCCATATTGTTTAGGATTAGAATTAGATGACAACTTCTTCACAATATTTGCAACTATTCAATTTGACCAGCAGGTGTCAGTAGAAGACGAAATTTCATGTTGACTATTTCCTAATGGAAGTGCCCCCCCAAGAAAAAAATTCTAGGACCGCCCCTGTTTCCAACACTGTGGATGCTCGGTTGTTTATTGCAGCAGACAGATAAACAATTAAACGGCTAAAGCCATCTATTCCACCGTGAATGACAAATCTCCAGCTTTTGGTAAAAAAGGGAGAGAAGATGGAAAGAGAAATCTAAAATATATAAGGCATCAGATAGCTAATTGAAAAAGGTTCATGCACAGCTTATTTGACACAAAAAAAGGTATGGTACAAAGATGAAAAGATTTGGAGTGGGTAGAAAATCTCAATGTTTCATTTGTTCAAGTATTTAAAAACAGTTTTGAAAAATACCGTATTAATTTGTGGTTTCCATCTATGTGCCACATTGCATTTGGTGCAGGAACAGAATACTGCCTCCGTCTTAGTGTGCGATTGGCCAAGGCTCGCACTTCAGTCCCAATTGGGTCCACTCTTCTTAAGGAATCACGTACTCTTTGAACTACAACAACAGCAAAAAAAGAAAAGAAAGACAAACTACATAAAATATTAAAGGCACAAATCCGTGTTAACACAGATAATGCTGACAAAAGGTATGATTTCATTTATTAAATACCCCCCCTTTCTTTTTTTAAATATACCGCCATTCTTTTTTTAATCATCCATGTAAGCACTTTTAGCTACATTTTGTACGGAAAGCGTTATACAAATAAAGCTAATTATATTTGTTTGTTTCGGTTAAACTGATGCACAATACAGATTACTGAAATCATTCATGTGGGGATCAACTTCATATCAAACTTACTTTGCACTCGTAATCCCCTGGCATGAAGGAATGCTCTCATCATTCTGTACCCTGTGTTTGGGTGACTGAGTTGGATTTCTGCAATGACAGCATCCAGCTCTTCATCACAAAGCGCTGAATACATGTCCGACATTCTAAACAAACAAAGAATAATTCCTGAAATTTTACTTGGCAAGAGCCAAAACATATATAATAATAATAATAATAATAATAATAATAATAATAATAATAATAATAAACTTTTATTTGTACAGCGCTAAATCACAACCAAAGGCGTCTCAAAGCGCTTTATACAATCGTATAATATATGATATATTATATATTATATTATATATTATATACTGATATGATTAAAAGCGTCCATTTTCACTGCAACCATTTTGACGTGTATTTGTTGTATCATTAGTGTTATTAGGTACAAGTGTTGCTGCGTTCATTGCAAGGTTAACGTCATTTGCGTCAATAGATATGGAAAACAACTACACTTAAGTTTAAAAGAAATGTGCACGTTTTGTAAATGGCAATTTCTTAATATTATTATTATTATTATTATTATTATTATTATTATTATTATTATTATTATTATTATTATTGTTAGTGTTCTGTTAAGGTGAAACAACAAAGAAGCCTTTAAGTCTAAATTGTTTAATAAATAGGTTAAGAGCAGTTGGTGTAAGTATGAAAGTCATTTCATTTATTTGTTGCATTAAGAGAAGCATTTATAGAGCGTCGTTGCCACCTACTGGCATCTTTCGGTAGTATTTCTGTTGTAATTATGAAGCGAACTTTATACCGGAAGTAAGACACGGGAAACACACTGCCAGCGTTTTCTGATGAGCACCCGTTCCTGTAAACCAGTGTTTGTGTGCCGCGAGATATTGTCAGGTGTGCCGTGGGAAATTATCCGATTTGTGTGCGTGTGCAGTCTAGCCGGCAGAGTAATCATGTAGTACTCTTCCATACCAGTAGGTGGCA
The DNA here is from genome assembly GCF_046127955.1 of Nelusetta ayraudi. NCBI lineage: Eukaryota > Metazoa > Chordata > Actinopteri > Tetraodontiformes > Monacanthidae > Nelusetta > Nelusetta ayraudi. The sequence goes on along the minus strand of NW_027466100.1, from coordinate 4,538,077 downwards.
GCAGCAGGTAGCTAATTGCCTTGCGCTTGGAGACAAGCGAATTAGTGACGCATGGATGCAGCGACAGGTGTGTGGATTGTGGATAGCGGGACGACGGTTGAAAGTGATGGATAAGTTTTTGAAGAGGAAAAATGGGTCTCAAGACTGTCGACGGGGGGGGGGGGGGGTCACCGAAATATACGGGACACAAAGTGAAGTGCGTCCTGTATCAGTTCATGACGGGACAGGTTTTTTAGTTGCCAAGTACGGGACAATCGCGTATTTTACGGGAGTAGACCACAGGCAGAAATCAAATGAGGTTTTGTCATTTTCCCTTAAAAACGGGACAAATTGTGTCCCGGGAGAGATTTTATTTTTCACGGGACAGGTGGTGAAAAAAGAGAACAATTCTGGGAAAAACGGGACGGGTGGCAACACTACGCTGAACTTGTGGCTAAATCAAAAAAGTCCCACACTGTGGCAGAGCAGTTAATACTTCCCGCCTGCAAAGCCATTGTAAATGAGACGCTCGGACCCGAAGCGGCTAAAGAAATAGCCAAAGTCCCTCTCTCAGATAACACAATCTCCAGACGTATGAATGAGATGTCTGCAGACATCGAAAGTGTGGTTTTGGACAAGATCCCTATCAGTAAGAAATTTGCCTTGCAACTTGATGAGTCTACTGATATAAGTGTTGTTGCAGATTCTGAAGTCGACATTTCACTTTGATTTTCAGAGTGATGACACCCTGGAAAAACTCCATCATTATAAACTCTCCATCATTTATGCTCTATTCAGGTTGGAGTATTGCAGGTTGTCAAAGCTCAGCTGTGATTGGCTGCTCTCAGCTCCGAAGTCCAACCCCTCCCACCTCAGACACCTGGACCTGAGTGAGAACCTGCTGCAGGATTCAGCAGTGAAGGAGCTGAGTGGTTTTCTGCAGAGTCCAGACTGTAAACTGGAGACTCTGAGGTCAGTTCACCCTCTTCACTCTCCAACTTCTATCACTCTTGTTGTTGTCGTCATGATTTGCACTTGACTGCTGTTGGAAATTCAATTTGCAGACACTGGTTTGTGTTTGAAATGAATGAAACTGGGTTTAAAGGTACAGTGTGTAAAATCCTCCCATCTAGTGGTCAGCTTGCAGATTGCAGATTCTGAAGTGGACATTTCACTTTGATTTTCAGAGTGATGACACCCTGGAAAAACTCTCCATCATTACAAACTCTCCATCATTTATTCTCTATTCAGGTTGTGGTGCTGCAGTTTGTCAGAGCTCAGCTGTGATTGGCTGCTCTCAGCTCTGAAGTCCAACCCCTCCCACCTCAGACACCTGGACCTGGATGGGAACCAGCTGCAGGATTCAGCAGTGAAGCCACTGATGGATCTTGTCCACAGCAGAGACTATCAACTGGAGAGTGTGAGGTCAGTACTGGTTTGGAACCATTGGATGATGGTTCCAGCACCAAAGCCAGTTGATCCCACAGCAGAGGTCCAGTGTTCCCAGTCACAGTGTGAGAGGAGGATGGTGACGTCCAGCTGCTCCTCATTCATCCAACATCTGCTGCCAAACTGCTTCTTCTCTCAGTTCACCACCCAATTATTGATCAGTTCATCTTCATCAGGCCTCAGTATCAGTCCAACACTCCATGGTCACATGACCTTCTGATGTTCCACACTAGACATGTGACTGAGAGTCTGCTTCTTCTCACCAGTCACTCCACCATCTCCATCAACAGTCAGCGTCTCTGTGATGATGCGTTCAAGGACGGTGAGTCCTGACTCCTGCTGTCTCTTCTTCTCTCTACAGGTGGAGGTGAGGGAGGATGAGGAGGAGACTGAAGAGGAGCGCTCCATCTAGTGGTGGCTGACAGAACTACAACAAGTGGAGCCAAACAGCAAGCTGTGTGTCACGACTAGTGATGGTGAGGTGAAGCCTCATGAGGCATTGAACCACTTGAGCCAACTGGTTCGAAGCGTGCACACGTGTGCACACGAAACCACCTACTGGCCAAATGTACAATCACAGGCAAGCTGTGTCTGAACCACGTGTGATGCATTGAATTTTTGTGTCTGTTATGTCTGTTGGGAATGACTATGAATTGCAAAAAATGAATGACCAAATAATTTCTGTACATAAATTATATATATATATATTTGATTTTTTTTTTCTCATTTATGATTATTTTTTATGGGTACTGATGCCAGTGGTTATCGGGATGCTCCAAACAAATTTTGTTGTTAACTTTGTTCAACAGTGACAAATAAATAACTTGAATTGATAACTATGTGTATGATACATTTTTTGAATGTATTCTGTTTGTGCAATTTTTTTCTGAAAATGGCATGGGTGTAATCAGGCAGATGACAGTGAAAGTGATTGTGGGACTTGGAAAAGGGCATAGATCAGGGGTGCTCACACTTTTTCAACATGCAAGCTACTTTTAAAATGAGCAAGTCAAAAAGATCCACCTCCTATAAAACAGGACAAGTCATTCAGAAATATATTTGTAGTCCAATGATAAAGAAAGAAAGGATTAAATGGGTCAACATGTTCCCATGTGCATTTATGCTCATCATTGCACAGAAAACTCATGGTTTAAAATTGTTTAGGTTATATCGGGTTATATATAGTTCGGGACTAAGCGGGTATGGAAAATGAATGAATGAATGAATGTAAAGCACAGCACATATAAGAACAAAATCCAGCACATCGTACATTATGACCAAAATCAACCAGATCCACCGTGTTTTCTAATCCTGCCTGAACGATTCTACCTGCTGTAATTGACGCGGATCTCTCTCTCTCTCTCTCTCTCTCTCTCTCTCACACTCACTCTCTCTCTCCCTCTCTCTCCCCATGCGATAGACCCAAACTCCCTTCGCAATTGACCAGTAGATCGCGATGGACGTAATGGGCACCCCTGGCATAGATGCTTGTGTAACATGGACATTGATGTACAGGACAGAGGGCTCCATCCTATCACCTCTCCTCTCCTCACTCTCTCCCTAAGCTCTCAAAAATATCTCCAAACTAAACGCTATCTAGTCTCAAACACTCCAAAATATAAACGCTATCCAAAATCTAGTAATCCAAACTCTCTCCAAATCTCAGTTGACTGCAACTCTCCTACAATAACCCCCATTTTGAATGGAGCCTGAGGGGTCTATATAAACCGTTAAAATATGAATTGCAGACATATATATATATATATATATATATATATATATATATATATATATATATATATATACATATATAAATATATATATATTAAAAGCGCGACTATTTCCCTGTGAAATGTCGGGCTTTGCTCTTGGTGAATTGTTGAGTTTCAGTTCGACGCGCCCAAGCGTGCTTGTGATAAACAAAAATTCTGGAGGATGCGGCGATCCACTGTTCAGATTGTTTATTTGCAATCCAAAAACAAAAAACAAAAACGGTCTTACCGCGACAGCGGACAATGCGGCACAGGTTGCTTGCAAACTCACAGATCGACAAAGTAATCCAACAATCGTCAAAAAATGAGAAATCCAAAAAGTGCTTGAAAAGCGGTCTAAAACTGTTTGGCTGCATTCAACTCAAGAGACCTGCCGGTCCCGTTAACCACCCTAATATAGTTCAGGTGCTGCAGTCACCTGCCTATGGTGATGTGGGGGCATGGCCCTTAGCGCAACCAATACTAAGAAAATACTAAATAAATAAAACAATTACTTTTGTGTCCATAATTAACACATTAAGCCACAGTGCAAATAAATCAGAAATAAGGAAAGAAAATAAATATTTTGGCTCCAACATTCCGGCCCCTAATTGGCATGCAGGAAACAAATGTCAATTATCAAAACAAAACAGAGGAGCCAAAGTTCTTTCACATCTTGTACAAAATTATCGTCTTTTTTCTTTCTTTTTTCTCTCTTTTTTTTCACAATATTGCAAACTTTTCAGTCTCTTTTGAAGATCTGCAACAGTTGATGAGTCCAAGATGTGTGCATATGTGTGAGTGAATCTTCAGGTGCTGCTTGTAGGTGTGTGTGGTGGGAAAGGGAAGTGTGTGTGCGTGAATTTGTGCGGGGACGGGTGTGAGTGTGTGTTTGGCATGTATATGCGTTAGTCTCTGTCTGATGCCTCCAGAAGAAGCACGAGTTTGGTGATAGGCCGGCAAAGAGTGCTGGTCTTGGTCCGAACTTGTACTTGTCTTACGGCTCCCTTGGAATCAGGTACAGGTTGAGTCACTTGGCCCATAAGCCATGATCCTCTTGGTGCCATTTCGTCCACAATTAAAACGATGTCTCCTTTTTTGAAGTTTCGTGTCTTCCTTGTCCATTTTTGTCTTTGTTGCAGTTCTGGCAGATATTCTTTTATCCATCTTCTCCAAAATACATCTGCCATGTACTGAACTTGACGCCACCTCCTTTTGCTGTAACAGTTGTCCGCACTGAAGACCCCCGGGGGTAAAGAAGGCTTGGTTTTCAGTAAAAGAAGGTGGTTCGGTGTCAACGGTTCCAAAGCCATTGGGTCGTTGGAAGCTTTTGTGATTGGTCTGTCATTGATGATAGATTCCACCTCGCAGAGCAAGGTAGCTAGTCCTTTGTCGTCCAGTATTGTGCAACTTCGCTACTGCAGCCCTTTGTGCATCGGTTGCTTTATTCCTTTCTTCCAGCAACACAAGTTCCTTGGCTTCAAACTTCTCCTTCATGCGCTTCACCTGGCTCTCCAGTTGAGTCAAGAAGTCTGTCTTCTCCTGCCACTTCTTGATTGTCTCACCGTGAACTCTTTTGGCCTCTTCCAACTCGACATCCTTGTCCACCAGCTGCTGTTTGAGCTCCTCCTTGCGGAGGCTCAAGTGCTCCAACTGCTCTCTGGCTTCTGCCTGCTGAGCGCGGTCCTCCTCCCGCTGCTGCTGGAACCTCTTCTGGGCCTGCGTTGCCTCTTCACGCATCCTCCGTAGCTGGTCGTCACGCTCCTGCAAGGCCTCTTTAAGTTTGCGGATGGATTCAGTCTGGTCATCGACTATTTTGGCTTTAATTTTGAGGGCATCGCCGTCCCTCTCACTCTGCTTCTTCCGACTCTCCAGCTCAGCACCCAACACCTCTATCCTGGCTTCCAAACGTCCTCGATCCTGAGCCAAGGACACTCCTTGATGAGCGAGTTCCTGGCCCCAGATCTTCCTCTCTGCCCTGAGGCCGTCTATCACAGACTCGTGGGCTGTGAGCTGAGACATCAGTTGTGCCTTCTCTTTCTTCAGCAGCTCCAGCTGCAGACTGGCACGTCTGTCCTGCTGCAATTCTTCTTCCAAGGAACGGAAGCGGCTCTTCAGATCTGTCACAGCGTCATTTTTGGCTTTGTTCAACTGAGAGATGCGGCTGTTCTGTTCTTTGACCATTGCTGTCAGCTGCTGCACCAGAGAGGCAGATTTCTTCTCCTTCTCCTGGAACTGAGTGAATGCCGCCTTGTGACCCACAAGCTCCTCGGTCATCTGGTCACAAACGTCTTTGACCTCAGAGAAGCGAGCAGCCTCAATGGTGAGCGCCATGCGGAACTCGTCCTCCAGGGCAGCGTACTGTTTCTTGCCCTCTGCCAGTTTCTCCTGCAGCTCAGACTCCCTTTGGCCGTGTTTCTGCTCCATGAATGCAACTTCTTTGGCAACTGCTTGGTGTATGTACATACATGTATGTATGTATGTATGTATGTATGTATGTATATATATATATATATATATATATATATATATATATATACATATATATATATATATATATATACATATATATATATGTATATATATATATATATATATATATGTATATACATATATATATATATATGTATATACATATATATATATATATATGTATATATATATATATATATATATGTATATATATATATATATATATATATATATATATATATATATATATATGTATATATATATATATATATATATATATATATATATATATATTTATATGGGTCCACTTTTCTGCTGCAGCTGGCCATTTTCCTTTTACACCGTCAAGAGAGCACTTCCATTAGGAAATAGTCAACATGAAATGTCGTCTTCTACTGACACCTGCTGGTCAAATTGAATAGTTGCAAATATTGTGAAGAAGTTGTCATCTAATTCTAATCCTAAACAATATGGCCATTCAAGTATTAAGACAATTAATCAGGTTTGTACTGCTTGATTAAACACAGTCATCCCGTTCCAGTGCACTAAAACCCACTTCCCTTCAGGACCGTGTCAGCGAAGCGAATACTTTCTTGAGTGACGCTGTTTCCCAGCATGCAATGCGAGCTCGCGATTCACAATACTATTTCATCACAAACATGGATGTAAAAAATAAAAAGGGACGAAAAATGAAACTTCAGGAACACCAACCAATCCAATGCAATACAAGCAGAACTGGGCCAAAGTTTTATATTACGTACACCATAATAGAGCCTTCTGGTGGACAAGCCATACTATTTAATCTGTGTCCTCCTATGGTACTTCCGTGGGAGGAAGCTCATCGTGGTGGTCACGTGCTGTGTGCTCATCACTCCACCACACCAATCACAGTTGAGTGAGTTAGTGAACGGAAAAGTCGTAAAAGGAGAAGCTTGCTGCTGGAAATAATGCGCTACAAGTGGATGTGACCCTCACTGAACCCAATTCAGACTACTCTCCCTCCACTTTTTTTGTTTTGTATGAGCATTAAAAAAACAACAACATAATAATAATATGGATTTTGACCATGTATGTTTTGGAGTTCATTGAAAGAGGTTAATAAAAAAAAAGGGGTGGGCTGCCATTTTCTTTGTCCCCTCTTTTCTCCTGTTTATTAAGTATGTAGGGAGGTTAGCCTTTCTGTATTTGGCTTCTCTTTCTTTCTTTAGTTAGTTCTTAAGGCGAGGTAGTTGGAGTTTGGTTTATTATTTTGGCCTGGGCCCACCCTAAAGCCTTTGCTGCCCACCGGTTAAGTTGTTTTGTTTATTTCATTTACTGATCAATAAATGTTTTTGTTGAAAACCGCCAACTGCAGTGAGAAATTAATGAGGCTTGGGAGTGGGGGAAGGTGTCCCACACGTTGCGTCTCGGTCCCCCTCGACGGGACGTAACACAGAGTTTTCACCGTGACAGCAGGTTGAGCTCCTTCAGTTTTACAAGTGACGTCGTCACGTTAGCCTGTCCCATCCCTGCTAAATTCTTTAAAGAACTACCGTTAGTAAACTTTTAAATTATAATACGCTCTACACTAATTGTAATTTCCTGCCCGTGGTTCTATATTGCAACAGTTGACGGCTCATATCAGCAGATAAGCAGCAACAATCTGGGCATTGCGGGTGATTCATAAATATGTCATTTCTAATTAATTAGCCCATAAGTGTTGTACACCAGTGTGACAGCAAATGCTTGTTGCTGACAGCAGTGAAGAAATGACACTCTCGTGGTTCTGCACATTAGTATAAATAGAGTGATTCTCTATCATTACATCACAGGACGGCGGCACTCTGACAGATTCCATGAACCTGGACACTGATGATCCAGACTCCGGTCCAGATGAGCCAACAGCCCACAGTGGAAACGGGTCAGAGCATGGACTGGCTGCTGAAAGGATCCAGGTAGGTGGCGCTGAGGATCAGGGCCAAAGTTCCAGATGCTCACAGATGTGACTGTGGATTCAGGAGGAGTGTTTGAAGGCTGGACTCCCAACAGTGATTGGCTGCTGAGGACCTCTCAATCACAATCAGGTTTTTTAGTGGCTGTGAGATTGAAAGTGAGATTGCATTGTCCAGGTAGGAGGACAGCAGTCAGCCGTGTTTCACCTCCAGTCAACACGCAGTGGTTCACATGCAGGTCCAAGAGGCCTACAGACCTACACTGAGTCTGGACGTGGCAGTACAGTTGGATCATTGTCTTTGTTGTGTTGTTTGGTCATTGTGATCCAATGTAAGGTGAGAGAAGGACGAGTGCAGTTATATTGGAGTGAGTTATTTAGAGTGTAATAGAAGTTATAATGCAGAGTCTGTTTTTATGAAATGTTCTATCACCTGGCATCCATCCATCCATCCATCCATCCATCCATCCATCCATCTTCTACTGCCGTATCCGGAGTCAGGTCTCGGGGGCAGCAGCCTCAGCAGAGACCCCCAGACTTCCCTGGACCCAGTCACCTCCTCCAGCTCCTCCAGTGGGACCCCAAGGCTTCCCAGTCCAGCCCAGAGACCTGGTCCCTCCAGCAGGGTCTCCTCCTGGTGGAACATGCCTGGAACACCTCCCCAGGGAGGCGTCCTAAACAAGACCCCGAGATGCTGGAACTCCTCCCCCTGAGGCAGGGCCTCCCCACCGACCCAGAGAGGACAAACCACCTCATATCCAGCATTGATTTATCTGTTGGTGATTAATTATAATGTATCATTTATTTTATTTAAATTATATTTGAACTGAATTGGATTTGTTTGTAAAAGTGAGATTTATTTTCATTGATTCATGTGGTTTATGTTGAGACCTAGTGGAGAAGTGGGTATGGCCTACAGAAGGTTTGAGTACACAAGTTATTCAGATATGGAGAATCCCCATGGCAGGACTTCAGGAGATATATAATCAAAGTGTTAAAGCAGCAGAAATGAAACGTCAGTTGAGGTCAAGGTCACACAGGTCAGAGGTTGTGATGGCTTTTATTGTCAGAATATTGAATCATTGAAATATAATGTTTGGGCTCGTAACAAAGTTAGGATGATATAACATAATCACATAAAATAAATGATCTGGTTTCCTTCTGATTCATTGACGTCCTTCTGAAATCTCCACACAAACATCTGGCAAGCATCAAAACCATGAATTATTTTGAGGGAAACTTCTTTTGTCTTACTTATGATTCAATAATGATTTGAGTTCCCATCACAGGTGTTGTGAATCACTTTATCTTTTCCACATGATTTCCTTATTTAAGATCATGAAGCAGAAATAAAGTCTCTTGAAAAGTATTTTTCACCTCCAAAATGAAGATGTTATAGAACTCTGAAGTGAGAGCAGAGCAGTGTGTTGTTAATGTGTGGAACGTTCATGCTGAGATGTTCCAGCCGTGGATGATGAGAGCAGAAGCAGTGGTTGTGTTGCTGCTGCCTTCACTGAGCAGCTGCTCCAAGTCCTGCTTCTTCCACTGAGGATTCAGCTCCACCAGTGGCTTCTGGGACGTCTCTCCCAGTAACCACAGCAGCTTGTAGGGAGAAGCAGTCCGCCAGCCACCAGGCTGCACTGGGGTCAAAGGTCGTGACACGCCCACACAGTGTTGGTGCGTGCAGCTTGCTGTTTGGCTCCACTGGTTGTAGTTCTGTCAGCCACCAGTAGATGGAGCGCTCCTCTTCACTCTCCTCATCCTCACCACCACCTGCAAAGATAAGAAGAGACAGCAGGAGTCAGGACTCATGGTCCTTGAACGCATCATCACAGAGTTGATGGAGATGATGGAGTGACTGGTGAGAAGAAGCAGACTCTCAGTCACATGTCAAGTGTGGAACATCAGAAGGTCATGTGACCATGGAGTGTTGGACTGATACTGAGGCCTGATGAAGATGAACTGATCAATAATTGAGTGGTGAACTGAGAGAAGAAGCAGTTTGGCAGCAGATGTTGGATGAATGAGGAGCAGCTGGACGTCACCATCCTCCTCTCACACTGTGACTGGGAACACTGGACCTCTGCTGTGGGATCAACTGGCTTTGGTGCTGGAACCATCATCCACTGGTTCCAAACCAGTACTAACCTCACACTCTCCAGTTGATGGTCACTGCTGTAGACAAGATCCATCAGTGGCTTCACTTATGATTCCTTCAGCTGGTTCCTACTCAGGTCCAGCTCTCTGAGGTGGGAGGGGTTGGACTTCAGAGCTGAGAGCAGCCAATCACAGCTGAGCTCTGACAAACTGCAGTCAATCAACCTGAATAGAGAATAAATGATGGAGAGTTTATAATGATGGAGAGTTTTTCCAGGGTGTCATCACTCTGAAAATCAAAGTGAAATGTTGACTTCAGAATCTGACACTACAGAAAATGTCACCTTGAAATTAAATCCTCAGTCCAAAACTAATGTGTGTTGAAATGATGTTTGGTCACATGACCACTGATGACCTGTTTTTCCTTTTCCTTTTTCTTTTTTTTTTTTTTTTTTTACTTCAAACATGAACAGAATGAAGTTTTCATATTCTGGATGTCATTTGGATATGGATCAACCTTCAGTTCAATGTTTATTCAACATGTGTGATGAACTGTGTTTGGTGCTGAAACCATCATCCACTGGTTCCAAACCAGTACTGACCTCAGAGTTTACAGTTTACAGTCTGGACTCTGCAGAAAACCACTCAGTTCCTTCACTGATGAATCCTGCAGCTGGTTCCAACTCAGGTGCAGCTCTCTGAGGTGGGAGGGGTTGGACTTCAGAGCTGAGAGCAGCCAATCACAGATGAGCTCTGACAAACTGCACCCCTCCAACCTGAATAGAGAATAAATGATGGAGAGTTTATAATGATGGAGAGTTTTTCCAGGGTGTCATCACTCTGAAAATCAAAGTGAAATCGACTTCAGAATCTGACACTACAGAATAAAATGGGAGAGGGAGGGCGAGCGAACGAGTGCTGCACTGTGGAGTCCATTACTGGCTCTTGATGATGTTGCTGTCTGGGCCCCCTTGCACCAAAGTAGGATTGCGTCATCCAAGATGAGTCACTAAGCCTTCAGCGTTCAACCAATCCACAACATGTGTGTCCAGGCTTCATGGGTTGCACTAAAAGCCATCCAGGATGAGAAGACACGGATTCATCAAGCCAGGTGAAAGCTCTCCTGGATCAGTGCGCAATGCTCGCGGCTTCATTCCATAGACCCCGGTTATGGAGCTGGGATTGATGGATTGGCCATCTTTGACCTCCTCAGAAGCCTCCATGAGGATTTGTGCCTGGGACGGGGATTCAGACTCTCTACCGTCCAGTGTCACAACAACAACCTCATGTTACTCTTTGATGTGTCTTTATGTTTCTATAATAATAATAATAATAATAACAATAAACTTTATTTATATAGCACTGCTCATACACAACATGTGCAACCCACAATGCTTAACAAAATAAAACAAAACAAAACAAAGAAAGGTAATAATAATAATAAGAAGAACAACAATCATAATAATAACAATGAGAAAAAATAAAAAGCTCCACTGCCCCTCCCCCCACCCCATACGGACCCACCCCTCCCCACCAACGCACACAGACAAACGCCCACCCCCATATTCACACAGACATTAGATAAAACGGCTTGGCACTGAAGAATCTGATGAGGAAAGGCCACTATGGGGAGCCGTCCACACAAGGGGGCATCATGGCCTGCAGCGCCCCTATGGGCAGACCAGGCGTAGCTCCCACCATGGAGGGCCCCCCATGAGGAAACACTGACACTAAAAGTATAAAAGGGAGAATAATCATCATGAGAAATCTGTTGGTGTCTGTACGTCCTGATTAAAATTTGTATTGGTTAAAAGATTGAAGGTAGAGAAAAGAAATCAAGGGTTTTTGCTATTGTTTGTGATGAGGTTGGAGAAATGGGTTATTCTTGCCTGTTTGACAGTTTTATTGTAAGATTTGAGTCGATGACGAGATGTCTCATAATGGGCAGTGTTACGAGAGTTAACCACTAGATGGCAGCCAAGTTCCATGCAATATGCAGAGACATCGAGTGCGAGTTGATGACGTTGGCTTCCGGTTGTTTTACCTGATGAGCACTGTTATAACCATAGATATATACAGAAGGCGAGATGTCTTATCCGCGCTGCTGGTCAATGGAATCGAACGTCCGCACTGGCGGCCATCTTGCCACAGTCACCTCGCTCCGCCCCTCTCACTCATAACTGTGTATTCTTATTGTGCATGTTCTTTTAAATAGCCCTAAATTGCTCTATTTTCAACCGAATTTCGAGCGGTTTGGTTTGTTATAAAGGTTATAAGCATAGTTATGATACTGCATACTTATTAATGATTTATAACCATAGGCTTTCATGTGAAAATAGCAAATACACGCACACACCCGTATTTAATAAAAACATATATGCTAAACGCTAAACTAAACAAACCAGCACTAAATCGTAACATTAATCAAACAGCTCCAACAATAGCTTACAGATGAAATGTGATCCTACAAGCTTTTGTTTGTGGACAGCGACGATTGCTGCATCCATAAGCGGCACAGAAGTTCGGCATTTTTTCAGTCACCGATTTCCTGTAGAAACCATAATGCATGATGCTGTAGCAAAGCAATCCAATTGTAAATCATTTGCAAATTAAGTTAAATTATATAGAAAAAAAGCTATTCTGTCTCTCCATATGTCAAATTGCTTGTTTTATTTACACCTACCAATCCTAATCCCTTTTATCACAACAAGAAAAAAGACGGACTGTAATCTCAGGTTGTCACCGTTCGACTCTGAATCAAACAGGTGGGGGATGAGATATCAGCAGCTCTAGTTCATTGATCACCGTGTCTCTGCTGCTTGAACTGATGAGACTGCGTTCATGCAGCAGCAACGTTATAGGAAACGCACCTCAGCAAATAACTACAACCGACACCACAAATATTTTATGTGAACAAAATACTAGTTTGTCCTGAAATAGCTGTTGGCTAAACTTAACTTAAGAAATGAAAATCTTAGTGGTCTCAGTCGTATTAACTTGTGCAGCTGCCATAGCACTGTTGTGTTTTTTTTCTCATAGAAAGCTGCACTCTCAACATGTTCAACCATCCAGAATTATTGCTACGTTATGAATGTTTGTAAGAAAGCAAACCGTGTGCAAAGCCGTCAAGTTTTCAGTGAGATCAGAGTGTTAATGTTTGTTCAGATCACTCACGTTCCCTCACATTCACTACATCAGACCGTGACTGCCTGACTGTGGAAAGATGGCGGCCAGTGCGGACGTTTGATTCTGCGCCGTGAGACATCTAGCCTTCTGTATATATCTATAGTTATAACTAGCGGCCATACAATAAAAGTAGCATATCTACAAAGATTGCCTGACTGTATAAAAGAAGCGGAAACTTAACGCCGCGGCTAAAGACAGAACAACAAGTCGCTATAAAGGCTGGACGTTTTTTCAATGGAGCTAAACTGCTAAGCTAATACCTGACGTACCATGGGTTTTTCGATTCCTGTACCAGACGCAATGGACATGAAGGGCGACGTATATAACAACTGGACATTCTTTAGAGCACAATGGGAAAACTATGAGATAACAACGCAAGATAACAACTATATATATATATATATATATATATGTATATATATATATATATATATATATATATGTATATATATATATATATATATATATATATATATATATATATGTACATATATATATATATTTATATATACATATATATATTATGAATCAATTTCTTCTTTTTATCTGCATATTCACATAAACTTTACCTCTTTACTACTATTATTTCTGACCCTAACATTTTCAGCAATGATTTTGGCAATGGTTTATTATTTATTTATTATTAATTATTTATTTAATGTTAGACAGAGGAACAAATTTCGTTTAACATGAACAATATATCAAGGTTACCTTGATATATTGTTCATGTTAAACGAAATTTGTTTTTTTGCGTTTGCACCACGATCCTCTTTTTGTACCGTTGTAAATTCAAGGTAACCTTGATATATTGGTAGGGCGGAGCAAGAAGGAAAAGCAACACATGAAATGAAGTTCGTTTCAGTTTTATCTAGAAATAGATGCTTTATTAATCCCCCAGAGGGGGAAATTTGTGTTCAGTAGCCAACATACATAAAAGGACATACGAAAACACAGAGTCATAAAACAAAGTAAAAGTTACCAACGTTTGAATAAATAAATAATAAAAGTGTACAAATACAGAAAATCTCAAGGCGCACACTTGCTATGGTCATCAACCTTTTGCATGGCTGCAGTACAACCAGTGCGCCAGCAGATGACCCCCACATTCTTAATGAATGAAGCTTCGAGTAATGAACCAATTTTCAACACAAAAGTCCAAAAGGGTTCAAAGCCTCATGAAGCATCGTTTGGACATCACTAGACACAACGGCTTCCACTGTCATTGAATGCTGCAAGCGTCAGTTTAGCCGGCATGGAATACCAAATATTGTCATCACAGACAACGGACAACCGTTCTCCAGCATGGACTTTCAAACTTTTTCAACAGTATGGGACTTCAAACACCTCACATCCTCACCATACCCCAGCCAGAGTAATGGTAAAGCTGAGTCGGCTGTCAAAATTGCCAAGACCCTGCTGAGAAAGGCAGTGCATGCTGGTGATGACAGATGGAGGGCCGTACTAGCACGGAGGAACACTTCCACAGAGGGACTCAATAGCTCTCCTGTTCAGCGACTCCAGTCCAGACGCACAGGCACATTGTTACCCTCTCATCCACCTCTGCTGAAGCCGGCTGTGATACAGGGGGTACTTCCTCGTAAGCTGGCACGGGTCACTGCATCGAAGTGGTGATATGACCAACATGCTCACGACAAGCCCATGATAATGCAAGGCGACACAGTTCGGGTCTTCCTACAACCAAATGGGCCCTCTCGCTCCTGGTCACTGGGGATTTGCAGCAACCGATTGCGTGACAGGTCATATGAAGTGGTTGTACAGGACAAGGTATACAGGCGCAACAGGAGGCACATTCGACCGGTGGATGAAACTCTCATCATGCAATCTGATAGTCCCCTGGTGGAAGATGTCTGGGACAACAGTCAAACAGACAGCAGACTCGAGCACATAGTTGGTGACAGGAGGGAAGGGGCTTCAGAACTAGAACGGGCTCCAGTGTTGACTGATGTGCCAAGTGTCCCCCAATCTGGACATTTAGGCCTCAAGCAGACCAGAACCAGATCCAACATAAACCCTCCTGAGAGGTACCGCAAAGACTTTGTTGTTTAAACTTTCTGAAGAAGGAATGTCATCTCTTGTTTATTTCTGTGCCACTTTGTTCATGTGGACTGTTCATTTTTTTCTAATGTTTAGGAGAGTGAACTAGTCATTTCTGTTTAACCTGTAGCCAGCTATTGTTGTTGCTGGCCACGTAACTCTCATCCGGTCACTATTGTCCATTTTCAACTGCTTTCTTTCCATATGTTAAAGGAGATGTTACGAGAGTTAACCACTAGATGGCAGCCAAGTTCCATGCAATATGCAGAGACATCTAGTGCGAGTTGATGACGTTGGCTTCCGGGTGTTTTACCTGATGAGCACTGTCATAACTAGCGGCCATACAATAAAAGTAGCGTATCTACAAAGATTGCCTGACTGTATAAAAGAAAGAACGAAACAAGTACAGGAGTTGGGGAAAAAACGCCTCACCCCATCAACAACCACAGAATCAACGAGGCATACGTCCCTGTCACTGTCCCGCCACAAGGGGCGAAACGTCAATGAATGGTAGTTCATGGTTGATGACCCTGCAGCTGACCCGTGGGCACCGAAAGAAGTGCGACAGGCAGCAATGCCAAGCAGGAAATGTCTCCTACCTGTACATTTACAGTATGTGATTACATAGCTTTATTGCATTTATTTTTCAGTGTTTTAAGAGTCTTTTCATTAAAAAGCTAAATACCATGAAGACACATATTTTGTGGAAACACACCCACTTCCCCATTCAGGTGGAGGTCCTCCACCCCCGCGAGATGTCCCGGTGTTGAAACTGTAGGAGGCGGCGACTCTCATTGGAAGTGTCGGGACTGTTCTTCGCTGTAGGGGAGCGCTCCTCGTGGAGCAACTCTACTTCCGGTGTAGGGAATGCGTAATGCAGCGTTTTCTTTCTTTGCATCGCTCCTCTGATGAAGTGAATGTTTTTATGTCCTGCAGCGTGTTGTTTTTTTGTTTGTTTTTTTACGTTTGCACCACGATCCTCTTTTTGTACCGTTGTAAACTTGTATTTGTGTTTGTGACTTTGCGTCGTTTCCGTGCTCAAATACGCGATTGTCCCGTATTTGGCAACTAAAAAAGCTGTCCCGTAATGAACTGAGATGGGACGCACTTGACTTTGTCTCCACTCCGTCGCCCCGGCAACCCCAGTGTCCACGCTGAGAACTCTGTCCTCCGCAGTTCTTGGCATTTCGGCTCGCAATCCCAGAGGTGGGCAATGGGCATTCATTGCTGAATGTTTAAACCCCCCCCCCCTCCTTTGGTTGTGGTTTATTTGGTGTAGACAACTGAGTTTGTCTGTTTTTGTTGTTGGCGTCACCACTTTCTTTGGTTGCTTTTGTTTTCTTTGTTTTCTTGGTAAAATTTTGGTGAAACTTTGGGTTTTCTATTGAGTAGCGATTTTGTTACAGTTTGATTTCCTTTTTAGTTCATTACTATTTTGTTCCCCAGTGATCGTTACCTTTTGTTTTGTGTGTGTGTGAAGACTAAAGAAAAATTTTCTTTTGTTTGAACTGTTTAACGCTTGCCTGAGTGTCTCAATGTATTAGTGTATTCATTGTGTTCTCTTTTCTTTTGGACAGGAGTTGGCGTAGCGTGCGGCAGACTGCGTCGGTGGTTCCCCTTCACTTTGCTTTATTTTGCACAGCACGAGGGAAATTTTGCTTTGTAGTGATTCCCTTCGCTTTGTTTATTCCCTTTTTTCAGTTTTTCTTTGTTTTTTCTTTAGACTTTCCGCTCGGCTACGTCCAGCCCTGCTCCCCTTATTTTCTGATGTTGAACAATCTTTTTGGTATAGTACTTATTTTTTTTGACACTCACTCAGGCAGCTAAACCTGGTCTTATTGTTTTTTAAAAAAAGATTTTCCTTGGTGTGTTTAAAAAAGAGTCAACTATTTTAAATTGTGATTGAATAAAGCTGTTTCTTTGGAAGTCCGTCTCGTCCTCTCAAATGTTAAAGCGTAACGAACCTGTGTAGCCCGAGGAATTTTATTATAGTATATTTCCTGGGGTGCAACTCCCCAGGTGGCGCTGTCAGGTAACATAATATATAACATATTATAGAATTATATAATCCCTATATATGAATTCATGTGATCATGGGTGTTATGATCAATGCTCCCTCTAATTTTCCATGTGTCTGGGCATCCAGACAAGCTCCTTGAGCACACTGAGGACCACTGTGGGCAACATCAGATGTGCACGCTGTGGCCACACACCAGTATCACACCTGTTCAAAACCTTGGATCATAGCAAGTTACATGGCTTATTAAAAGAATCAAATTCCAGCAGCAATTTTCATGAGTTTACTTTGAATAGAAGTGATTTGGCCCACTTCAAATGAAAAAGAGCAAAATCTTGTTGTTGATGAGATGTGTAGTGTGTTATATGTGAGAGTCCTGCTTTAACCATAGGAAGAGTCCTGCTTTGGCCTGGCTGAGGTCCAGTTGTGGCCTGGCTGAGGGTCATGTTGCGTCAATGTGCAGTGGCATGCGCGTGATAGATTGAAAAATAAGCCGAAGTGATAGCTCTTCTCTGAATAGACAAGTTAAGCCAGTGTGCTGCAGTTAGCCAGTGAAAATAGAGCGGAGTGGCACCTCTTCACTTTGTTACGCAATCTATGTCAGCGCGGTGCTGCAGCCTGGAAACTTTCTCTGCCTTTTGGACTCATACGGTGCAGCTGGAAGAAAAAAAAACATCATTCCGAAGGCGTAGCGGTGCGCCGCCTAATAAAAGCTCTAAAATTATTAATTAATACGTTTCTGTTGAATTTTATTTTATGTGCTACATAGATTTCCTTGTGCGCTGAGAATGTGCAAGTAGTGCGCGATTGCGCAAGCAAGCAGCTTAGAGGGAACATTGGTTATGATGCAATAAAGTAAATACACTGTGAGTCAGTAAAGTACCCGTTCTCTACTTGTTCTGTAAAATAGTGGGGTGTGTGTGTGTGTGTGTGTGTGTGTGTGTGTGTGTCTGTGTATATGCCAGATAAATATCAGCTGTTTCCCACATTCACTGATGTGCTTTTGAAACTTTGATCTTGTCTTCATGGTGTTGACTTTCTAAATGTCTGTGGTGAATACATGGAGATCTTGACAGAAGAGAAATCTACCAACAAGCAGAGACTTTATCCGTATTGTCTTGTTGCTTTATTGCTTCAATTCAACAGTTGATCATTGACTTGACATTGTTATGCAGTATAGACTGATGGTATATTTCATGACTTATTGATTGACTGTTGTCACATTGAGCCAACAAGCAGAATCAAAAGACAAAATTCTCTCACAATATTTACATGCATTCATCTGATTGTTGACAAACGGATCAACAGTCAGAAGGTTGATCAGATGGATGAGTTGTTGAAAGGTCAAAGGTCAGGGTGGAAAGGTCCAGAGTGGAAACAGACCTCAGCTGTGTTTCCACAGTAATAAAGTTGTCATGTGGACTAATGACACATTATTAATCTGCGGGATGAATGGGCTGCAGAGGAAGAGAAACAACGTGGCACAAACATCCAGCAGGTGGACAACAGTCACCAGGAGCACCAACAGGAAGTGGCGTCCAGGCCCCGCCCACCCTGTGATTGACAGCCGGAGACACTGGGTAACAAACGTCAAGACAGAAGAAGAATCAAAGGTGAGAATTCAGCTCAGAGTCTCTCTGACGACTTCAGTCACACTTTCATCAACTCAGCTGAAGAACCTGAAGGAACATAAAGTCCAACATGTAGCGGCTGAGTGAAGGAGGTCTGGACTCTGTGGAGGAGCTCCATGGTTCCAGAGACGCTGTAGAAGGACAGAAGACCTGCTCTGTGGTCCAGGTACACTCCCACTCTGGAGGACCGAGGACCTGAGACACGAGTACTGATGTTGTTGTGACGAAACCAATATTCACCTGGGTAACAATATAAACTCCAGGATTTGTCATTTGCTGTGTCTCAATTCAGGTTCTGCACCCTTGAGACCGAGTTCCCAGCCTAGAAGGACGGACCAAACCCCGCCTCCCCGGTAACCACTCGGGACGGTCTAGCCTTCGGCGTATTTCCTCGTTTCGTCACCGCCGTTCCCTCCTGCTGGCCAACCCCGGAAGTGACGTTTTTATAGTATCACGCTAACCATTGGTTCGCCATCTAACAATGCCGTTGAATGTTCAAATAAATAAAATCCTACGTTAAAAACTGGATACTTTATGTGAAACGTCAATATTTAGATTTATATGTCGTGCCTTAACCAGTACATGCCACTAATTTCAGCTGACTTCCCAGGATCCCACGATGGTTTGCAGCAGTACGCAAAGCATCATGGGATACCCAAGTACGCGAAGGATAGTAGCGGTGTATCCTTGGAATCGGCTAAAACGAGTGCGTATTTACGAGTGCGCATTTTGAGCGTCCTAAACACCCTCGGGAATTGGGACAAGCCTTCGCGCAATGCGATGACGCAACTTCCTTTCAAAATGCGCACTTCAAGGATGCAGAACCTGAATTGAGACACAGCAATTGAATCCAAATCTACTTTCCTCTGACCTTCCTGCTCTGCCGATGTTCCTGTAGGCCACTGCTACACCAACCCCCTAAAATAAACCACAGAAGTCCCTCCCCCTTCTCCACTCAACCTCCCAGTAACATCGTCCAGTCACACCTTCTCTACTCAGGACCTGCTTCTTGTCAGTGAATCTGTCTGGATGATCACAATAAGACTGAACTTCCTCCATGAATGTCACTTTTCTGTTCTCCTCAGATAATAACAGACGTTTGTGCACTCTGCAGAACTTGCTGTATTTCATCTCTCAGCTTGGTCACAGCTGCTGCCACGTCCTCAAAGTATCTCAGAGGACGGATCTCCAGGCTGGAGGAGTCTGGAGACGGACTGAGTGCTGGCAGTGAGGAGAACCTGTGGAGAAACTGGCTGTGGTCCAGTGTGTGTGAGATCTTCTCCAGCTCAGCGTCTCTCCTCTTCAGCTCCATCATCTCCTGCTCCAGCTTCTTCTCAAGCTCTTTGACTCCACTCACTGCTGCCCCCTGTGTGGATCTGACCTGCTGCTGCACCTCAGAGCGTCTTTTCTCCAGCAGACGGATCATCTGGGTGAGGATCTTCTCGCTGTCCTTCACTGCTTTATCAGCAGAGCCGTTGATGGACTCCACCCCCTTCAGGTCTTCCTCTGTGTGCTGGATCTTCTGCTGGATCTTCTGCCTGGTCTCCTCCAGCTCTCTCTGCCTCCCAGGCCTCTGTACTGCTGCTGACACTGTCTGATGACCTTTATGTTCATCCATACAGCATAAAGCACAGATGATCTTCTGATCAGTGCGGCAGAACATCTTCATCACCTCATCATGACGAGGGCAGATGTTCTCCTGGAGCTGCTGGCTGGGTTCCACCAGCTTGTGTCTCTGTAGGGGAGCAGCATCACGATGAGGCTGGAGGTGAGAGTCACAGTAGGAGGCCCGACAGACCAGACAGGACTTGAGGGCCTTCAGTTTCCTCCCAGTGCAGACATCACAGGCCACATCTCCAGCATAGCAGTGATCAGCAGGAGCATCTTGGAGTCCAGTCCCCCCCCCCTGCAACGAAACTTGGCACGTTAACTTTGCAGACACGTTAGTGTAGCGCGACAGCAATAGCGTGCGTTCCCCCCCCCCCGTCAACGTGAGCGCAATTTCCAACCAGCACTGCAGAGAGAAAGGCAATATCCAGGTGGAGTGAAAATACATCCCAGTGCCCACCATCACAGGCATATAGACGTAGATAAGATAAATTTACATAAAATACCAGAATGTTTGTCAATTTTTCATTAAAACATATTTTATTTATTTAGTTAGATAAAAATGTTTCCTCCCAGCACAATATGTATTTGTTAATTTAACTCACATTCCTGCCATCATCTTAACACAATTCAGTGTCACTTTTAAGTTGGAAAAGCATAATAATTAAATTACTTAAATGGCACATTTCAAGTAAAACAGTTGCTATTTAGTCTATTTGTGGTGGTATGTGAGTTATACTTCCCATAAAAAGACTTCCTTTTACATCAAGAATATTTAAATTTTTCATAGATGACTCCCAAAGAGACAGACATATTCTGTCAAGTTCTAACCTGAAGACCACTCTGTCTGGTCCAAAAAGAATTATATTGAATTGAGAGCAGCTGTTCTTATTTTCTCTTTTTTGAGAGAGATTTGCTCAGATTTTCAGTTGACCTGTTAATTTGATTTCTCTGATTAAAATTAAAACAAAGTCTGATATTTGGCAGCTTGTTTAATTCTTATACATAGGTATAAAATACATTTTTTATAATAACATTCATGAGTTTTCGTTGTAAAAGTCATCATTTTCATATACACAAGTTAGACGTCTAAAAGTATCGGTATCTGTATTGGTATCGTGATACTAGCCTTGGTATCACCTGGTATCGTATCGAAAGGAAAAATAGTGGTATCGCACATCCCTACTTCCACACACACACACACTATACTGTAAATGGCTGCAGTTTCCTTTACAAAAGTGCTACAGACATCATTCAAACATCCACGTGTTTGTCTCATCAAGACCTATATTTTACATTTGACAGCCACTTAAAAAAAAATGCAGGTCAAAAATATGCATCATTTGCATACACAGGCATATGATGATTAGACCTCTTCTCCCTCTTTGTCAACACACAAATGCCTGCAGTTTCCTTTAGAAAAGTGCTACAGACGTCATTCAAACACCTACGTGTTTGTCTCATCAAGGCCAATATTTTACATTTGACAGCATCCTCCAAAAAAAAAAAAATGGAGGAGAGAAATCTGCATCATTTGCATAGACTTCTTTCAGCAGATTTCGCCGGGCGTCGGCAGAGGACGGGGGTCAATTGCGGGCGTCGACAGGGGTCAGGCGTCATTGGGGGTAATCGGGCATCGCGTCGGCCACGGCGGCTCAGTCCCGCAAACGCTGCTTGCAGCTTTAATTTATTGTTTTGATTTAATTTAATTTATTAGTGTTAATGGCTGCTGAAAAAAGGGGATGAATAGTTCAAATTCGAGTTGAAAGTAAAATATACAAATGTTGGAAGTACTAGTAATCATTACTATGTACAGTTATGCCCATCTGTTATCTTTGTTGGGCTTGAGTTTATGATTATTTTTTTTACCCTGTGCATCTTTTGTTTTGTTAGTAGTACTTGTCATTGCTCCAACACGAATAAACATGTTGCGTCCCACTAGATGGCGCATTTGCCTTATTTACAAGCACCACGGTCATCGGAGCTGATCGCTGCCACTCTCAGCAGCGTGCGTCTACTAAGGTCTACTAAGATTCCACAATCTATTACACCTCGTGAGCAAAACAGGCTACAGGTAAAATTAAACATCTTCAGTTGAGCAACTCAGGCAAGTTAAACTGATTTAAAAACAAACAAACACTATAATACTAGGAAAAGAATCCTCTATATGTCAATAAATACAACAGATTGAGTATTCATAAAAAAAAAAATGCTTACTTTAAATAAGAAAATCCAACAAACCAACAAGTGCAACACTAAAAAGCAAACCAACAATCAAAATAATGCTTAATTGCCTTAGCTTCGTCCCACACTTATCAGCTTAGCTACTAAGAATAACACACATTATTCACCTGGACAGAAGGAGGTTCTGAGGAACATGTTGGTCCTGGAGCTTCCTGGTCAGGATGTTCGGGAGATCCCTCGGGCTCAATGTCTGCAGCGCCAACATATTTTAGAATTGCTCCTGCAGAGACAAAGCTCACTAGATCATCAAGCAAAACAGATCAGAAGCACATTTTCCTATTTTATTATTACAGTGATGTTGCAGTAATATAGGAAAATTAAAAATGTATTTGTTTTTAAATTAAACATTATGATTGCAGTGTCCCTTTAAAGCTTTTACCCAATTACAAAACTGTCACTTTTAAGAGTTTTTGGCATTTCTTTACACACTGTACTAGTTAAAGTAATAAAACTAAGATAAATGACCCACTACCACAACAGTCTAAAATAGTCAACACCATGCCAAATAAAGTATTTCCATAAAATATTTCTTTGAATTATAAAACAGTAGCACATTTCTAATGAAGGGCCTACAAAATACAAACTAAGCTTAGTAAATTCATCCTAAGTTAAGGCTAAAATAACATTAAGAGTCAAATATGTGAGAGACAACTTCCAC
>NW_027466100.1:4200000-4512500 GCF_046127955.1 Nelusetta ayraudi | reverse complement strand
TGTACATGTAGAGGTCACAAATGATGTAGAGATCACCAATGATGAAGAGGTCACAAATGATGAAGAGGTCAGAGCAACAATGAAGGGATTTTACATTGACTGTTCAGTTAACATGTTCAATGTTAAAATATTCACATGAAAAAAACTTGAAAATCGTTACGGCAGACGTAAAAAAAAATTTGTAAGAAAGTGTTGAAAGTTATCTTGAAATCATTTATGAGGATACTCATTATAATATTGATGAAGTGTTATTTCATGTTTTGTTGGCTGTTTCAAGGGTTTATTTAGTTTGTTGTGACACAATCTAAGGTTGAATTTGTAAAGAAATAAAAGTTCTTGTGAAAAAAGATAGTGGTCAAAGTGATATTAGTGTTATTTGTGTTTGTGTTTTTTGTAGTCTTGTCTGGATTTGTCCTGTTTGTTTCTGGTCTGTGTTTGTGTTCCCACTCTTGGCCTGCATCTTGTCGTGGTGAGTGGGCTTTTAACTAAGACAGGACAATTATATTATATTGTCTGAAGCCAGCAAAATAGTCATTATGAGAATTATAACTGAAGCACACTAAATAATACACCATCAGTCACATTTTGCTTTTCTGTTATTAATCTAATGTGTGTTATGTCAAGCCTCCACAGTGGCGTGCTGCAGTCAGGATGAGACAAACAAGGTGAATGGATGGACGGATTGATGAGCCCAGCGAGCCTCCACCATCCACAGACAAGCCAGTCCCATCTTCCACCCAGAGAGATGTCTCTTCCATCTATCTTTGCCTGCCAGGGAAATGCAACCAAACATAGTAATTACAGATGGTGTTGTCTCTGTTAAAGTGACACATGGAAAAATAATAATAATAATAATAATAATAATAATAATGATAATAATAATAATAATAATAATAATAATATATATATATATATGTTTTGTGATTCATGTTCATGACAATAACAATCAAACAGATTTTCTTCATTCTTCCAATGAGTTTCGCAAACAAACAAACAAACATGGAATTTTCCCTGGATCACACAAATACATTTGTAGATTATATAAAGACAATTATAAAACACATTTGTTGTGGTTTCATATTAAAGCAGATAGTCAAACGTAAATGTAGCATGGTAATGTTGCGAAGACACATTTATTTTTGTTTTTCTTTGTTTCTTTAGAAGCTTTTATTTTGGTTTTCTGTGGAAGCACAATAGACAACACACATGTTAACGTCCGCTACTACGGTTTGCTCCGCATAGGTCTCACGAGCCACTTGAGAGACTTCCTCTCGAGCGTTATCTACTTTTTACATTTCAAAACACAGATCCATACCCGACTTCGACTTGAACTTATTAATCATGTCGTTTCCCACATTCAATCTTACTCGTATATGTTTAAATATTCACATTTCTACTGAATAAACATCCCATAACGTTAAACGAACACTAACGTAACCGAGCGTCAACCCCGCCTCCTGGTAACCTAGCAATGGGCTAGCCGTTGTTTCCTCTTTGCTAGGTAATCACTCAGAGACGATACATTCAAAACGTAAATTTAACTCACATACCCTCGATCTCAGACTTCAATTACGAAACAGCCACACATACATTTGCTCTTATTTTCAACCATTTCCCCTTCTCACCTGTGGAAGCACAACAGATAACACACACGTTAACGTCCGCTACGACGGTTCGCTCCGCATAGGTCTCACGAGCCACTTGAGAGACCTCTCTAGCGTTATTCCACGGGGCGAACACGACCTCCACTGGTAGAAGTGGGTAACTGCACCCTGCTCACTGATCACTCTCACACACGACACAAACCACAACAAAAGCAGGAACAGTGCTTTGCCACAATTATGCTACATAAACACGTCCTGGTCCCCTCTGGATCCTCTTTTCCGGTCCTCGCGATCACTCTCTTGGCTGCGGTGGGCATGGTTCTGCCCGCGGTGTCTTCCTTTGTCAGGGCATTCTCTGGCCCAGTGACCCATTCGGCCGCAGATGTGGCACGCCCCCTTTTCGCCTCTGTCTCCGCTAGTCGCCCTTCGTCGGTTGTCGTTGTTCCTGTAGGGCCGTCTCGCCGTGTCACTGAGGTGCTTCATCATGGTGAGGGAGGCACGCTTTATCTTCTTGTCCTCTGCATCGCTGGCCTCCTGCAGAAGCCTCTCAGCGTGCACTGCATGACGTCGGACCTCTGTCAGCCGGGCATCTTCAATCCCCACGCAGCAGCTTCTGTTAACTGCTTTGGCGATCTGGGGGAGCAGCCCTTGTCTGAAAGCAGTGATGAGGCTGGCCGTTTGGTTGACGGCAGTCCTGATGAATGTGGCGACGCTGCGGCGTCGGTGCTGGAGTGCGCAGGGTTGTACGGTGGTAGCGTTGGATGAGGGCAGGCGGGAGGAGGGAAGACAGGCATGTCCAGGAGAGGGTCCCTCGGGCCTGTAAGAGAAGGATACAGACGATTTGGTGCATTTGAATGCTCGTGTGTGAGCGGCTCCTTTTCTCCCTCCTCTGGGGAGTGTGTGTGAGCGTGTGCACCCTCTGCCGTTATCTCTGTCACCCCTGTGCTCCAGCGCCCAGCGCTGTTCACACGTTTCTTTACTTGTTTCCTGTCCCTGACCTCTGCTTCAGGTTTCCAGAATGAAAAACACCTTTCATGATCTTTGATGATTTGAATCTCCCACCTGTTTGGGTTTTTCTTTTTTGTAACCTTTCCCCCGGCTATATTCAGTTTATCCCGGAGGTTTCTCAATTCCTCCATACTCAGTGATCCTCCCTCTGGGAAACCATACTTTTCAACCCAAACATCCAACATATCAAGACAATCTGGACCGTATTTTTTCCGCATGTCGTCCACAATTTGTCCCCCCTGGGGAACTGCAGCAGCCACTTTGCGATGGTTCTTCCCCATCCCTGTCTAGACTTATTACTTGTTACTTATTACTTAGCTGCACAGGCGTCCCTGTGCCCCCTTTTTTTACTCAGGCGCAAAAAGGTAGAGAAAAAATTCACCCCTTCGGTACTTAGTCACCAAAGGTTTTGCCCGCTCAGCCCTCACCAACCTTCTTGGATATCTGGTGAGCGGGACAGGCCCGGCCAACGCACACTCTGTACTGGGACTGCAGTGATTCACAATCACCGCCTACCCACACAGAAACGACTAACGCATGCGTTCCGTCCTGTACTGGGACCGTTCGTGGACGACAAGAAAAAACACCTTGGTCACTGTTATGTCTGGAAAAAGAACAATTACTTCCCACCCGATCTCCGGATTAGCACTTTCTCTCCAGGTTCGTTGGATAGACGTGAAGCCGATCAGATCCACTCTTAGACGCCGATCCTCTCGTCTCTGAATGCTTGGCTCGAGGTAGAGGGGGAACGAGGAGTTTCCTCCGTTCCTGGTCCCGGGCCGTCAACGTCCCAGAGTTTCACTGACGGGTCTCCAGCTATCCTGTTCGTGACGCCAAACTGTTGTGGAAAAGAGCAAAGCTACCAATGCAGAAATGCTGCACCGTTCAACACAAACAACGTACGAACAAGGGGGGAGACTTAAACCATGAATATCAAAGCAAATGAGCGAATCAACTTCTGAAACTCAAAAAAAAAGGGAAAGGATCTTCAAAATAAAGGGGGCCAACGATTCAAATAAGGGGGGAGAGACGGGTCAAACAAAAGCAGGACAGGCTGACACCACACGGGGGGGGGGGCAACAGAAACAAGACGACTCACGGGATGTGATGATGGTGTTCAGGGCTGAGGCCACCTAGATATAGCGGAGCAGGTTGGATGGGGACGGAAGCCCAAGGGAGTCACCCCAATCACACGTGCACATCCCAGTGGGCAGTCAAAATTGGGTGGCGACGACACAGCAAACTAAAACCAACCAGCCTCTGAATCACAAAAGAAAAGAAAACAATTAGGAGGGATCACGAGCGCGTATGCGAACTCAATGGTTAAGCTCACAGCAGCACACACACACACAAATCAGGATTAGATCGACATTTAAATAAACCAAAAATACAATTAAATCAACAATACAACAAACGAAAATTGAACAAACAAACAAAACAATTAGAAGTGGTTAGTGGCCACTACGCGCCGACTGTCACACGTCGAACGGCCACGTATTTCAGGTCTTAATAGACGACGTGATCGGACACTTTCGGCATCAGCAAAGCAGCAGTAAGTTGACTGGTTTTTAGAGGCTGTCAGTGCAGCGGCAAAGCCATGTTTCTTGGCGGTATCTACAAAAAAAACAAACAATGCCATGAAGTGGTTTGGTCAGCTGTTAGATGCTACTGACGAAAACTAAAGAAAGTAAAAGACTCACCGGGAGTTGCAATAGGTGGTACATGCCGAAAGCGCCACGGCGCACTACATGTCAGACCCTAAAAATAAACCACACAGTCTAAAACCAGTACTCCAAAACAATTAAAAACAAAGTCGGCAGAGGCAACCATACCTGAGGCAGACGCGGACGGGCGCACGGAAACGTGACGACGGCAACGGAAGTGACGTGACGGGGCGTCAAAGTGCAGTAATAGCTAACTGTTTCCACCCCTGTCTTTATAGCACCCCACCCCCTAATCATTGGTTGACGGGCCAGGCAATCAGTGCGTCGGGCGTGACTATGATGCCACATAATGATAGAGAATCACTCTATTTATACTAATGTGCAGAACCACGAGAGTGTCATTTCTTCACTGCTGTCAGCAACAAGCATTTGGTGTCACACTGGTGTACAACACTTATGGGCTAATTAATAAGAAATGACATATTTATGTATCACCCGCAATGCCCAGATTGTTGCTGCTTATCTGCTGATATGAGCCGTCAACTGTTGCAATATAGAACCACGGGCAGGAAATTACAATTAGTGTAGAATGTATTATAATTTAAAAGGTTACGAACGGTAGTTCTTTCAAGAATTTAGCAGGGATGGAACAGGCTAATGTGACGACGTCACCTGTAACACGGTAGGAGCTCAACCTGCTGTCACGGCGAAAACTCTGTGTTACGTCCCGTCTAGGGGGACCGAGACGCAACATGTTGGACACCTTCCCCCACTCCCAAGCCTCATTAATTTCTCACTGCAGTTGGCAGTTTCAACAAAAAACATTTTATTAATCAGTAAATGAAATAAACAAAACAACTTAACCGGTGGGCAGCAAAGGCTTCAGGGTGGGCCCAGGCCAAAATAATAAACCAAACTCCAACTACCTCGCCTTAAGAACTAACTAAAGAAAGAAAGAGAACCCAAATACAGAAAGGCTAACCTCCCTACATACTTAATAAACAGGAGAAAAGAGGGGACAAAGAAAATGGCAGCCCACCCCTACGGCTGCGTGCTCTAACACCATTTCAGAAGTGACTAACTGCAGAGTTGGGAGCGGAGGAGGGATGACCGTCAGGCTGGCTCGACTGCTCCTCCTTCTCAGCCATGGTGCGTCCAATCAGCAGCCAACATCCAGGACCGCACCTGCAAGGCGTCATCCACTCTCTCACACACACACACACACACACAGACACAAACATAGAGGCACCTAGACCCACCTGTGGGTCATAACACCCCCTCCCTGAAGAACTAAACCCTATTAAGATACCTACAAACAAAACTAAACAAGAAAAACCTCAGTTCCCCCGAAATAAGAATTCCGCAGCTAGTCCACATGTACACGTGATAATGCATCTGCCAACACATTATCAACCCCCCTTCCTGTGGCAAATCTGGAGATTGAAGTCTTGCAGGGGCAAAGACCACCGCATCTACGAGGGCATTATAGTCTGTAAAAACCTGACCCGAAATTAACATCAAGATGGGCACTGTCAGAAGGAGAGCCAAAGCTTCTTTCTTAACTTCCCAGAATTGACTCTGTGTGCGTGCTGCTTAGTTGTGGCATGTCCCTCTACTTCTATGTCATGGTGCAAAACTGACGTACGGCGGGGGTGGTCAGAAAACAATAGTGGGTGGCTCTCAATTAATTTAACAATATCATGACGGGCTGATGCAGGCAAATGGGACAAAAACAAGCTTAAGTTATTCATAATTTCAGAGTTTCCCAGGCGCGCCGAAGGAACACCGATTTTTTTTTTTTTTTTTTCATGAGCCCTCCCTCCGCCAATGGGCACGGAGGGGGCGGAGGCTCAGACGACACATTTTTCCGAGCAACGTAACGCCCGGTTCACACTGGACGTGGAAGTGCCACGAAGCGCCACGAAGCGCCGAGCGCTTCCATTCGGCGCCCATGTTAATCAATGTAGTAGTTCACACCAGACGCGAACAGGCGCGCGGCTCCCCTCGCGGATCGCGCCATGCATTTAACGTCAGTTCACTGGACGTGGAAGCGAAGCGCCGCCGAGCGCTTCCATTCGGCGCCCACGTTAATCAATGTGGTGGTTGCGCAGCTCGCGGCATGCATTTGTTGTTTCGGCGTCTGCTCTATTTCGTGCGCGAGCCGCGAGCGATCCTCGTCTACAGTACAGGAAGTCGCTCAATAAAAACGAGAAAATCCGGTGAATTTTCAAAATAAACTAATTTCAAAATAAAAACCGAATGACAAATTCGATCATATATCATATTTGTATGTTATATTTGTCAGTACATTGTATCAGAGTGCGAGAGAGATTAAACACACACACACACACACACACACACACACACACACACACACACAGAGGAAGACTTGATCAAAATACGTCTGTTTGATCCTAGAGATGCCGGTCAATGATCATTATGAAAGAGGTCTTGTCTTGAGATGGACACCTGAGTGCGTGTTTCTATTTATTTACACACACACACACACACACACACACACACACACGAAAGTAAGCTACGGAGCGGGCTGGCTACGGGGCGAGGGGGGGCGATGATGAAAATGATTTTTTTTTTTTTTTTTTTTTTAAAGAAAAAAAAAAGAAGCTCAAGTGGGAGTGAAAAAGAGACTGCAGCTGAGCAGAAGCGCTTGTCGACCGTCGCGGAGCTGTTCGTGTGAACCAGTTGGAGCCTCGCTCACGAAATTCGTCGGCGCTCCGCTTCGTGGCGCTTCCGCTTCCATTGAAATGAATGGCACGAGCCGCGCGCCTGTTCGCGTCTGGTCTGAACCACTACATTCAGTGCGTTTACATGGCACTAGAGAAAATCAAATAATTGCCTTAGTCCGATTATGACCGGAGAACTCACGTGCATGTAAACACCTTACTCCGATTATGATTGGAGTTTGAGAACTCCGATTGGAATCGGAGAACTCCGATTGAGACACCCAGATAATGCGATTGGAATTCGAATTTCTCTGCCATGTATACGCCTTAATCGGACTATTAACTGGACAATGCGAGTGCGCATGCGCCACGCCTCGCTCTTGCGACTCATGACCGCACAACTACGTCGTCTAACAAAACAGACGGCGCGAAACAACCTGGCAAACGCGAATAAGAATGTTGACATTTGGAGAGAGGATGAGACCGAGGCGATGCTTTCTCTTCTAAAAGAGATGGACATATTAAAATAACGCGCAACGGAGACCTTTTTAAAAAGGGTAGCGCAGCAAATGCAGGGCTCCGGCTTTACGCACCCCTGAACAAATACGTATTCCTTCGTATTTATATTTCCACCTTTTCGTTCACATTTTTTGTAAGTTAGAAGAATTTTAACTTTGTAAATAAAAGCACAGCAAAGACATGTTTTCCTGATTTGTTTTTATTTTGGTAATTTCGCTGTTATTCTGCTGGAAACGGCGTGCAGCGGCACGAGCTTCCTCCACGGTCGGCACTTTAATGAGCGTGTGTATAACTGAAGACACCATTCCTTTGCAAAACCTGTACACAAACTCTCCCACCAGTCTGCTCCGAACCCGAATCCAACAAGAACGAGAGTTTGGGGTCCGTAGCGACGGCACAAAGCGTAGCATCGAAGTGTTGTTGTAGCCCTCCAACAGCAAACAACGTTCTTGTCTGCCTTTTAAAATAACCAGGAGCACAAGAAACAGGGTACACCTTATCTGCAAAGCAAGTAACACGTACATTATGAACTATCGTTCCATATCATAATAGATTTAATATGTCAACCGAAAGCAGCTGACCGGCTGAAAAGACTCACTCCACCCCCTAGTGTTGGGAGGAGGACCCGTCAATAATTTGAATTTCTCAGCTGCATGTATACGGGGACCAAGGTGAGAACTCCGATTGGACGAGAAAACCGAATGATTGCTTAGTCCGATTAAGCTCTGCATGTAAACGCACTGATTGATTAACATGGGCGCTGAATGGAAGCGCTCGGCGATTCGCAGCGCTTCACTTCGCGGCGCGGCGCTTCCGCGTCCTGTGTGAACCGGGCGTAACTTTTCAACATTTTGACGTGGCAGACGCGGGATGATCGTTTTCTATCAGGAGTGTGCACTACATAATCTGTATCGGAAAGTTTGCGCTCCACGACATACGGACCAGAAAAACCAGCCTGCAAACCGGAACCGGGTAACGGCAACAATACCAACACACAACGCCTGTCTCAAAAATTCGAGCCACAGCTTTCTTGTCAAACTGCCGCTTCATTTTACACTGGCTGGCGACAAGAGTTTGGTGAGCAGTTTCACAAGCACGATGCAAGCGTTCACGGAAAAAAAATTACGTAATCTAACTCATTATTCTCTACTCGTTTAACATCGGAAAGCCACTTACCCCTTAACAGACGCGAGGGTCCTCTCATCGAACACTAAATCAGCTGGGCTGAACCTGAGGGACTCCCACACATACAATCGACGACTGAAGATACACTTTATGCTGCGGAACCATCACTGTGCTCATTTTAACCCCCCCCCCCCCCCCCCACACACACACACACACACACACACACACACACTAAAATATACGAATTGCAGTAGGTTGGTTTTGTTGCTCTTGGTTGTCCGTTAGTTTTTTGAGAGTTAGTAGTAGATAGATCCCTAGATAGTAAGTTTGATAGATGGATAGAAATAGATAAGTTTGTTAAAGTTACACACACGCACACATATATATATATATATATATATATATATATATATATATATATATATATATATATATATATATATATATATATACATATATATATTAACCTCTTTCAATGAACTCCAAAACATACATGGTCAAAATCCATATTATTATTATGTTGTTGTTTTTTTTAAATGCTCATACAAAACAAAAAAAAAGTGTCACATCCACTTGTAGTGTATTATTTTTGCCAGCAAGCTTCTCTTGTTACGACTGACCACATTGACCCATATTGTCCATATACTCACCTGAATCAGGTACCCTGCAAGGGTAACGACCTTCCCCGAGGTGATCGGTGGAGTGACGCGCAACCAGCACGTGACCTCTACGACGAGCTTCTACCCACGGAAGTGCCATAGGAGGACACGGATTAAATAGTATGGCTTGTCCACCAGAAGGCTGTATTATGGTGTACATAATATAAAACTTCAGCCCAGTTCTGCTTGTATTGCAATGGTTGGTGTTCCTGAAGTTTCATTTTTCGTCCCTTTTTATTTTTTACATCCATGTTTGTGATGAAATAGTATTGTGAATCCCGTGCTCGCATTGCATGCTGGGAAACAGCGTCACTCAAGGAAGTTTTCGCTTCGCTGACACGGTCCTGAAGGGAAGTGGGTTTTAGTGCACTGGAACGGGATGAATGTGTTTAATCAAGCAGTACAAACCTGATTAATTGTCTTAATACTTCACTTCGAATGGCCATATTGTTCAGGATTAGAATTAGATGACAACTTCTTCACAATATTTGCAACTATTCAATTTGACCAGCAGGTGTCAGTAGAAGACGAAATTTCATGTTGACTATTTCCTAATGGAAGTGCTCTCTTTACGTTGGGTTTTTCTCATAATTATTTGAACTGTAGGCCTGTAGTTGATGAGGAATCACGGTGTGCTAACGCTACTCAAACAGCTTCGATGAAAAAAAGGGAGTGTGATTTGGGTTTGTGGTACATTATGACAATCTTGGACTTGCAAGACTGAGGCGACGGTTCAATTCTCATCAACGTGTATTATATATGTGTTATTTAGCTCATCTATTCTACATTTTAAATAGATCACATTTGACATCTGACCCACTGAACACTTACTATTGAACATATTTTTAAACTATGGGCTATTTAGTCTTGTTTTAGGATATAATATAATTCATTGCACAAACTGTCAGGCTAAGTATAGAGCTATAGTCTACTACAATCAGTCTTGCCAAAAAAGAGACATTGTCTTTATTTTTCATTTTTATTTTATTGTGTCAGCATTGAACCGTACAACCATGTAGTGTTGTCCAACAAGAATGCATGGCGAATCAAATCCCAAACAACCTATGAAACAATGAACACGTTTCTATTGCACTTCATTTTATTGAGCACTAGATGACCTCCTCGAGCACTGTGTCATTGAAGCCTCGAGTAATGAACCATTTTTTGAAACAAGTGTCGAAGCTTCAACAAAGCCTCCATCGGCCATCACTACCTACAGCTGCGTGCTCTAACACCATTTCAGAAGTGACTAACTGCAGACTTGGGAGCGGAGGAGGGATGACAGTCTGGCTGGCTCGACTGCTCCTCCTTCTCAGCCGTGGCGCGTCCAATCAGCAGCCGACATCCAGGACCGCACCTGCAAGGCGTCATCCACTCTCTCTCTCTCTCACACACACACACACACACACACAAAATAAATTGTGTTCAATCATGTTAAACTTGGTTGGCGCACAGCCATGGCTCTTTATATTTTATTTTTATTTTATTTTGTATTTTATTTTGAAGTTAGCGCTTTGCATTCTGGGCGATCCTCAGTACAGAGGAAGCCCATGAAGCAGGTGAGACGGTCTCCTCCCTGCTGAGACAGAAATTAATGCAATAAGTCATGTAACTGTGTTTCAGTGTTTAAATGTGTGCTGGTGTCTTTCATTTCATTTTTTTTTTTTTTTTTTTTTTTAGCAAAGTTCGTTTTTATTTTTATTGCTATTAAAAACGATTAGCATGCTACCATGTCCATTAGCAGCACACAGCTCTCATACGGAGCACGTTGTCTCTGCAGGAGGTGACCAAGTTTCACGGAGCAAGTTATGGTTGTGTCCCATTCTGTTTCAGAGAATAAACTGCTGCTCCACACCTGACTTCTGCAAGTCTTCATTATACAGCAAGCAGGACAGAATAGGAGAGGTCACATTGGTGCCGTGACTCGAGACTCTTTTGTTGTGCTACCGATGCTGCAGAGCGACCCGGGGACTGTTCTGCTGCTGCTGTTCATCTGCGGTCACTGAAGTCAGTCAGATGTGTTGCTTTTGTGCAGTGTTAGACATCAGATAGAGGGTTTATGTACTTTTATTAGATTTTTTTTTTTTTTTTTTTTTTTTTTTTTCAGTTTCCAGTCTAGGCCTTTTGTGGTTTCATCCTTTTGTTTTGTGGTATTGTGTTTTGTTAACTTTTTGGAAAGATGAGTAATCCTCAGGGTAATGTTTTTGTAACTCCTTTTGGTGCTGGCAGAGGGAGGGGTTTTATGCATCCTTCAAGTTTACTGTTTGAGAGTCCTGTTCAGGGGGGTGGTGTAGTGTTGGGTAATCAGTGTAAACCTGGGCGCCCCTTGCTCAGTACTGGTGTTATCCCTCCCCCAACTCAGATGCAAACCCTCATGCCCTTGCTAGCCAGGGCACGCGTTCCCCTGTCCCGGACAGGCACAGCATGTGTTCCCCTGCACCTACCCCTGATGTTATTGCTGCTAGTATTGTAGGTCAGATGGGTGATGCATTGATTCAACAGGTCAGCCAGCGGGTGGCACAGGACATTATCTCTCACCTCAGTGCATCTGTCACTACCCCTTTACTCAGTGCTGCCCCTTCACCTGCCCATGCTGATATGCTAGCCAGTTCCCCTTTACATAGTGCTACCCCTCGACCTAGCCATGCAAATGTGTCTGCCACAAATGCTTTTGACGTGTCCCATTTGCAATATGTCCCTCATCGAAAGCTGAAGGAGCCCCCCTGCTTCAGAGGAGACAACTCAGACTCCGTTTCCGTCCAGGAGTGGGAGGAGCTCATGAGGAGTTTCATTAAGAGGGGGAATCTGCAACCTGAGGAACAAGCGGAGGAGATCCTTGTTCATCTTGGTGGCAAAGCAAAGGATGTTGTCAGGTTTGGGACCAGGAACAGTGGTATTAACATCACCTGTAACCCCGATGCCATTTATGGTCTCTTGCGGAAGCACTTTGATTCTGTTCCGTGTTCACCACTCCCATTAGCAGACTTTTACACCACTCTTCCTGGGAAGGGTGAGGATGCCTTTGACTACTGGCTTAGACTGAACCGCGAGGTTGACTTGGCCATTGAACGTCTGAAGGAGCAAGGAAAGTCACTGGACAGCCCCAGCACTGAGGTGACTCGAATGTTCATAAAGAACTGCCCTTCTACTGAGCTCGCCATGACCTACAGGTCGAAGACGATAGACAAGTGGACTGGTGGTGAAGTCCAAGACATTCTGAACGAATATCATTCTGAAATGATGTCAGTGAACAGAACTTCCAGAGAAAGGGTGTCAGTGAATGCTCTTGCTGCTGTCTCGCCACCTGCACCACCTGCTGAAGAACAGAGCCCACTGCAGCCACAGGCCACTGACCCTGATGCCCTGAACCGCCTTATTAACATGCTGGAGAAGGTGCTCCTGCAAAGATCTTCCCCAGCTTCAAACAGTCCTGTTCATGGTCCGACTCGACTGCCTGGCCCAAGGCACCCCAGGATCGGTGGGTTGCACTTGGAGGAAATGTCTTCTTCTCCACCATGGACTTGACGTCTGGCTTCTACAATGTGCCACTCCATGAAGAGCACAAAAAATACACAGCTTTCTCTTCACCTTTTGGCCTCCACTAGTACAACAGAATGCCACAAGGTCTGTCCAACAGTCCTGCAACATTCATGCGAATGATGATGTCAATCTTCGGAGATGAAAACTTCACTAGTCTGCTCTGCTATCTTGATGACCTGATGGTCTTTGCCCCAACTGAACAGCAGGCGCTTGAGCGTCTAGAGATGGTGTTCTCCCGTCTGAAAAGTCACAAACTCAAACTGGCCCCCAAGAAGTGTCATCTCTTGCGGAGGTCAGTAAGGTTCCTGGGACATGTCATTTGTGGGGACGGGGTGATGAAGGACCCTGACAAGATGAAAGCCATCATGGATGTGGGAGAGGCTGACCTGATGGAGAGTGATGGTGTGACCCTTTCCTGGAGGAAGATTAATTCTTTCCTGGGCCTAATCTTCTACTATCAGCACTTCATAGCTGACTGCTCTGCTAAAGCAAAACCCTTGTTCAGACTCCTCTCTGGAAGGCAGGTGCAGCATAAGGCCATGAGAGGCAGGAAGGTGAAAAAGCGATCATCTGCTCCACCAGCGCTTATGGCGAGCGACTGGACTGCTGCATGCAAAGAATCGTTCCAGACCCTGAAGAATGAATTAGCTTGCAATGTCACCTTATCCCACCCCAACTTCAGTGAGCCCTTCGTTCTCGCTGTTGATGCGTCGTTTGATGGCATTGGCGCAGTCCTGTCTCAAGTGCCACCAGGTGAGACTGTTGCTCGACCTGTCGCTTTCGCCAGCAAGACACTGTCCCGATCACAAATTAACTATCCAGCGCACAGGTTGGAATTCCTGGCGTTAAAATGGGCCATTTGTGACAAGTTTGGTCATTGTCATTGCCCATTGTCCTACATCTTAACAAAGCCATGTTTGGATGCATGTGAACAAAGATGGGTTGCTAAGCTTGCCGCATTCGATTTCGATCTGAAGTATGTCCCTGGCGTTAAGAACGTTGTCGCTGATGCGCTAAGCCGCGAGCCATTCGTTCAGTCATGTATCAGTCAACGTCTGATGAAAGAGCCCTACGTTGCACTGCTGGACAAAGTTAATGCCGTCGTCAGGGGTACAGTGCAAGATGCCTTCCGGCTGACAACTGCCAAGTTCTTCAAGAAAGGGAACCAAGACCATCCGATTCTGATGCTGAAGCCGTTATTTTATTTTGAAAGGTGACCCGCAGCTATTTTAGGTCGAGAAAAAAAAAATGGCCGAAATGTTTGTTTGATGGAAAGCGGGTCAAGCCGGAGTGGTTGGTGAGCCAAAAATTCTTTTGACCTCACGTTGTCTGTGTTGCCTCGAACCAAAAACTCAAGAAGGAAAATAAACGAGTTAAATGGAACCCACGTCTCATCAATTTATGAATGATGTAGTGGTGCTGGTATGACGGACGGACATTGAAGACACCTGAGCGTCAAAGGTAAAGAGCGGCTACATGAATGAAAACTGTGGAACTACACAGTCAATCAACACAATCAACACATTGAACACACAAACACATCACATCCTTCCTTCATTTGGCAGCAGACAATAAAACAGCAGTTGGATCAAAGATGCAGTGGAGTCCGAAGAGACGCCAGTGAAGGATCTCTGATCCAGTGGAGCTCCAAGCTGCAGTGACTTTACACACAACTGAGCATCATGTTGAGTTGAAGCAGCAGATCAGAGCAACACTGTCAGTCACAACAGGACGTGTTGACACTCAGTGGCTGGAACACACTGGAGTGTGAAGCTGCACTGAGGACACTGTAGTGGAGACACTGAGGACTTGGGGCTTCATTTACAAAAACGTACATGGATTTCATCCTGAAACAAAAAAATCTGGATTTTCAAAATGTTGCGAACGCACAAACGCACACCACCCATTTCCTTTGAGAGTCCCAATCCTCGTGGAATTGATCGCACATGAGCACGAGCCCTGCTCCTCCCTCGGAACACCTCCACATACAAAGCGTTGGACTTTTGGAAGGACAGTCTTGAGGTCAGCATGACTAAAATCTCCAGTGAGGATGGTAAAGCTTTTGGGTTTGCTGTCTGTTGATCACTGATGGCCTGGTACAGTTCATTGAGTGCAGCGTTCCTCTCACTGCTGTTGTTGGTGGGAGGGATGTAAGCTGCAACTAGCAAAATGGCAGTAAACTGCCAGGGCAGATAGAATGGACGGCACTTTATGATCATCAACTGTGCCAGTGGTGAACAGTGTTTGCATACCACTGCAGTGTCCCGGCACCACGCACCACAGATGTAAACACATGCTGCACCACCGCGGGACTTCCCTCCATTTACATGATGATGGTGATGATGATGATGATGATGATGATGATGATGATCAGACATTAATGTGTCTTGATTCACTTTCACTGTCTTTAGAATCTCACATGTCGACCACAACTTCTCTCTCTGCTCTCCTTCATCCAGTGAACTCTCAGAGCTTCAGTGTGCAGTGGTGTCTTCAGCTCTGCAGTCCAGCCCCTCCCACCTCACACTGCTGGATCTGAGTGAGAACTTCCTGAGGGATCCTGGAGTGAAGCTGCTCTGTGCTGGACTGCAGAGTCCAAACTGCAGACTGGAAGTTCTCAGGTCAGTTCCTGCTTTCTACTGGTGGACAGTGTGTGTCAGCAGATGACAACTGGTGTGTAACGCTGCTCAGTGTGAAGACTTTGAAGCAGATATTAAAGACTCATCTAGACAAAGTGGATGTTGTTGATATTTTCATGTCAACAATCTGCAGCCAGAAAAGACTTTGGATGGTGGAAGAAAGTGTGGAAAATGTCTCCAGTCACTTTGGAGCTCAATGGAAGTTGTTGATTGGTGATGAAGGTCACATGACTGAGCAGAAGATCGTGTGAAGAAATATTAGAGGCAGATTAATAGTGCAGCAGTATTTCTTCATCTTGTCCTTTGAATGTGTTTGACTTGTAATGAGACTCTGATGACTGAAAACAGCCACAAGCACACAAAGGACTCACTGATTATTTTCCATCTTCACTGCTGATTGGCTGCACACTGACTGACACACTGCTGTTGTTATTGTGTTGACAACCCACTGGCACAATGACTCCTTTGAGGGAATGACTCAGTGATCCCAACAGCTGCACATCTGGATCATCAACAGGGAGAAATGACTCTGAATATGACATTTACACCATGGAAGAAATCAAATATTGATTCTTTATTCAGGCTGGAGAACTGCTGGTTGACAAAGCTCAGCTGTGATTGGCTGCTCTCAGCTCTGAAGTCCAACCCCTCCCACCTCAGAGAGCTGAACCTGAGTTGGAACCACCTTAAGGATTCATCAGTGAAGGAGCTGAGTGGTTTTCTGCAGAGTCCAGACTGTAAACTGGAGACTCTGAGGTCAGTTCACCCTCTTCACTCTACAACTTCTATCACTCTTGTTGTTGTTGTCATGATTTTCACTTCACTGCTGTTGGAAATTCAATTTGCAGACACTTTTTTTTGATAATGAATGAAAGGGCGTGTTTTCATTGCCTCACCTCGCCTCGCCATGGTATGGTGTTAGGGTGTTTGCACTGGCTGCTACACAGTTGTAGGGGGCGCTGTTTTGGTACCTCAATCCCCCAGGGTCCGAGCAAGACGAAGCGAGTTTAGTGGTGACGTAGCGACGAGCAGGGCACTGGATTGGCTCCGTGTCCGCGTCGATGTTCCCTGTCAGAGCGGACATCCATGCCAACTCCTTTGACACAGAACTTCCGTGTCAGGTCCATTTTACCGTGAATACAAGTAGCTACTATTGGTGTTGTACAAATACATTTATGTTTATACAGTTTTTGAAAACAGCTTTTTCAATACATGTTTACTTTCGTCTTTTGGGGAGAGGCAGGCGAACCGGGAATGCCCTCGACGTCGCGAGTGTGTTCAACCATATTCGCGAAAACGACAAACGGCAAATTGACGAAGCGTTCGGTAAAGAAAACAAATCGAGTTGCTCCTGCGTGAGGCGCGGTAAGCTAGGGAACCCGAGGAGCCTTGAGGAGAGAAGAAATACTGATTCGTCGAGAGGACGTGGCTCTTGGCCGCGAGGAAACCTCAAACACCGCGGCATATAACAAAGTCGTCCTTGGCTCGCGAGGGCAGCTATTTCAAATAAGGAGGCGTGTTTACTGTCTGTTTTTCTGTTTGTTTGTTTTTAAATAAACACTATTTCCCGTTGTATCCGTCTCGTGTTTACTTTTGGTGAAAATATGAAAGTTGAACTACACATTTGCTCGCATGGAAAACGAAACAATAAATTATAAATGTTGCTGCATAAATGATCAACTGTGACTTCAGTGAGGGAAAGTGTTCTTTCTTGAACAGAAAAGCAACCACAGACCGAGCAGCAGGTATGAAACAACTTCTACTTTGTCCATCGCTGCGCTGTTGTGTATCGCACAGAAGTGATGCTGGGGAAAACATTGTTCCGCTTTACCGTGTCGACTCCGCCCACGGTCTCGTAATCACAGAGCCAATGAAAACGCAATCGTACCGAGGCGAACCGTGGTGAGGCAAGGCAATGAAAACACGCCCTAAACTGGGCTTGAAGGAACAGTGGATAAAATCCTCCCATCTAGTGGTCAGATTGCAGACTGCTTTTGTTGCAGATTCTGAAGTCGACGTTTCACTTTGATGTT
Source organism: Nelusetta ayraudi (assembly GCF_046127955.1). Taxonomy (NCBI): domain Eukaryota; kingdom Metazoa; phylum Chordata; class Actinopteri; order Tetraodontiformes; family Monacanthidae; genus Nelusetta; species Nelusetta ayraudi. The sequence continues at coordinate 4,495,025 of NW_027466100.1, read as the reverse complement.
AAGAGTGATGACACCCTGGTAAAATTCCATCGTTATAAACTCTCCATCATTTCTTCTCTATTCAGGTTGGAGTACTGCTGGTTGTCAAAGGTCATTTGTGATTGGCTGCTCTCAGCTCTGAAATCCAACCCCTCCCACCTCAGACACCTGGACCTGAGTCAGAACCAGCTGCAGGATTCATTAGTGAAGGTTCTGAGTGGTTTTCTGCAGAGTCCAGATTGTAAACTGGAGACTCTGAGGTCAGTTCACCCTCTTCACTCTACAACTTCTATCACTCTTGTTGTTGTCATCATGATTTTCACTTCACTGCTGTTGGAAATTCAATTTGCAGACACTGGTTTGTGTTTGTAATGAGTGGAACTGGGTTTGAAGCAGGGGTGTCCATTAGGTCAATCGTGTGGAGTCCTCGTCACTTCCAGCAGGTAGAATGGTTCAGGCAGCAACTCAGTGATCTTGGTCATAATGTACGATGTGCTGGATTTTGTTTTTATATGTGCTGGATTTTACAGTCAAAGGTAAATGAGACGAATCGGCTTCTGCACCGCTCAGATCAAATAAAGGAGACATAAAGCAGATTTCATTTTAAATCTGAAACTATAATAATTGTTAAAATCAATGTATACTTCAGATACCTGCATTCTCTATGAGAGCAGACAGGGACAGCAAAAAGAGTTTGGCTGTTGTTTTCTTTAAATACACGCCAAACTACCGTGCTTGTCACGTGAGCTTGCAATCCTGGCGTAAACTGACGGAGACGCCTCACTCGCAAAATACGCTTCAAAGTCACGCACAGCAGAAGCACCGGAGATCCTGGGAGATGCTGCTAGCAAAACATCTGCATTCCACACACACACACACACACACACACACACACACACACACACACACACACACACACACACCAATTGTATAGTAGGTAGATCTTTTTGACTTGGTAATTTTAAAAGTAGCTTGCATGTTGAAAAAGTGTGAGCACCCCTGGTTTAAAGGTACAGAGTGTAAAATCCTGCCATCTGGTGGTCAGATTTCAGATTGCAGCGCTCATTCACTCACCCTCTCTCCTTTGTTGAGTGTCAGATTCTAAAGTCGACATTTGACTTTGATTCTAAACTCTCCATCATTTCTTCTCTATTCAGGTTGGAGGGCTGCAGGTTGTCAGAGCTCAGCTGTGATTGGCTGCTCTCAGCTCTGAAGTCCAACGACTCTCCCACCTCAGACACCTGGACCTGGGTCAGAACCAACTGCAGGATTCATCAGTGAAGGAGCTGAGTGGTTTTCTGCAGAGTCCAGACTGTAAACTGGAGACTCTGAGGTCAGTTCACCCTCTTCACTCTACAACTTCTATCACTCTTGTTATTGTTGTCATGATTTTCACTTCACTGCTGTTAGAAATTCAGTTTGCAGTCACTGGTTTGTGTTTGAAATGAGTGAAACTGGGTTTGAAACAGGGGTGCCCATTAGGTCGGAGAGAGAGGGAGAGAGAGAGAGAGAGAGAGAGAGAGAGAGAGAGAGAGAGAGAGAGAGAGAGAGAGAGAGAGCTTTAAGAGTGGAGTCCTCGTCACTTACAGCAGGTAGAATGGTTCAGGCAGGAAGTCAATGATTAGAAAACACGGTGGTTGTGGTTGATCTTGGGGTGAATTCCAATTCCTCCCTTAACCCTCAATCTCAACCCTCAATCTCAAAAATGCGCGCTCCCTGCTAGGTGCAAATGCTGTCCCGATTCTAAGAACGTCCAGTTGAGGGAGGAGATTAAGGGCTGTATCACCCTCAATATTGAGATTCTCCGGGACCACCCTTGGCAGTGAGGGCTACCCAGAAGGCATTGTGTATTTTTGCCAAGACATCTTCGAAAAAGATGGCGACAAAAAAGCGAGCTACAAATGGAAGTATTTTCTTAGTTAATAAAGATATAAATATTACGAAACCATTTTATTGTCTTAGTTTAAGAGTTTTTTATGGATTATTGACATCGTTGTTGCGTAACATTTTTATTTTTTTTACTTTACAATGTTTGTCAGCCGGACCGGCGGTCCCGGCTTCACGTTACTTGTGTACCTCGTTGTGTAGCGACGGAGGACTTCTTCTTTTTCATCGTCTTTTTCTTCTTCTCCTTCTTCTTCGTCGTTGTCGTCTTCTTGACAGACTGGACTTAGCTTTGGCGTAAGGCAGCCCCCCACAGTCTGAAGACGTAACTGCACTTAAGGGGTGTCCCATTTCTAAGCCCTTACACTTATTTTTGAGGGGCAAGATTGAGGGCCAAAGATTGAGGGTTAAGGGCGAGGGTTGAGATTGAGGAGTTAAGGGAGGAATTGGAATTGGCCCTTGGTCATAATGTCCGATGTGCTGAATTTTCTTTTGACGCCTCGCTCGCAAAATACGCTTCAAAGTCACGCACAGCAGAAGCACCGGAGATCCTGGGAGATGCTGCTAGCAAAACAAGTGCGTTACACACACACACACACACACACACACACACACACACACACACACACACACACACACACTCACACACACACACACACACCGATTGTATAGTAGGTAGATCTTTTTGACTTGGTCATTTTAAAAGTAGCTCGCATGTTGAAAAAGTGTGAGCACCCCTGGTTTAAAGGTACAGAGTGTAAAATCCTGCCATCTGGTGGTCAAATTTCAGCGCTCATTCACTCACCCTCTCTCCTTTGTTGAGTGTCAGATTCTAAAGTCGACTTTTGACTTTGATTCTCAGAGTGATGACACCCTGGAAAAACTCTCCATCATTATAAACTCTCCTTCATTTCTTCTTTATTCAGGTTGTGGAGGTGCAGTTTGTCAAAGCTCAGCTGTGATTGGCTGCTCTCAGCTCTGAAGTCCAACCCCTCCCACCTCACACACTTGGACCTGAGTTGGAACCACCTTCAGGATTTAACAGTGAAGGAGCTGAGTGGTTTTCTGCAGGGTCCAGACTGTAAACTGGAGACTCTGAGGTCAGTTCACCCTCTTCACTCTACAACTTCTATCACTCTTGTTGTTGTTGTCATGATTTTCACTTCACTGCTGTTGGAAATTCAATTTACAGTCACTGCTTTGTGTTTGAAGCGTATGAAATTGGGTGGAAAGGTACAGTGTGTAAAATCCTACCATCTAGTGGTCAGATTTCAGATTGCTTTAGTGTCAGATTCTGAAGTCAACATTTCACTTTAATTTTCAGAGTGATGACACCCTGGAAAAACTCTCCATCATTTCTTCTCTATTCAGGTTGTGGAGATGTAGTTTGTTAGAGCTCAGCTGTGATTGGCTGCTCTCAGCTCTGAAGTCCAACCCCTCCCAACTCAGACACCTGGAGCTGAGTTGGAACTGCCTTCTGGATTCAACAGTGAAGGTGCTGAGTGGTTTTCTGCAGAGTCCAGACTGTAAACTGGAGGCTCTGAGGTCAGTTCACCCTCTTCACTCTACAACTGCTGCAGTTATTGTTGTCATGACTTTGAATTGAGTTTGTTGGAATTCACTTTGATTCCATTAGAAATGTGTAAAACTGGTTTTAAATTACACACACACACACACACACACACACACACACACACACACACACACACACACAAACACACACGTATGCGCACATACGCACTCACGCACGCACAGACACACACACGCGCGCGCGCGCACACCCAACTGTGAATGACACTCTCCATCATTTATTCCGTATTCAGGTTGGAGAGGTGCAGGTTGTCAAAGATCAGCTGTGGTTGGCTGCTCTCAGCTCTGAAGTCCAACCCCTCCCACCTCAGAGAGCTGGACCTGGCTGAGAACTATCTTCAGGATTCATCAGTTCAGGAGCTGAGTGGTTTTCTGCAGAGTCCAGACTGTAAACTGGAGACTCTGAGGTCAGTTCACCCTCTTCACTCTACAACTTCTATAACTCTTGTTGTTGTCGTCATGATTTTCACTTTACTGCTGTTGGAAATTCAATTTGCAGACACTGGTTTGTGATAGTAATGAATGAAACTGTGCTTGAAGGTACAGTGGGTAAAATCCTCCCATCTAGTGGTCAGATTGCAGATTGCAGATGCTGAAGTGGACATTTCACTTTGATTTTCAGAGTGATGACACCCAGGAAAAACTCTCTATCATTATAAACTCCATCATTTATTCTCTGTTCAGGTTGTGGGGCTGCAATTTGTCAGAGCTCAGCTGTGATTGGCTGCTCTCAGCTCTGAAGTCCAACCCCTCCCACCTCAGAGAGCTGGACCTGAATATGAACCCCCTGAAGGAGTCATCAGTGAAGCCACTGATGGATCTTGTCTACAGCAGAGACCATCAACTGAAGAGTGTGAGGTTAGTACTGGTTTGGAACCAGTGGATGATGGTTCCAGCACCAAAGCCAGTTGATCCCACAGCAGAGGTCCAGTGTTCCCAGTCACAGTGTGAGAGGAGGATGGTGACGTCCAGCTGCTCCTCATTCATCCAACATCTGCTGCCAAACTGCTTCTTCTCTCAGTTCACCACCCAATTATTGATCAGTTCATCTTCATCAGGCCTCAGTATCAGTCCAACACTCCAAGGTCACATGACCTTCTGATGTTCCACACTTGACATGTGACTGAGAGTCTGCTTCTTCTCACCAGTCACTCCATCATCTCCATCAACAGTCAACGTCTCTGTGATGATGCGTTCAAGGACCGTGAGTCCTGACTCCTGCTGTCTCTTCTTATCTTTGCAGGTGGTGGTGAGGATGAGGAGAGTGAAGAGGAGAGCTCCATCTACTGGTGGCTGACAGAACTACAACCAGTGGAGCCAAACAGCAAGCTGCACGCACCAACACTGTGTGGGCGTGTCACGACCTTTGACCCTAGTGCAGCCTGGTGGCTGGCGGACTGCTTCTCCCTACAAGCTGCTGTGGTTACTGGGAGAGACGTCCCAGAAGCCACTGGTGGAGCTGAATCCTCAGTGGAAGAAGCAGGACTTGGAGCAGCTGCTCAGTGAAGGCAGCAGCAACACAACCACTGCTTCTGCTCTCATCATCCACGGCTGGAACATCTCAGCATGAACGTTCCACACATCAACAACACACTGCTCTGCTCTCACTTCAGACTTCTATAACATCTTCATTTTGGAGGTGAAAAATACTTTTCAAGAGACTTTATTTCTGCTTCATGATCTTAAATGAGGAAATCATGTGGAAAAGATAAAGTGATTCACAACACCTGTGATGGGAACTCAAATCATTATTGAATCATAAGTAAGACAAAAGAAGTTTCCCTCAAAATAATTCATGGTTTTGATGCTTGCCAGATGTTTGTGTGGAGATTTCAGAAGGACGTCAATGAATCAGAAGGAAACCAGATCATTTATTTTATGTGATTATGTTATATCATCCTAACTTTGTTACAAGCTCAAACATTATATTTCAATGATTCAATATTCTGACAATAAAAGCCATCACAACCTGTGTGACCTTGACCTCAACTGACGTTTCATTTCTGCTGCTTTAACACTTTGATTATATATCTCCTGAAGTCCTACCATGGGGATTCTCCATATCTGAATAACTTATGTACTCAAACCTTCTGTAGGCCATACCCACTTCTCCACTAGGTCTCAACATAAACCACATGAATCAATGAAAATAAATCTCACTTTTACAAACAAATCCAATTCAGTTCAAATATAATTTAAATAAAATAAATGATACATTATAATTAATCACCAACAGATAAATCAATGCTGGATATGAGGTGGTTTGCCCTCTCTGGGTCGGTGGGGAGGCCCTGCCTCAGGGGGAGGAGTTCCAGCATCTCGGGGTCTTGTTTGGGACGCCTCCCTGGGGAGGTGTTCCAGGCATGTCCTACCAGGAGGAGACCCTGCTGGAGGGACCAGGTCTCTGGGCTGGACTGGGAAGCCTTGGGGTCCCACTGGAGGAGCTGGAGGAGGTGACTGGGTCCAGGGAAGTCTGGGGGTCTCTGCTGAGGCTGCTGCCCCCAAGACCTGACTCCGGATACGGCAGTAGAAGATGGATGAATGGATGGATGGATGGATGCCAGGTGATAGAACATTTCATAAAAACAGACTCTGCATTATAACTTCTATTACACTCTAAATAACTCACTCCAATATAACTGCACTCGTCCTTCTCTCACATTACATTGGATCACAATGACCAAACAACACAACAAAGACAATGATCCAACTGTACTGCCACTTCCAGACTCAGTGTAGGTCTGTAGGCCTCTTGGACCTTCATGTGAACCACTGCGTGTTGACTGGAGGTGAAACATGGCTGACTGCTGTCCTCCTACCTGGACAATGCAATCTCACTTTCAATCTCACAGCCACTAAAAAACCTGATTGTGATTGAGAGGTCCTCAGCAGCCAATCACTGTTGGGAGTCCAGCCTTCAAACACTCCTCCTGAATCCACAGTCACATCTGTGAGCATCTGGAACTTTGGCCCTGATCCTCCACACCACACAACTTGGGAAGACAGCGCCACCTACCTGGATCCTTTCAGCAGCCAGTCCATGTTCTGACCCGTTTCCACTGTGGCCTGTTGGCTCATCTGGACCGGAGTCTGGATCATCAGTGTCCAGGTTCATGGAATCTGTCAGAGTGCCGCCGTCCTGTGATGTAATGACAGAGAATCACTCTATTTATACTAATGTGCAGAACCACTAGAGTGTCATTTCTTCACTGCTGTCAGCAACAAGCATTTGGTGTCACACTGGTGTACAACACTTATGGGCTAATTAATAAGAAATGACATATTTATGAATCACCCGCAATGCCCAGATTGTTGCTGCTTATCTGCTGATATGAGCCGTCAACTGTTGCAATATAGAACCACGGGCAGGAAATTACAATTAGTGTAGAGTGTATTATAATTTAAAAGTTTACTAATGGTAGTTCTTTAAAGAATTTAGCAGGGATGGAACAGACTAACGTGACGACGTCACCTGTAATATGGTAGGAGCTCAACCTGCTGTCACGGTGAAAACTCTGTGTTACGTCCCGTCGAGGGGGACCGAGACGCAACATGTGGGACACCTTCCCCCACTCCCAAGCCTCATTCATTTCTCACGGCAGTTGGCGGTTTTCAACAAAAACATTTATTGATCAGTAAATGAAATAAACAAAACAACTTAACCGGTGGGCAGCAAAGGCTTCAGGGTGGGCCCAGGCCAAAATAATAAACCAAACTCCAACTAGCTCGCCTTAAGAACTAACTAAAGAAAGAAAGAGAAGCCAAAATACAGAAAGGCTAACCTCCCTACATACTTATTAAACAGGAGAAAAGAGGGGACAAAGAAAATGGCAGCCCACCCCTTTTTTTTATTAACCTCTTTCAATGAACTCCAAAACATACATGGTCAAAATCCATATTATTATTATGTTGTTGTTTTTTTTTTAATGCTCATACAAAACAAAAAAAGTGGAGGGAGAGTCGTCTGAATTGGGTTCAGTGAGGGTCACATCCACTTGTAGCGCATTATTTCCAGCAGCAAGCTTCTCCTGTTACGACTTTTCCGTTCACGAACTCACTCGAGCACACAGCACGTGACCTCTACGATGAGCTTCCTCCCACGGAAATGCCATAGGAGGACACGGATTAAATAGTATGGCTTGTCCACCAGAAGGCTGTATTATGGTGTACGTAATATAAAACTTTGGCCCAGTTCTGTTTGTATTGCATTGTATTAGTTGGTGTTCCTGAAGTTTCATTTTTCGTCCCTTTTTATTTTTTACATCCATGTTTGTGATGAAATAGTATTGTGAATCCCGTGCTCGCATTGCATGCTGGGAAACAGCGTCACTCAAGGAAGTTTTCGCTTCGCTGACACGGTCCTGAAGGGAAGTGGGTTTTAGTGCACTGGAACGGGATGACTGTGTTTAATCAAGCAGTACAAACCTGATTAATTGTCTTAATACTTCACTTCGAATGGCCATATTGTTTAGGATTAGAATTAGATGACAACTTCTTCACAATATTTGCAACTATTCAATTTGACCAGCAGGTGTCAGTAGAAGACGAAATTTCATGTTGACTATTTCCTAATGGAAGTGGTCTCCTGACGGACGGTGTAAAAGGAAAATGGCCAGCTGCAGCAGAAAAGTGGACCCATATATATATATATATATATATATATATATATATTTATATATATATATATATATATATGTATATGTATATATACATATATATATATACACATATATATATACACACACACACATATATATATATACATATACATATATATATGTATATATATATATATATATATATATATATATATATATATATGTATATATATATATATATATATATATATATATATATATATATATATATATATATATGTATATAAATATATATATGCAATTCATATTTTAACGCTTTATATAGACCCCTCAGGCTCCATTCAAAATGGGGGTTATTGTAGGAGAGTTGCAGTCAACTGAGATTTGGAGAGTTTGGATTACTAGATTTTTGATAGCGTTTATAGTTTGGAGTGTTTGAGACTAGATAGCGTTTAGTTTGGAGATATTTTTGAGAGCTTAGGGAGAGAGTGAGGAGAGGAGAGGCGATAGGATGGAGCCCCCTGTCCTGTACATCAATGTCCATGTTACACAAGCATCTATGCCAGGGGTGCCCATTACGTCCATCGCGATCTACTGGTCAATTGCGAAGGGAGTTTGGGTCTATCGCATGGAGAGAGAGAGGGAGAGAGAGAGTGAGTGTGTGTGTGTGTGTGTGTGTGTGTGTGAGAGAGAGAGAGAGAGAGAGAGAGAGAGAGAGAGAGAGTGTGTGTGAGAGAGAGAGAGAGAGAGAGTGAGAGAGAGAGAATTACAGCAGGTAGAATGTTCAGGCAGGATTAGAAAACACGGTGGATCTGGTTGATTTTGATCATAATGTACGATGTGCTGGATTTTGTTCTTATATGTGCTGTGCTTTACAGTGAAACGTTAATGTGACGTATCGGCTTCGGCACCATTCAGATCAAATAAAGACCAGACAAGGACAGGAAAAAGAGTTTCGCTGTTGTTTTACACGCAAAACTAACGGGGTTGTCGCGTGAGCTTGCAATCCTGGCGTAAACTGATGGAGACGCCTCGCTCGGAAAATGCGCTTCAAAGTGCGCACGCACTGCAGACGCGCCGGAGATCCTGGGAGATGCTGCTAGCAAAACGTCTGCGTCACACACACACGCACACCAATTATCCCTAACCTATGCGCTGGAAAACAAGCAAGGCAATTAGCTACCTGCTGCTGCCACCTACTGGTATGGAAGAGTACTACATGATTACTCTGCCAGCCGCTACACTGCACAGGCACACAAATCGGATAATTTCCCACGGCACACCTGACAATATCTCGCGGCACACAAACACTGGTTTACAGGAACGGGTGCTCATCAGAAAACGCTGGCAGTGTGTTTCCCGTGTCTTACTTCCGGTATAAAGTTCGCTTCAAAATTACAACAGAAATACTACCGAAAGATGCCAGTAGGTGGCAACGACGCTCTATAAATGCTTCTCTTAATGCAACAAATAAATGAAATGACTTTCATACTTACACCAACTGCTCTTAACCTATTTATTAAACAATTTAGACTTAAAGGCTTCTTTGTTGTTTCACCTTAACAGAACACTAACAATAATAATAATAATAATAATAATAATAATAATAATAATAATAATATTAAGAAATTGCCATTTACAAAACGTGCACATTTCTTTTAAACTTAAGTGTAGTTGTTTTCCATATCTATTGACGCAAATGACGTTAACCTTGCAATGAACGCAGCAACACTTGTACCTAATAACACTAATGATACAACAAATACACGTCAAAATGGTTGCAGTGAAAATGGACGCTTTTAATCATATCAGTATATAATATATAATATAATATATAATATATCATATATTATACGATTGTATAAAGCGCTTTGAGACGCCTTTGGTTGTGATTTAGCGCTGTACAAATAAAAGTTTATTATTATTATTATTATTATTATTATTATTATTATTATTATTATTATTATTATTATTATTATTATTATTATATATGTTTTGGCTCTTGCCAAGTAAAATTTCAGGAATTATTCTTTGTTTGTTTAGAATGTCGGACATGTATTCAGCGCTTTGTGATGAAGAGCTGGATGCCGTCATTGCAGAAATCCAACTCAGTCACCCAAACACAGGGTAAAGAATGATGAGAGCATTCCTTCATGCCAGGGGATTACGAGTGCAAAGTAAGTTTGATATGAAGTTGATCCCCACATGAATGTATTCAGTAATCGGTATTGTGCATCAGTTTAACCGAAACAAACAAATATAATTAGCTTTATTTGTATAACGCTTTCCGTACAAAATGTAGCTAAAAGTGCTTACATGGATGATTAAAAAAAGAATGGCGGTATATTTAAAAAAAGAAAGGGGGGGGGTATTTAATAAATGAAATCATACCTTTTGTCAGCATTATCTGTGTTAACACGGATTTGTGCCTTTAATATTTTATGTAGTTTGTCTTTCTTTTTTTTTTTTTTGCTGTTGTTGTAGTTCAAAGAGTACGTGATTCCTCAAGAAGAGTGGACCCAATTGGGACTGAAGTGCGAGCCTTGGCCAATCGCACACTAAGACGGAGGCAGTATTCTGTTCCTGCACCAAATGCAATGTGGCACATAGATGGAAACCACAAATTAATACGGTATTTTTCAAAACTGTTTTTAAATACTTGAACAAATGAAACATTGAGATTTTCTACCCACTCCAAATCTTTTCATCTTTGTACCATACCTTTTTTTGTGTCAAATAAGCTGTGCATGAACCTTTTTCAATTAGCTATCTGATGCCTTATATATTTTAGATTTCTCTTTCCATCTTCTCTCCCTTTTTTACCAAAAGCTGGAGATTTGTCATTCACGGTGGAATAGATGGCTTTAGCCGTTTAATTGTTTATCTGTCTGCTGCAATAAACAACCGAGCATCCACAGTGTTGGAAACAGGGGCGGTCCTAGAATTTTTTTCTTGGGGGGGGCAAGCTCGGGGCACAGACTGTGGAAGGGTGGCACACCGGAATGACATTTGTTTTGTTTTTTTAAATGCCCTATGCCTTAGGGAATAATAAATGGTAGGCGGAGGTATGAATAATAGAACTATTTTATTTACCCAAATAATGCACAAAACAGTGTATCATCCAGCATTTAGTAATCTTATCTGACTGAGTAAAATGCTTTTTGTTTGTTTGAGTGGGTTGATCTGTGCTCCGGGAGAGTATACTGGTGTATCTAGTACTAGTAACCTAGTATTAGTTTCAGCAAGATAAACAAGTGTTTCATAGGTATCTATGTATCCTTGTTAACTTATAGAGATGGAAACCAACAACTGAGTTTAGTTATGAATGTTTTTTTTTTAAATTCATAACAGGTACAAATGCATACACATGAAAAATCCCTTTGTGAGAATTATATTCAAGTTACCAAAGTTTGACTTATATTACAAGTACACAGTTTATATGTATTATTTACAAACAGGATTATGACAGCTGAATACGCTTGTTTTGGTGTTGACTACCTGCAGAATGCTGAATTGCAGATGATGGGCCCTCAACCTCATCATTGGGAAAAGTTCCTGGGAAAAGTTGTATAAATTACTCATAATGTCAATACAAGTATAACACCAACTTATTCAAATGTTATCGATTTTAAAGACACCCTGCTTCCTTTCTTGACATTGTGGACATATCCTATTCACTTCATTTAAGCGTCTTATGTTATAGGCCACTTGTCTATCCATTAGCTCATAAAACAACAACCACACTTCCATTCAGCACCAATAAAGAGCATTAAAATAGACATAAAGTAATAAAACAGAATGTAATTAGATTAAATTAATATTGCCCATTCCACAGTCCAGAACAAAGCAGAGGTGGTGTGCGACTTTGAGTGTGACTGATTCAGGATGCAGTGACTGTAGTGATGGTGAGGTGAAGCCTCATGACGCATTGAACCACTTGAGCCAACTGGTTCGAGAAACGGTTCATTTCTCGAAGTTTCATGTGCACACGAAACCACCTACTGGCCAAATGTACAATCACAGGCAAGCTGGGTGCTCGTCACTCCACCAATCGTTGCAGTTGAGTTTGCAAGTGAACAGTCGTAACAGAAGCTTGCTGCTGGAAATAATGCCCTACTTACTACTAATGCCCATCCTAAGTGGATGTGATGCTCACTGAACCCAATTCAGACGACTCTCCCTCCACTTTTCTTGTTTTGTATGAGCATTTAAAAAAAACAACAACATAATAATAATATGAATTTTGACCATGTATGTTTTGGAGTTCATTGAAAGAGGTTAATAATAAAATAAAAATATAATATATATATATATATATATATATATATATATATATATATATATATATATATATATATATATATATATATATACATAGTCTGTGTAACTTTAACTAACTTATCTATTTCTATCCATCCATCAAACTTACTATCTAGGGATCTTGATATTGTGTTGGCAGATGCATTATCACGTGTACATGTGGACTAGCTGCGAAATTCTTATTTCGGGGGAACTGAGGGTTTTCTTGTTTAGTTTTGTTTGTCGGTATGTTAATAGGGTTTGGTTCTTAAGGGAGGGGGTGTTATGACCCACGGGTGGGTCTAGGTGCCTCTATGTTTGTGTCTGTGTGTGTGTGTGAGAGTGGATGATGCCTTGCAGGTGCGGTCCTGGATGTTGGCTGCTGATTGGACGCGCCATGGCTGAGAAGGAGGAGCAGTCAAGCCAGCCTGACGGTCATCCCTCCTCCGCTCCCAAGTCTGCAGTTAGTCACTTCTGAAATGGTGTTAGAGCACGCAGCCGTAGGGGTGGGCTGCCATTTTCTTTGTCCCCTCTTTTCTCCTGTTTATTAAGTATGTAGGGAGGTTAGCCTTTCCTTATTTGGCTTCTCTTTCTTTCTTTAGTTAGTTCTTAAGGCGAGGTAGTTGGAGTTTGGTTTATTATTTTGGCCTGGGCCAACCCTGAAGCCTTTGCTGCCCACCGGTTAAGTTGTTTTGTTTATTTCATTTACTGATTCATAAATGTTTTTGTTGAAAACCGCCAACTGCCGTGAGAAATTAATGAGCCTTGGGAGTGGGGGAAGGTGTCCCACACGTTGCGTCTTGGTCCCTCTCGACGGGACGTAACACGGAGTTTTCACCGTGACAGCAGGTTGAGCTCCTTCCGTTTTACAAGTGACGTCGTCACGTTAGCCTGTCCCATCCCTGCTAAATTCTTTAAAGAACTACCGTTCGTAAACTTTTAAATTATAATACACTCTACACTAATTGTAATTTCCTGCCCGTGGTTCTATATTGCAACAGTTGACGGCTCATATCAGCAGATAAGCAGCAACAATCTGGGCATTGCGGGTGATTCATAAATATGTCATTTCTTATTAATTAGCCCATAAGTGTTGTACACCAGTGTGACACCAAATGCTTGTTGCTGACAGCAGTGAAGAAATGACACTCTAGTGGTTCTGCACATTAGTATAAATAGAGTGATTCTCTATCATTACATCACAGGACGGCGGCACTCTGACAGATTCCATGAACCTGGACACTGATGATCCAGACTCCGGTCCAGATGACACAACAGGCCACAGTGGAAATGGGTCAGAGCATGGACTGGCTGCTGAAAGGATCCAGGTAGGTGGCGCTGTCATCCCAAGTTGTGTGGTGTGGAGGATCAGGGCCAAAGTTCCAGATGCTCACAGATGTGACTGTGGATTCAGGAGGAGTGTTTGAAGGCTGGACTCCCAACAGTGATTGGCTGCTGAGGACGTCTCAATCACAATCAGGTTTTTTAGTGGCTGTGAGATTGAAAGTGAGATTGCATTGTCCAGGTCGGAGGACAGCAGTCAGCCATGTTTCACCTCCAGTCAACACGCAGTGGTTCACATGAAGGTCCAAGAGGCCTACAGACCGACACTGAGTCTGGATGTGGCAGTACAGTTGGATCATTGTCTTTGTTGTGTTGTTTGGTCATTGTGATCCAATGTAATGTGAGAGAAGGACGAGTGCAGTTATATTGGAGTGAGTTATTTAGAGTGTAATAGAAGTTATAATGCAGAGTCTGTTTTTATGAAATGTTCTATCACCTGGCAACCATCCATCCATCCATCCATCCATCCATCCATCCATCCATCTTCTACTGCCGTATCCGGAGTCAGGTCTTGGGGGCAGCAGCCTCAGCAGAGACCCCCAGACTTCCCTGGACCCAGTCACCTCCTCCAGCTCCTCCAGTGGGACCCCAAGGCTTCCCAGTCCAGCCCAGAGACCTGGTCCCTCCAGCAGGGTCTCCTCCTGGTGGGACATGCCTGGAACACCTCACCAGGGAGGCGTCCTAAACAAGACCCCGAGATGCTGGAACTCCTCCCCCTGAGGCAGGGCCTCCCCACCGACCCAGAGAGGACAAACCACCTCATATCCAGCATTGATTTATCTGTTGGTGATTAATTATAATGTATCATTTATTTTATTTAAATTATATTTGAACTGAATTGGATTTGTTTGTAAAAGTGAGATTTATTTTCATTGATTCATGTGGTTTATGTTGAGACCTAGTGGAGAAGTGGGTATGGCCTACAGAAGGTTTGAGTACACAAGTTATTAAGATATGGAGAATCCCCATGGCAGGACTTCAGGAGATATATAATCAAAGTGTTAAAGCAGCAGAAATGAAACGTCAGTTGAGGTCAAGGTTACACAGGTCAGAGGTTGTGATGGCTTTTATTGTCAGAATATTGAATCATTGAAATATAATGTTTGAGCTAGTAACAAAGTTAGGATGATATAACATAATCACATAAAATAAATGATCTGGTTTCCTTCTGATTCATTGACGTCCTTCTGAAATCTCCACACAAACATCTGGCAAGCATCAAAACCATGAATTATTTTGAGGGAAACTTCTTTTGTCTTACTTATGATTCAATAATGATTTGAGTTCCCATCACAGGTGTTGTCAATCACTTTATCCTTTCCACATGATTTCCTTATTTAAGATCATGAAGCAGAAATAAAGTCTCTTGAAAAGTATTTTTCACCTCCAAAATGAAGATGTTATAGAACTCTGAAGTGAGAGCAGAGCAGTGTGTTGTTGATGTGTGGAACCTTCATGCTGAGATGTTCCAGCCGTGGATGATGAGAGCAGAAGCAGTGGTTGTGTTGCTGCTGCCTTCACTGAGCAGCTGCTCCAAGTCCTGCTTCTTCCACTGAGGATTCAGCTCCACCAGTGGCTTCTGGGACGTCTCTCCCAGTAACCACAGCAGCTTGTAGGGAGAAGCAGTCCGCCAGCCACCAGGCTGCACTGGGGTCAAAGGTCATGACATGCCCACACAGTGTTGGTGCGTGCAGCTTGCTGTTTGGCTCCACTGGTTGTAGTTCTGTCAGCCACCAGTAGATGGAGCTCTCCTCTTCAGTCTCCTCATCCTCACCACCACCTGCAAAGATAAGAAGAGACAGCAGGAGTCAGGACTCACGGTCCTTGAACGCATCATCACAGAGTTGATGGAGATGATGGAGTGACTGGTGAGAAGAAGCAGACTCTCAGTCACATGTCAAGTGTGGAACATATGAAGGTCATGTGACCATGGAGTGTTGGACTGATACTGAGGCCTGATGAAGATGAACTGATCAATAATTGAGTGGTGAACTGAGAGAAGAAGCAGTTTGGCAGCAGATGTTGGATGAATGAGGAGCAGCTGGACGTCACCATCCTCCTCTCACACTGTGACTGGGAACACTGGACCTCTGCTGTGGGATCAACTGGCTTTGGTGCTGAAACCATCATCCACTGGTTCCAAACCAGTACTAACCTCACACTCTCCAGTTGATGGTCACTGCTGTAGACAAGATCCATCAGTGGCTTTACTGATGAGTCCTTCAGCTGGTTCCTACTCAGGTCCAGCTCTCTGAGGTGGGAGGGGTTGGACTTCAGAGCTGAGAGCAGCCAATCACAGCTGAGCTCTGACAAACTGCAGTCAATCAACCTGAATAGAGAATAAATGATGGAGAGTTTATAATGATGGAGCGTTTTTCCAGGGTGTCATCACTCTGAAAATCAAAGTGAAATGTTGTCTTCAGAATCTGACACTACAGAAAATGTTACCTTGAAATTAAATCCTCAGTCCAAAACTAATGTGTGTTGAAATGATGTTTGGTGACATGACCACTGATGACCTGTTTTTCCTTTTCCTTTTTTTTTTTTTTTTTTTTTTACTTCAAACATGAACAGAATGAAGTTTTCATATTCTGGATGTCATTTTGATATGAATCAACCTTCAGTTCAATGTTTATTCAACATGTGTGATGAACTGTGTTTGGTGCTGAAACCATCATCCACTGGTTCCAAACCAGTACTGACCTCAGAACCTCCAGTTTACAGTCTGGACTCTGCAGAAAACCACTCAGTTCCTTCACTGATGAATCCTGCAGCTGGTTCCAAATCAGGTGCAGCTCTCTGAGGTGGGAGGGGTTGGACTTCAGAGCTGAGAGCAGCCAATCACAGCTGAGCTCTGACAAACTGCACCCCTCCAACCTGAATAGAGAATAAATGATGGAGAGTTTATAATGATGGAGAGTTTTTCCAGGGTGTCATCACTCTGAAAATCAAAGTGAAATCGACTTCAGAATCTGACACTACAGAATAAAATGGGAGATGGAGGGCGAGCGAACGAGTGCTGCACTGTGGAGTCCATTACTGGCTCTTGATGATGTTGGTGTCTGGGCCCCCTTGCACCAAAGTAGGATTGCGTCATCCAAGATGAGTCACTAAGCCTTCAGCGTTCAACCAATCCACAACATGTGTGTCCAGGCTTCATGGGTCGCACTAAAAGCCATCCAGGATGAGAAGACACGGATTCATCAAGCCAGGTGAAAGCTCTCCTGGATCAGTGCGCAATGCTCGCGGCTTCATTCCATAGACCCCGGTTATGGAGCTGGGATTGACGGATTGGCCATCTTTGACCTCCTCAGAAGCCTACATGAGGCTCCATGAGGATTTGTGCCTGGGACGGGGATTCAGACTCTCTACCGTCCACTGTCACAACAACAACCTCATGTTACTCTTTGATGTGTCTTTATGTTTCTATAATAATAATAATAATAATAATAATAAACTTTATTTATATAGCACTGCTCATACACAACATGTGCAACCCACAGTGCTTAACAAAATAAAACAAAACAAAACAAAGAAAGGTAATAATAATAAGAAGAAGAACAACAATCATAATAATAACAATGAGAAAAAATAAAAAGCTCCACTGCCCCTCCCCCCACCCCATACGGACCCACCCCTCCCCACCAACGCACACAGACAAACGCCCACCCCCATATTCACACAGACATTAGATAAAACGGCTTGGCACTGAAGAATCTGATGAGGAAAGGCCACTATGGGGAGCCGTTCACACAAGGGGGCATCATGGCCTGCAGCGCCCCTATGGGCAGACCAGGCGTAGCTCCCACCATGGAGGGCCCCCCATGAGGAAACACTGACACTAAAAGTATAAAAGGGAGAATAATCATCATGAGAAATCTGTTGGTGTCTGTACGTCCTGATTAAAATTTGTATTGGTTAAAAGATTGAAGGTAGAGAAGAGAAATCAAGGGTTTTTGCTATTGTTTGTGATGAGGTTGGAGAAATGGGTTATTCTTGCCTGTTTGACAGTTTTATTGTAAGATTTGAGTAGATGACGAAATGTCTCATAATGGACAGTGTTACGAGAGTTAACCACTAGATGGCAGCCAAGTTCCATGCAATATGCAGAGACATCGAGTGCGAGTTGATGACGTTGGCTTCCGGTTGTTTTACCTGATGAGCACTGTTATAACCATAGATATATACAGAAGGCGAGATGTCTTATCCGCGCTGCTGGCCAATGGAATCGAACGTCCGCACTGGCGGCCATCTTGCCACAGTCACCTCGCTCCGCCTCTCTCACTCATAACTATGTATTCTTATTGTGCATGTTCTTTTAAATAGCCCTAAATTGCTCTATTTTCAACCGAATTTCGAGCGGTTTGGTTTGTTATAAAGGTTATAAGCATAGTTATGATACTGCATACTTATTAATGATTTATAACCATAGGCTTTCATGTGAAAATAGCAAACACACGCACACACCCGTATTTAATAAAAACATATATGCTAAACGCTAAACTAAACAAACCAGCACTAAATCGTAACATTAATCAAACAGCTCCAACAATAGCTTACAGATGAAATGTGATCCTACAAGCTTTTGTTTGTGGACAGCGACGATTGCTGCATCCATAAGCGGCACAGAAGTTCGGCATTTTTTCAGTCACCGATTTCCTGTAGAAACCATAATGCATGATGCTGTAGCAAAGCAATCCAATTGTAAATCATTTGCGAATTAAGTTAAATTATATAGAAAAAAAGCTATTCTGTCTCTCCATATGTCAAATTGCTTGTTTTATTTACACCTACCAATCCTAATCCCTTTTATCACAACAAGAAAAAAGACGGACTGTAATCTCAGGTTGTCACCGTTCGACTCTGAATCAAACAGGTGGGGGATGAGATATCAGCAGCTCTAGTTCATTGATCACCGTGTCTCTGCTGCATGAACTGATGAGACTGCATTCATGCAGCAGCAACGTTATAGGAAACGCACCTCAGCGAATAACTACAACCGACACCACAAATATTGTATGTGAACAAAATACTAGTTTGTCCTGAAATAGCTGTTAGCTAAACTTAACTTAAGAAATGAAAATCTTAGTGGTCTCAGTCGTATTAACTTGTGCAGCTGCCATAGCACCGTTGTGTTTTTTTTCTCATAGAAAGCTGCACTCTCAACATGTTCAACCATCCAGAATTATTGCTACATTATGAACGTTTGTAAGAAAGCAAACCGTGTGCAAAGCCGTCAAGTTTTCAGCGAGATCAGAGTGTTAATGTTTGTTCAGATCACTCACGTTCCCTCACATTCACTACATCAGACCGTGACTGCCTGACTGTGGAAAGATGGCGGCCAGTGCGGACGTTTGATTCTGCGCCGTGAGACATCTAGCCTTCTGTATATATCTATGGTTATAACTAGCGGCCATACAATAAAAGTAGCGTATCTAAAAAGATTGCCTGACTGTATAAAAGAAGCGGAAACTTAACGCCGCGGCTGAAGACAGAACAACAAGGCGCTATAAAGGCTGGACGTTTTTTCAATGGAGCTAAACTGCTAAGCTAATACCTGACGTACCATGGGTTTTTCGATTCCTGTACCAGACGCAATGGACATGAAGGGCGACGTATATAACAACTGGACATTCTTTAGAGCACAATGGGAAAACTATGAGATAACAACGCAAGATAACTATATATATATGTATATATATATGTATATATATATATATGTATATATATATATATATATATATATATATATATATATATATATATATATATATATATATATACATACATATATATATACATATATATATACATATATATATACAAATGTGTATATATATATATATATGTATATATGTATATAAAACAAAGTAAAAGTTACCAACAAATAAAAATACATAAATAATAAAAGTGTACAAATACAGAAAATCTCAAGGCGCACACTTGCTATGGTCATCAACCTTTTGCATGGCTGCAGTACAACCAGTGCGCCAGCAGATGACCCCCACGTTCTTAATAAATGAAGCTTCGAGTAATGAACCAATTTTCAACACAATAGTCCAAAAGGGTTCAAAGCCTCATGAAGCCTCGTTTGGACATCACTAGACACAACGGCTTCCACTGTCATTGAATGCTGCAAGCGTCAGTTTAGCCGGCATGGAATACCAAATATTGTCATCACAGACAACGGACAACCGTTCTCCAGCATGGACTTTCAAACTTTTTCAACAGTATGGGACTTCAAACACCTCACATCCTCACCATACCACAGCCAGAGTAATGGTAAAGCTGAGTCGGCTGTCAAAATTGCCAAGACCCTGCTGAGAAAGGCAGTGCATGCTGGTGATGACAGATGGAGGGCCGTACTAGCACGGAGGAACACTTCCACAGAGGGACCCAATAGCTCTCCTGTTCAGCGACTCCAGTCCAGACGCACAGGCACATTGTTACCCTCTCATCCACCTCTGCTGAAGCCGGCTGTGATACAGGGGGTACTTCCTCGTAAGCTGGCACGGGTCACTGCATCGAAGTGGTGATATGACCAACATGCTCACGACAAGCCCATGATAATGCAAGGCGACACAGTTCGGGTCTTCCTACAACCAAATGGGCCCTCTCGCTCCTGGTCACTGGGGATTTGCAGCAACCAATTGCGTGACAGGTCATATGAAGTGGTTGTACAGGACAAGGTATACAGGCGCAACAGGAGGCACATTCGACCAGTGGATGAAACTCTCATCATGCAATCTGATAGTCCCCTGGTGGAAGATGACTGGGACAACAGTCAAACAGACAGCAGACTCGAGCACATAGTTGGTGACAGGAGGGAAGGGGCTTCAGAACTAGAACGGGCTCCAGTGTTGACTGATGTGCCAAGTGTCCCCCAATCTGGACATTTAGGCCTCAAGCAGACCAGAACCAGATCCAACATAAAACCTCCTGAGAGGTACCGCAAAGACTTTGTTGTTTAAACTTTCTGAAGAAGGAATGTCATCTCTTGTTTATTTCTGTGCCACTTTGTTCATGTGGACTGTTCATTTTTTTCTAATGTTTAGGAGAGTGAACTAGTCATTTCTGTTTAACCTGTAGCCAGCTATTGTTGTTGCTGGCCACGTAACTCTCATCCGGTCACTATTGTCCATTTTCAACTGCTTTCTTTCCATATGTTAAAGGAGATGTTACGAGAGTTAACCACTAGATGGCAGCCAAGTTCCATGCAATATGCAGAGACATCTAGTGCGAGTTGATGACGTTGGCTTCCGGGTGTTTTACCTGATGAGCACTGTTATAACTAGCGGCCATACAATAAAAGTAGCGTATCTACAAAGATTGCCTGACTGTATAAAAGAAAGAACGAAACAAGTACAGGAGTTGGGGAAAAAACGCCTCACCCCATCAACAACCACAGAATCAACGAGGCATACGTCCCTGTCACTGTCCCGCCACAAGGGGCGAAACGTCAATGAATGGTAGTTCATGGTTGATGACCCTGCAGCTGACCCGTGGGCACCGAAAGAAGTGCGACAGGCAGCAATGCCAAGCAGGAAATGTCTCCTACCTGTACATTTACAGTAAGTGATAAAATAGCTATATTGCATTTATTTTTCAGTGTTTTAAGAGTCTTTTCATTAAAAAGCTAAATACCATGAAGACACATATTTTGTGGAAACACACCCACTTCCACATTCAGGTGGAGGTCCTCCACCCCCGCGAGATGTCCCGGTGTTGAAACTGTAGGAGGCTGCGACTCTCACTGGAAGTGTCGGGACTGTTCTTCGCTGTAGGGGAGCGCTCCTCGTGGAGCAACTCTACTTCCGGTATAGGGAATGCGTAATGCAGCGTTTTCTTGCTTTGCATCGCTCCTCTGATGAAGTGAATGTTTTTATGTCCTGCAGCGTGTTGTTTTTTTGTTTGTTTTTTTACGTTTGCACCACGATCCTCTTTTTGTACCGTTGTAAACTTGTATTTGTGTTTGTGACTTTGCGTCGTTTCCGTGCTCAAATACGCGATTGTCCCGTATTTGGCAACTAAAAAAGCTGTCCGTAATGAACTGAGACGGGACGCACTTGACTTTGTCTCCACTCCGTCGCCCTGGCAACCCCAGTGTCCACGCTGAGAACTCTGTCCTCCGCAGTTCTTGGCATTTCGGCTCGCAATCCCAGAGGTGGGCAATGGGCATTCATTGCTGAATGTTTAAACCCCCCCCGCTCCTTTGGTTGTGGTTTATTTGGTGTAGACAACTGAGTTTGTCTGTTTTTGTTGTTGGCGTCACCACTTTCTTTGGTTGCTTTTGTTTTCTTTGTTTTCTTGGTAAAATTTTGGTGAAACTTTGGGTTTTCTATTGAGTAGCGATTTTGTTACAGTTTGATTTCCTTTTTAGTTCATTACTATTTTGTTCCCCAGTGATCGTTACCTTTTGTTTTGTGTGTGTGTGAAGACTAAAGAAAATGTTTCTTTTGTTTGAACTATTTAACGCTTGCCTGAGTGTCTCAATGTATTAGTGTATTCATTGTGTTCTCTTTTCTTTTGGACAGGAGTTGGCGTAGCGTGCGGCAGACTGCGTCGGTGGTTCCCCTTCACTTTGCTTTATTTTGCACAGCACGAGGGAAATTTTGCTTTGTAGTGATTCCCTTCGCTTTGTTTATTCCCTTTTTTCAGTTTTTCTTTAGCCTTTCCGCTCGGCTACGTCCAGCCCTGCTCCCCTTATTTTATAGAATTATATAATCCCTATATATGAATTCACGTGATCATGGGTGTTATGATCAATGCTCCCTCTAATTTTCCATGTGTCTGGGCATCCAGACAAGCTCCTTGAGCACACTGAGGACCACTGTGGGCAACATCAGATGTGTACGCTGTGGCCACACACCAGTATCACACCTGTTCAAAACCTTGGATCATAGCAAGTTACATGGCTTATTAAAAGAATCAAATTCCAGCAGCAATTTTCATGAGTTTACTTTGAATAGAAGAGATTTGGCCCACTTCAAATGAAAAAGAGCAAAATCTTGTTGTTGATGAGATGTGTAGTGTGTTATATGTGAGAGTCCTGCTTTAACCATAGGAAGAGTCCTGCTTTGGCCGGGCTGAGGTCCAGTTGTGGCCTGGCTGAGGGTCATGTTGCGTCAATGTGCAGTGGCATGCGCGTGATAGATTGAAAAATAAGCCGAAGTGATATCTCTTCTCTGAATAGACAAGTTAAGCCAGTGTGCTGCAGTTAGCCAGTGAAAATAGAGTGGAGTGGCACCTCTTCACTTTGTTACGCAATCTATGTCAGCGCGGCGCTGCAGCCTGGAAACTTTCTCTGCCTTTTGGACTCATACGGTGCAGCTGGAAGAAAAAAAAACATCATTCCGAAGGCGTAGCGGTGCGCCGCCTAATAAAAGCTCTAAAATTATTAATTAATACGTTTCTGTTGAATTTTATTTTATTTGCTACATAGATTTCCTTGTGCGCTGAGAATGTGCAAGTAGTGCGCGATTGCGCAAGCAAGCAGCTTGGAGGGAACATTGGTTATGATGCAATAAAGTAAATACACTGTGACTCAGTAAAGTACCCATTCTCTACTTGTTCTGTAAAATAGTGGTGTGTGTGTGTGTGTGTGTGTGTGTGTGTGTGTGTGTGTGTGTGTCTGTGTGTGTGTGTGTGTGTGTGTCTGTGTGTATGCCAGATAAATATCAGCTGTTTCCCACATTCACTGATGTGCTTTTGAAACTTTGATCTTGTCTTCATGGTGTTGACTTTCTAAATGTCTGTGGTGAATACATGGAGATCTTGACAGAAGAGAAATCTACCAACAAGCAGAGACTTTATCCGGATTGTCTTGTTGCTTTATTGCTTCAATTCAACAGTTGATCATTGACTTGACATTGTTATGCAGTATAGACTGATGGTATATTTCATGACTTATTGATTGACTGTTGTCACATTGAGCCAACAAGCAGAATCAAAAGACAAAATTCTCTCACAATATTTACATGCATTCATCTGATTGTTGACAAACGGATCAACAGTCAGAAGGTTGATCAAATGGATGAGTTGTTGAAAGGTCAAAGGTCAGGGTGGAAAGGTCCAGAGTGGAAACAGACCTCAGCTGTGTTTCCACAGTAATAAAGTTGTCATGTGGACTAATGACACATTATTAATCTGCGGAATGAATGGGCTGCAGAGGAAGAGAAACAACGTGGCACAAACATCCAGCAGGTGGACAACAGTCACCAGGAGCACCAACAGGAAGTGGCGTCCAGGCCCCGCCCACCCTGTGATTGACAGCCGCAGACACTGGGTAACAAACGTCAAGACAGAAGAAGAATCAAAGGTGAGAATTCAGCTCAGAGTCTCTCTGACGACTTCAGTCACACTTTCATCAACTCAGCTGAAGAACCTGAAGGAACATAAAGTCCAACATGTAGCGGCTGAGTGAAGGAGGTCTGGACTCTGTGGAGGAGCTCCATGGTTCCAGAGACGCTGTAGAAGGACAGAAGACCTGCTCTGTGGTCCAGGTACACTCCCACTCTGGAGGACCGAGGACCTGAGACACGAATACTGATGTTGTTGTGACGAAACCAATATTCACCTGGGTAACAATATAAACTCCAGGATTTGTCATTTGCTGTGTCTCAATTCAGGTTCTGCACCCTTGAGACCGAGTTCCCAGCCTAGAAGGACGGACCAAACCCCGCCTCCCCGGTAACCACTCGGGACGGTCTAGCCTTCGGCATATTTCCTCGTTTCGTCACCGCCGTTCCCTCCTGCTGGCCAACCCCAGAAGTGACCTTTTTATAGTATCACGCTAACCATTGGTTCGCCATCTAACGATGCCGTTGAATGTTCAAATAAATAAAATCCTACCTTAAAAACTGGATACTTTATGTGAAACGTCAATATTTAGATTTATATGTCGTGTCTTAACCAGTACATGCCGCTAATTTCAGCTGACTTCCCAGGATCCCACGATGGTTTGCAGCAGCACGCAAAGCATCATGGGATCGTATCGAAAGGAAAAATAGTGGTATCGCACATCCCTACTTCCACACACACACACACTATACTGTAAATGGCTGCAGTTTCCTTTACAAAAGTGCTACAGACATCATTCAAACATCCACGTGTTTGTCTCATCAAGACCTATATTTTACATTTGACAGCCACTTAAAAAAAACTGCAGGTCAAAAATATGCATCATTTGCATACACAGGCATATGATGATTAGACCTCTTCTCCCTCTTTGTCAACACACAAATGCCTGCAGTTTCCTTTAGAAAAGTGCTACAGACGTCATTCAAACACCTACGTGTTTGTCTCATCAAGGCCAATATTTTACATTTGACAGCATCCTCCCCCAAAAAAAAATGGAGGTGAGAAATCTGCATCATTTGCATAGACTTCTTTCAGCAGATGTCGCCGGGCGTCGGCAGAGGACGGGGGTCAATTGCGGGCGTCGACAGGGGTCAGGCGTCATTGGGGGTCATCGGGCATCACGTCGGCCACGGCGGCTCAGTCCCGCAAACGCTGCCTGCAGCTTTAATTTATTGTTTTGATTTAATTTAATTTATTAGTGTTAATGGCTGCTGAAAAAAGGGGATGAATAGTTCAAATTCGAGTTGAAAGTAAAATATACAAATGTTGGAAGTACTAGTAATCATTACTATGTACAGTTATGCCCATCTGTTATCTTTGTTGGGCTTGAGTTTATGATTATTTTTTTTACCCTGTGCATCTTTTGTTTTGTTAGTAGTACTTGTCATTGCTCCAACACGAATAAACGTTGCGTCCCACTAGATGGCGCATTTGCCTTATTTACAAGCACCACGGTCATCGGAGCTGATCGCTGCCACTCTCAGCAGCGTGCGTCTACTAAGGTCTACTAAGATTCCACAATCTATTACACCTCGTGAGCAAAACAGGCTACAGGTAAAATTAAACATCTTCAGTTGAGCAACTCAGGCAAGTTAAACTGATTTAAAAACAAACAAACACTATAATACTAGGAAAAGAATCCTCTATATGTCAATAAATACAACAGATTGAGTATTCATAAAAAAAAATGCTTACTTTAAATAAGAAAATCCAACAAACCAACAAGTGCAACACTAAAAAGCAAACCAACAATCAAAATAATGCTTAATTGCCTTAGCTTCGTCCCACACTTATCAGCTTAGCTACTAAGAATAACACACATTATTCACCTGGACAGAAGGAGGTTCTGAGGAACATGTTGGTCCTGGAGCTTCCTGGTCAGGATGTTCGGGAGATCCCTCGGGCTCAATGTCTGCAGCGCCAACATATTTTAGAATTGCTCCTGCAGAGACAAAGCTCACTAGATCATCAAGCAAAACAGATCAGAAGCACATTTTCCTATTTTATTATTACAGTGATGTTGCAGTAATATAGGAAAATTAAAAATGTATTTGTTTTTAAATTAAACATTATGATTGCAGTGTCCCTTTAAAGCTTTTACCCAATTACAAAACTGTCACTTTTAAGAGTTTTTGGCATTTCTTTACACACTGTACTAGTTAAAGTAATAAAACTAAGATAAATGACCCACTACCACAATAGTCTAAAATAGTCAACACCATGCCAAATAAAGTATTTCCATAAAATATTTCTTTGAATTATAAAACAGTAGCACATTTCTAATGAAGGGCCTACAAAATACAAACTAAGCTTAGTAAATTCATCCTAAGTTAAGGCTAAAATAACATTAAGAGTCAAATATGTGAGAGACAACTTCCACTGAACAATAACAGGGGACTGACTACAACAACAACTACAACATGCCCTCCCTCCCTCCTTCCCTGTTAGAATGTGAATAAACGGGTGTGGAGTCAATCAGTCATTCCCATGGCAGGATAGGCCAACATGGCAGGATATGGTCAACTTTCATAAAACAAACAAAAACGCTGATTCATGACGAACAAATATTAGCCAGCCAGCTAACATTTATCCGACGCTAGCTAGCTGGCTAGCAGGACAAATAAACAAACTTGGGGGGGGACAACAGCGTTTCACCTCCACCTCTCCAGCCCACATAAACAAATAACTTACCTTTCCCCTTTGCAAGTTTTTCTTGATCAGTTTTCTTTTCCTTCCGTTTTTCCGCACCGCTGGGATAAGTCCTTTTTGATGCCATTATGGTGTCTGTTTGTTTTTAATCCTCTCGCTAACGGGAACGAATGGTAGCTGTCAATCATTCACATCATACCTGTGCGTCGCCGGCCCGCTACGTCAAAACCTGCGTGACAGTGCGGCAAGCCCCCAGAGTCCAAGATGGCGTCCCATTCCTTTCAATGAAGTTGCTCACCCAGCGCATGGCTCCCAAAAACTTTTTGACTTCCGCATTGATGGGATAATAGAACATGCGCAGTTGTGTCAGTGTGGAGACCGTCACGAACCGTACGAAATTCAACGTGGAAATGAATGTATTTTTTACGGAACAACTGACGATTGTTGTTTGGAAATTTTGATGATGATGATGATGATGATGATGATGATGACGATTATTATTATTATATTAATAAAATAGTATTATTATAATAATATACTATTATTTGTGTATTAAACAAGTGAGCAATGTGCCACTGAATAATAAATGATAATTATTTGAAGCAACTCTCTTTGGAAAGCAGACAAAGTAATGAAATGATTGGTCTATTTATTTCATCAGAACTAAAAAATAAAAAATAAAAACTGAACGATCTTGAAAGTTCCTCCCTTTCTCTTGCACCTGTCGACCGGTCAACTTTTGGCTTCTCTACAGTGTTCGAGAAAATGCCGACCTGTGCTGCAATTAACTGTGTCACCCGATCAACAGGCAAAGGGTGCAAAGGACCCACGTTACTTCGGTAAGAATGATTAATGAAATGACTGTAAGGAACTTTTATGCCGCTGACGTTTTTACGTACGTACGTCCGTGTGTGTGTAGCTAACACAAATTTGCAAATATTTTGTCGTCCTCATGGAATTAAACAGCACACCATGTTAATTTATCAGCGAGTGCTCTCTCTTTTCATGCAATTCATCACGCTTAACATGTAATGCTGAAT
Organism: Nelusetta ayraudi; assembly: GCF_046127955.1. Classification (NCBI taxonomy): domain Eukaryota; kingdom Metazoa; phylum Chordata; class Actinopteri; order Tetraodontiformes; family Monacanthidae; genus Nelusetta; species Nelusetta ayraudi. The sequence continues at coordinate 4,467,283 of NW_027466100.1, read as the reverse complement.
CATGAAAGCTATGGAGCAAAAAATAATAATTACATAAACCACGAGTGAAATAAAATGTGTCATTCATTCAATAAAGATTTCATTCATTCATCTTCTATACCCGCTTATTCCTATTCAGGGTCACGGGGGTCTGCTGGAGCCTATCCCAGCTGTCTTAGGGCGAAGGCAGGGTGACACCCTGGACAAGTCGCCAGTTCATCGCAGGGCCACATAGAGACAAACAACCATTCACACTCACATGCACACCTACGGACAATTTAGAACGTTCAATTGACCTCACGTGCATATTTTTGGAGTGTGGGAGGAAGCCGGAGAACCCAGAGAGAACCCACGCAGACACAGGGAGAACATGCAAACTCCACACAGAAAGGTCCCAGGTCCAGGCCCCGGAATCGAACCCACGACCTTCTTGCTGTGAGGCGGCAGCGCTAACCACTGCACCACCGACTATTTTATTACTCAGTTGAAAATGCCATTTTATTTCATTTAACAAAGCATATCATTATTTCATCATGCATTTAATTGTTTTGTGGTCCTGTGTTTTAGTGCTTCATAATTGTATTCTGTTGTCAAATTTGCCCATCAAAGTCAGATTAGTAATCCTGTACATCAGTTTAAGGAAAACCAATTCTAGGTAATGGATTGCAGATCTTGTAGTGACCTGTTACAATGGAAAGAAATGTATACATAATAAGTACGTCTGTGTGCCCGATATTTTAGCTAACACTAAACTTTCTGCACAACTGTCTGCATTGTGTTCAAGCTTAAATGAGTTAAATATGTTTGCATACCCAATTTTAAGTAAAATTACACAAAAAAAATTTTGGAATGTTTTGCTTTTTACAGCTTTCCTTTTGGGGACAGAAAAAGGTTGCACAAATGGGTGGAAAATGTGAGAAGAAAAAACTGGACACCCAATGACAACTCCAGGCTGTGTGCTCTTCACTTTGAGGAGAAATCTTTCATTTTGCGTGGTTAGAGAAAGTGCCTAACTTCAACAGCTGTACCAACCATTTTTAGTTTCTTCAAATCAGGTAAGAGCATGGCTACCAAACAAAAGGTAAGTGAGTCACACACACACACACACACACACACACACACACGTGATTTTGATCAAATCTTTGACCACACATATTCTAAAAAATGTAAAGAGGTGTCAGAGATCTTTGAAGAAGACAGTTTTCTCGTGATTCAGGAGCCATGTGACAGCCATACTGTGTCTGATGTACATGTAGAGGTCACAAATGATGTAGAGATCACCAATGATGAAGAGGTCACAAATGATGAAGAGGTCAGAGCAACAATGAAGGGATTTTACATTGACTGTTCAGTTAACATGTTCAATGTTAAAATATTCACATGAAAAAAACTTGAAAATCGTTACGGCAGACGTAAAAAAAAATTTGTAAGAAAGTGTTGAAAGTTATCTTGAAATCATTTATGAGGATACTCATTATAATATTGATGAAGTGTTATTTCATGTTTTGTTGGCTGTTTCAAGGGTTTATTTAGTTTGTTGTGACACAATCTAAGGTTCAATTTGTAAAGAAATAAAAGTTCTTGTGAAAAAAGATAGTGGTCAAAGTGATATTAGTGTTATTTGTGTTTGTGTTTTTTGTAGTCTTGTCTGGATTTGTCCTGTTTGTTTCTGGTCTGTGTTTGTGTTCCCACTCTTGGCCTGCATCTTGTCGTGGTGAGTGGGCTTTTAACTAAGACAGGACAATTATATTATATTGTCTGAAGCCAGCAAAATAGTCATTATGAGAATTATAACTGAAGCACACTAAATAATACACCATCAGTCACATTTTGCTTTTCTGTTATTAATCTAATGTGTGTTATGTCAAGCCTCCACAGTGGCGTGCTGCAGTCAGGATGAGACGAACAAGGTGAATGGATGGACGGATTGATGAGCCCAGCGAGCCTCCACCATCCACAGACAAGCCAGTCCCATCTTCCACCCAGAGAGATGTCTCTTCCATCTATCTTTGCCTGCCAGGGAAATGCAACCAAACATAGTAATTACAGATGGTGTTGTCTCTGTTAAAGTGACACATGGAAAAATAATAATAATAATAATAATAATAATAATGATAATAATAATAATAATAATATATATATGTTTTGTGATTCATGTTCATGACAATAACAATCAAACAGATTTTCTTCATTCTTCCAATGAGTTTCGCAAACAAACAAACAAACATGGAATTTTCCCTGGATCACACAAATACATTTGTAGATTATATAAAGACAATTATAAAACACATTTGTTGTGGTTTTATATTAAAGCAGATAGTCAAACGTAAATGTAGCATGGTAATGTTGCGAAGACACATTTATTTTTGTTTTTCTTTGTTTCTTTAGAAGCTTTTATTTTGGTTTTCTGTGGAAGCACAATAGACAACACACATGTTAACGTCCGCTACTACGGTTTGCTCCGCATACGTCTCACGAGCCACTTGAGAGACTTCCTCTCGAGCGTTATCTACTTTTTACATTTCAAAACACAGATCCATACCCGACTTCGACTTGAACTTATTAATCATGTCGTTTCCCACATTCAATCTTACTCGTATATGTTTAAATATTCACATTTCTACTGAATAAACATCCCATAACGTTAAACGAACACTAACGTAACCGAGCGTCAACCCCGCCTCCTGGTAACCTAGCAATGGGCTAGCCGTTGTTTCCTCTTTGCTAGGTAATCACTCAGAGACGATACATTCAAAACGTAAATTTAACTCACATACCCTCGATCTCAGACTTCAATTACGAAACAGCCACACATACATTTGCTCTTATTTTCAACCATTTCCCCTTCTCACCTGTGGAAGCACAACAGACAACACACATGTTAACGTCCGCTACTACGATTCGCTCCGCATAGGTCTCACGAGCCACTTGAGAGACCTCTCTAGCGTTATTCCCCGGGGCGAACACGACCTCCACTGGTAGAAGTGGGTAACTGCACCCTGCTCACTGATCACTCTCACACACGCCACAAACCACAACAAAAGCAGGAACAGTGCTTTGCCACAATTATGCTACATAAACACGTCCTGATCCCCTCTGGATCCTCTTTTCCGGTCCTCGTGATCACTCTCTTGGCTGCGATGGGCATGGTTCTGCCCGCGGTGTCTTCCTTTGTCAGGGCATTCTCTGGCCCAGTGATTTATGCGGCCGCAGATGTGGCACGCCCCCTTTTCGCCTCTGTCTCCGCTAGTCGCCCTTCGTCGGTTGTCGTTGTTCCTGTAGGGCCGTCTCGCCGTGTCACTGAGGTGCTTCATCATGGTGAGGGAGGCACGCTTTATCTTCTTGTCCTCTGCATCGCTGGCCTCCTGCAGAAGCCTCTCAGCGTGCACTGCATGACGTCGGACCTCTGTCAGCCGGGCATCTTCAATCCCCACACAGCAGTTTCTGTTAACTGCTTTGGCGATCTGGGGGAGCAGCCCTTGTCTGAAAGCAGTGATGAGGCTGGCCGTTTGGTTGACGGCAGTCCTGATGAACGTGGCGACGCTGCGGCGTCGGTGCTGGAGTGCGCAGGGTTGTACGGTGGTAGCGTTGGATGAGGGCAGGCGGGAGGAGGGAAGACAGGCATGTCCAGGAGAGGGTCCCTCGGGCCTGTAAGAGAAGGATACAGACGATTTGGTGCATTTGAATGCTCGTGTGTGAGCGGCTCCTTTTCTCCCTCCTCTGGGGAGTGTGTGTGAGTGTGTGCACCCTCTGCCGTTATCTCTGTCACCCCTGTGCTCCAGCGCCCAGCGCTGTTCACACGTTTCTTTACTTGTTTCCTGTCCCTGACCTCTGCTTCAGGTTTCCAGAATGAAAAACACCTTTCATGATCTTTGATGATTTGAATCTCCCACCTGTTTTTCTTTTTTGTAACCTTTCCCTCGGCTATATTCAGTTTATCCCGGAGGTTTCTCAATTCCTCCATACTCAGTGATCCCCCCTCTGGGAAACCATACTTTTCAACCCAAACATCCAACATATCAAGACAATCTGGACCGTATTTTTTCCGCATGTCGTCCACAATTTGTCCCCCCTGGGGAACTGCAGCAGCCACTTTGCTCTGGTTCTTCCCCATCCCTGTCTAGACTTATTACTTGTAGCTGCACAGGCGTCCCTGTGCCCCCTTTTTTTACTCAGGCGCAAAAAGGTAGAGAAAAAATTCACCCCTTCGGTACTTAGTCACCAAAGGTTTTGCCCGCTCAGCCCTCACCAACCTTCTTGGATATCTGGTGAGCGGGACAGGCCCGCGATATGACCTTGACTGGCGCGATATTATGATTTAGCGTACGTTACGCTCAACGTCATTCCGTGCGGCAGGTAAAAAAAAAGGTGGTGTTGTCCTGGGTGTCCCAATTCCATCGCAAGCCGATCGGAGCCGATTATCACCTGGGTCGTTTGTCGGGTTGGTTGACCCGTTTTGTCGTGCAACAGCTGCAACAGGCTTCAATTTACCGACGCCTTACACATGTGATGGCATGGAGACTGTGCATTGTAGCAACATCAGTCCCCTCAGAGAGAATCTTCTCCAAAACAGGGCAGATATTTACAGAGAGAAGAAACAGGATCAGCCGCACAAAGATGAGGCTCTTGCTTTTTCTCATTGTCAATCTTCACTAAAGGACAAAACTGTTCTCTGAATGCTGATTTTTTTTTCTTTTTGTTTTACACATTTTAATTCATATTTTGTTGTGTGAGTTTCTGTAAGCGTATGTTGTTTGACTTTACATTTGTGTAGTAGTAAAAAACTAAACGTTTAAAATTGGTAATAGTTATTTAGATAGAGGCACCTAGACCCACCTGTGGGTCATAACACCCCCTCTCTTAAGAACTAAACCCTATTAACATACCTACAAACAAAACTAAACAAGAAAAACCTCAGTTCCCCTGAAATAAGAATTCCGCAGCTAGTCCACATGTACACGTGATAACGCATCTGCCAACACATTATCAACCCCCCTTCCTGTGGCAAATCTGGAGATTGAAGTCTTGCAGGAGCAGAGACCACCGCATCTACGGCTGGTTTGATTGCGCATCCTATCCAGGACCACGAGGGCATTATAGTCTGTAAAAACCTGACCCCAAATTAACATCAAGATGGGCACTGCCAGAAGGAGAGCCAAAGCTTCTTTCTTAACTTCCCAATATTGACTCTGTGTGCGTGCTGCTTACTTGTGGCATGTCCCTCTACTTCTATGTCATGGTGCAAAACTGACGTATGGCGGGGGTGGTCAGAAAACAATAGTGGGTGGCTCTCAATTAATTTAACAATATCATGACGGGCTGATGCAGGCAAATGGGACAAAAACAAGCTTAAGTTATTCATAATTTCAGAGTTTCCCAGGCGCGCCGAAGGAACACCGATTTTTTTTTTTTTTTTTTTTTTTTTTTTCAATGAGCCCTCCCTCCGCCAATGGGCACGGAGGGGGCGGAGGCTCAGACGACACATTTTTCCTAGCGACGTAACGCCCGGTTCACACTGGACACGGAAGCGCCACAAAGCGCCGCAAAGTGCCGAGAGCTTCCATTCGGCGCCCATGTTAAGCAATGTAGTAGTTCACACCAGACGCGAACAGGCGCGCGGCTCCCCTCGCGGATCGCGCCATGCATTTAACGTCAGTTCACTGGACGTGGAAGCGAAGCGCCGCCGAGCGCTTCCATTCGGCGCCCACGTTAATCAATGTGGTGGTTGCGCGGCTCGCGGCATGCATTTGTTGTTTCGGCGTCTGCTCTATTTCGTGCGCGAGCCGCGAGCGATCCTCGTCAATAGTACAGGAAGTCGCTCAATAAAAACGAGAAAATCCGGTGAATTTTCAAAATAAACTAATTTCAAAAATAAAAACCCAATGACAAATTCGATCATATATCATATTTGTATGTTATATTTGTCAGTACATTGTATCAGAGTGCGAGAGAGATTAAACACACACACACACACACACACACACACACACACACACACAGAGGAAGACTTGATCAAAATACGTCTGTTTGATCCTAGAGATGCCGGTCAATGATCATTATGAAAGAGGTCTTGTCTTGAGATGGACACCTGAGAGCGTGTTTCTATTTATTTACACACACACGCACAAAAGTGAGCTATGGAGCGGGCTGGCTACGGGGCGAGGGGGGGCGATGACGAAAATGATTTTTTTTATTTTATTTTTTTTTAAAGAAAAAAAAAAGAAGTGAAAAAGTGGGAGTGAAAAAAAGAGTGCAGCTGAGCAGAAGCGCTTGTCGACCGTCGCGGAGCTGTTCGCGTCTGGTGTGAACCAGTTGGAGCCTCGCTCGCGAAATTCGTTGGCGCGGCGCTTCCGCTTCCATTGAAATGAATGGCACGAGCCGCGCGCCTGTTCGCGTCTGGTCTGAACCACTACATTCAGTGCGTTTACATGGCACTAGAGAAAATCTAACTATTGCCTTAGTCCGATTATGATCGGAGAACTCACGTGCATGTAAACACCTTACTCCGATTATGATTGGAGTTTGAGAACTCCGATTAGGACACCCAGATAATGCGATTGGAATTCGAATTTCTCTGCCATGTATACGCCTTAATCGGACTATTAACTGGACAATGCGAGTGCGCATGCGCCACGCCTCGCTCTCGCGACTCATGACCGCACAACTACGTCGTCTAACAAAACAGACGGCGTGAAACAACCTGGCAAACGCGAATAAGAATGTTGACATTTGGAGAGAGGATGAGACCGGGGCGATGCTTTCTCTTCTAAAAGAGATGGACATATTAAAATAACGCGCAACGGAGACCTTTTTAAAAACGGTAGCGCAGCAAATGCAGGGCTCCGGCTTTACGCACCCCTGAACAAATACGTATTCCTTCGTATTTATATTTCTACCTTTTCGTTCACATTTTTTGTAAGTTAGAAGAAATTTAACTTTGTAAATAAAAGCACAGCAAAGAGATGTTTTCCTGATTTGTTTTTATTTGGGTAATTTCGCTGTTATTCTGCTGGAAACGGCCTGCAGCGGCACGAGCTTCCTCCACAGTCGGCACTTTAATGAGCGTGTGTATAACTGAAGACACCGTTCCTTTGCAAAACCTGTACACAAACTCTCCCACCAGTCTGCTCCGAACCCGAATCCAACAAGAACGAGAGTTTGGGGTCCGTAGCGACGGCACAAAGCGTAGCATCGAAGTGTTGTTGTAGTCCTCCAACAGCAAACAACGTTCTTGTCTGCCTTTTAAAATAACCAGGAGCACAAGAAATAGGGTACACCTTATCTGCAAAGCAAGTAACACGTACATTATGAACTATCGTTCCATATCATAATAGATTTAATATGTCAACCGAAAGCAGCTGACCGGCTGAAAAGACTCACTCCACCCCCTAGTGTTGGGAGGAGGACCCGTCAATAATTTGAATTTCTCAGTTGCATGGATACGGGGACCAAGGTGAGAACTCCGATTGGACGAGAAAACCGAATGATTGCTTAGTCCGATTAAGCTCTGCATGTAAACGCACTGATTGATTAACATGGGCGCTGAATGGAAGCGCTTGGCGATTCGCAGCGCTTCGCTTCGCGGCGCTTCGCTTCGCGGCGCTTCCGCGTCCTGTGTGAACCGGGCGTAACTTTTCAACATTTTGACGTGGGACGATCGTTTTCTATCAGGAGTGTGCACTACATAATCTGTATTGGAAAGTTTGCGCTCCACGACATACCGACCAGAAAAAACAGCCTGCAAACCGGAACCGGGTAACGGCAACAATACCAACACACAACGCCTGTCTCAAAAACTCGAGCCACAGCTTTCTTGTCAAACTGCCGCTTCATTTTAGACTGGCTGGCGACAAGAGTTTGGTGAGCAGTTTCACAAGCACGATGCAAGCGTTCACGGAAAAAAAATTACGTAATCTAACACATTATTCTCTACTCGTTTAACATCGGAAAGCCACTTACCCCTTAACAGACGCAAGGGTCCTCTCACCGAACACTAAATCAGCTGGGCTGAACCTGAGGGACTCCCACACATACAATCGACGACTGAAGATACACTTTATGCTGCGGAACCATCACTGTGCTCATCCCAACCCCCCAACCCCCCCCCCCCCCCCACACACACACACACACACTCACACTAAAATATACGAATTGCAGTAGGTTGGTTTTGCTGCTCTTGGTTGTCCGTTAGTTTTTTGAGAGTTCGTAGTAGATAGATCCCTAGATAGTAAGTTTGATAGATGGATAGAAATAGATAAGTTAGTTAAAGTTACACACACGCACATATATATATATATACATATATATATTAACCTCTTTCAATGAACTCCAAAACATACATGGTCAAAATCCATATTATTATTATGTTGTTGTTTTTTTTAAATGCTCATACAAAACAAAAAAAAAGTGTCACATCCACTTGTAGTGCATTATTTTTGCCAGCAAGCTTCTCTTGTTACACTGACCACATTGACCCATATTGTCCATATACTCACCTAAATCAGGTACCCTGCAAGGGCAACGACCTTCCCAGAGGTGATCGCTGGAGTGACGTGCAACCAGCACGTGACCTCTACGACGAGCTTCCACCCACGGAAGTGCCATAGGAGGACACGGATTAAATAGTATGGCTTGTCCACCAGAAGGCTGTATTATGGTGTACATAATATAAAACTTCAGCCCAGTTCTGCTTGTATTGCATTGGATTGGTTGGTGTTCCTGAAGTTTCATTTTTCGTCCCTTTTTATTTTTTACATCCATGTTTGTGATGAAATTGTATTGTGAATCGCTAGCTCGCATTGCATGCTGGGAAACAGCATCACTCAAGGAAGTTTTGGCTTCGCTGACACGGTCCTGAAGGGAAGTGGGTTTTAGTGCACTGGAACGGGATGAATGTGTTCAATCAAGCAGTACAAACCTGATTAATTGTCTTAATACTTCACTTCGAATGGCCATATTGTTTAGGGTTAGAATTAGATGACAACTTCTTCACAATATTTGCAACTATTCAATTTGACCAGCAGGTGTCAGTAGAAGACGAAATTTCATGTTGACTATTTCCTAATGGAAGTGCTCTCTTTACGTTGGATTTTTCTCATAATTATTTGAAGTGTAGGCCTGTATCTGCACACAATTTGGAATTCGTCCCAGCGCCCTGAGCTGTAAATTTGGACGGTGTAAAATGAAAATGGCCAGCTGCAGCAGAAAAGTGGACCCATATATATGTGTATATATATGTATATATATATGTATATATATATGTATATATATAAATATATATATGTATATATATATATATATATATATATATATATATATATATATATATATATATATATATATATACATATATATGTGTATATATATATATATATATATATATATATATATATATATATATATATATATATATATACATATATATATACATATATATACACATATATATGGGTCCACTTTTCTGCTGCAGCTGGCCATTTTCATTTTTGTATATCTGCAATTCATATTTTAACGGTTTATATAGACCCCTCAGGCTCCATTCAAAATGGGGGTTATTGTAGGAGAGTTGCAGTCAACTGAGATTTGGAGAGAGTTTGGATTACTAGATTTTGGATAGTGTTTATAGTTTCGAGTGTTTGAGACTAGATAGCGTTTAGTTTGGAGATAGTTTTGAGAGCTTAGGGAGAGAGTGAGGAGAGGAGAGGTGATAGGATGGAGCCCCCTGTCCTGTACATCAATGTCCATGTTACACAAGCATCTATGCCAGGGGTGCCCATTACGTCCATCGCGATCTACTGGTCAATTGCGAAGGGAGTTTGGGTCTATCGCATGGAGAGAGAGAGGGAGAGAGGGAGTGAGTGTGAGAGAGAGAGAGAGAGATCCGCGTCAATTACAGCAGGTAGAATCGTTCAGGCAGGATTAGAAAACACGGTGGATCTGGTTGATTTTGGTCATAATGTACGATGTGCTGGATTTTGTTCGTATATGTGCTGTGCTTTACATTCATTCATTCATTCATTTTCCATACCCGCTTAGTCCCGAACTCAGGGTCACGGGGGTCTGCTGGAGCCTCTCCCAGCTGTCTTAGGGCGAAGGCAGGGGACACCCTGGACAAGGGTGTCCAGGGTAAATGTGACGTATCGGCTTCGGCACAATTCAGATCAAATAAAGACCAGACAGGGACAGGAAAAAGAGTTTTGCTGTTGTTTTACACGCAAAACTACCGGGGTTGTCGCGTGAGCTTGCAATCCTGGCGTAAACTGATGGAGACGCCTCGCTCGGAAAATGCGCTTCAAAGTGCACACGCACTGCAGACGCGCCGAAGATGCTGGGAGATGCTGCTGGCAAAACGTCTGCGTCACACACACACGCACACCAATTATCCCTAACCTATGCGCTGGAAAACACAAAACTATACAGCAAAACATCTTAACGTAAACACACTTTTATTGATAAAATCAAACATAGGCAGATATAACCTAAACAATTTTAAACCATGAGTTTTCTGTGCAATGATGAGCATAAATGCACATGGGAACATGTTGACCCATTTAATCCTCTCTTTCTTTATCATTGGACTACAAATATATTTCTGAATGAATATGTTTTCCTGTTTTATAGGAGGTGGATCTTTTTGACTTGCTCATTTTAAAAGTAGCTTGCATGTTGAAAAAGTGTGAGCACCCCTGATCTATGCCCTTTTCCAAGTCCCACAATCACTTTCACTGTCATCTGCCTGATTACACCCATGCCATTTTCAGAAAAAAATTGCACAAACAGAATACATTCAAAAAATGTATCATACACATAGTTATCAAGTCAAGTTATTTATTTATTGTCATTGTTGAACAAAGTTAACAACAAAATTTGTTTGGAGCATCCCCATAACCACTGGCATCAGTACCCATAAAATAATCATAAATAAGTGAGAAAAAAAAACAAAAATATATATATAATTTATGTACAGAAATTATTTGGTCATTCATTTTTTGCAATTCATAGTCATTCCCTACAGACATAACAGACACAAAAATTCAATCCATCACACGTGGTTCAGACACAGCTTGCCTGTGATTGTACATTTGGCCAGTAGGTGGTTTCGTGTGCACATGAAACTTCGAGAAATGAACCGTTTCTCGAACCAGTTGGCTCAAGTGGTTCAATGCCTCATGAGGCTTCACCTCACCATCACTACAGTCACTGCATCCTGAATCAGTCACACTCAAAGTCGCACACCACCTCTGCTTTGTTCTGGACTGTGGAATGGGCAATATTAATTTAATCTAATTACATTCTGTTTTATTACTTTATGTCTATTTTAATGCTCTTTATTGGTGCTGAATGGAAGTGTGGTTGTTGTTTTATGAGCTAATGGATAGACAGGTGGCCTATAACATAAGACGCTTAAATGAAGTGAATAGGATATGTCCACAATGTCAAGAAAGGAAGCAGGGTGTCTTTAAAATCGATAACATTTGAATAAGTATTAAAAGTTGAGTTGATGTTATACTTGTATTGACATTATGAGTAATTTATACAACCTTTCCCAGGAACTTTTCCCAATGATGAGGTTGAGGGCCCATCATCTGCAATTCAGCATTCTGCAGGTAGTCAACACCAAAACAAGTGTATTCAGCTGTCATAATCCTGTTTGTAAATAATACATATAAACTGTGTACTTGTAATATAAGTCAAACTTTGGTAACTTGAATATAATTCTCACAAAGGGATTTTTCATGTGTATGCACTTTGTATCTGTTATGAATTTAAAAAAAAAAAACATTCATAACTAAACTCAGTTGTTGGTCTCCATCTCTATAAGTTAACAAGGATACATAGATACCTATGAAACACTTGTTTATCTTGCTGAAACTAATACTAGGTTACTAGTACTAGATACACCAGTATACTCTCCCGGAGCACAGATCAACCCACTCAAACAAACAAAAAGCATTTTACTCAGTCAGATAAGATTACTAAATGCTGGATGATACACTGTTTTGTGCATTATTTGGGTAAATAAAATAGTTCTATTATTCATACCTCCGCCTACCATTTATTATTACCGAAGGCATAGGGCATTTAAAAAAACAAAACAAATGTCATTCCGGTGTGCCACCCTTCCACAGTCTGTGCCCCGAGCTTGCCCCCCCAAGAAAAAAATTCTAGGACCGCCCCTGTTTCCAACACTGTGGATGCTCGGTTGTTTATTGCAGCAGACAGATAAACAATTAAACGGCTAAAGCCATCTATTCCACCGTGAATGACAAATCTCCAGCTTTTGGTAAAAAAGGGAGAGAAGATGGAAAGAGAAATCTAAAATATATAAGGCATCAGATAGCTAATTGAAAAAGGTTCATGCACAGCTTATTTGACACAAAAAAGGTATGGTACAAAGATGAAAAGATTTGGAGTGGGTAGAAAATCTCAATGTTTCATTTGTTCAAGTATTTAAAAACAGTTTTGAAAAATACCGTATTAATTTGTGGTTTCCATCTATGTGCCACATTGCATTTGGTGCAGGAACAGAATACTGCCTCCGTCTTAGTGTGCGATTGGCCAAGGCTCGCACTTCAGTCCCAATTGGGTCCACTCTTCTTAAGGAATCACGTACTCTTTGAACTACAACAACAGCAAAAAAAAAAAGAAAGACAAACTACATAAAATATTAAAGGCACAAATCCGTGTTAACACAGATAATGCTGACAAAAGGTATGATTTCATTTATTAAATACCCCCCCTTTCTTTTTTTAAATATACCGCCATTCTTTTTTTAATCATCCATGTAAGCACTTTTAGCTACATTTTGTACGGAAAGCGTTATACCAATAAAGCTAATTATATTTGTTTGTTTCGGTTAAACTGATGCTCAATACAGATTACTGAATACATTCATGTGGGGATCAACTTCATATCAAACTTACTTTGCACTCGTAATCCCCTGGCATGAAGGAATGCTCTCATCATTCTGTACCCTGTGTTTGGGTGACTGAGTTGGATTTCTGCAATGACGGCATCCAGCTCTTCATCACAAAGCGCTGAATACATGTCCGACATTCTAAACAAACAAAGAATAATTCCTGAAATTTTACTTGGCAAGAGCCAAAACATATATAATAATAATAATAATAATAATAATAATAATAATAATAATAATAATAATAAACTTTTATTTGTACAGCGCTAAATCACAACCAAAGGCGTCTCAAAGCGCTTTATACAATCGTATAATATATGATATATTATATATTATATTATATATTATATACTGATATATGATTAAAAGCGTCCATTTTCACTGCACCATTTTGACGTGTATTTGTTGTATCATTAGTGTTATTAGGTACAAGTGTTGCTGCGTTCATTGCAAGGTTAACGTCATTTGCGTCAATAGATATGGAAAACAACTACACTTAAGTTTAAAAGAAATGTGCACGTTTTGTAAATGGCAATTTTTTAATATTATTATTATTATTATTATTATTATTATTATTATTATTATTATTATTAGTGTTCTGTTAAGGTGAAACAACAAAGAAGCCTTTAAGTCTAAATTGTTTAATAAATAGGTTAAGAGCAGTTGGTGTAAGTATCAAAGTCATTTCATTTATTTGTTGCATTAAGAGAAGCATTTATAGAGCGTCGTTGCCACCTACTGGCATCTTTCGGTAGTATTTCTGTTGTAATTTTGAAGCGAACTTTATACCGGAAGTAAGACACGGGAAACACACTGCCAGCGTTTTCTGATGAGCACCCGTTCCTGTAAACCAGTGTTTGTGTGCCGCGAGATATTGTCAGGCGTGCCGTGGGAAATTATCCCATTTGTGTGCCTGTGCAGTCTAGCGCCTGGCAGAGTAATCATGTAGTACTCTTCCATACCAGTAGGTGGCAGCAGCAGGTAGCTAATTGCCTTGCGCTTGGAGACAAGGAGAGAACAATTCTGGGAAAAACGGGACGGGTGGCAACACTACGCTGAACTTGTGGCTAAATCAAAAAAGTCCCACACTGTGGCAGAGCAATTAATACTTCCCGCCTGCAAAGCCATTGTAAATGAGACGCTCGGACCCGAAGCGGCTAAAGAAATAGCCAAAGTCCCTCTCTCAGATAACACAATCTCCAGACGTATGAATGAGATGTCTGCAGACATCGAAAGTGTGGTTTTGGACAAGATCCCTATCAGTAAGAAATTTGCCTTGCAACTTGATGAGTCTACTGATATAAGTGTTGTTGCAGATTCTGAAGTCGACATTTCACTTTGATTTTCAGAGTGATGACACCCTGGAAAAACTCTCCATCATTATAAACTCTCCATCATTTATGCTCTATTCAGGTTGGAGTATTGCAGGTTGTCAAAGCTCAGCTGTGATTGGCTGCTCTCAGCTCCGAAGTCCAACCCCTCCCACCTCAGACACCTGGACCTGCGTGAGAACCTGCTGCAGGATTCAGCAGTGAAGGAGCTGAGTGGTTTTCTGCAGAGTCCAGACTGTAAACTGGAGACTCTGAGGTCAGTTCACCCTCTTCACTCGACAACTTCTATCACTCTTGTTGTTGTCATCATGATTTGCACTTGACTGCTGTTGGAAATTCAATTTGCAGACACTGGTTTGTGTTTGAAATGAATGAAACTGGGTTTAAAGGTACAGTGTGTAAAATCCTCCCATCTAGTGGTCAGCTTGCAGATTGCAGATTCTGAAGTGGACATTTCACTTTGATTTTCAGAGTGATGACACCCTGGAAAAACTCTCCATCATTATAAACTCTTCATCATTTATTCTCTATTCAGGTTGTGGTGCTGCAGTTTGTCAGAGCTCAGCTGTGATTGGCTGCTCTCAGCTCTGAAGTCCAACCCCTCCCACCTCAGACACCTGGACCTGGATGGGAACCAGCTGCAGGATTCAGGAGTGAAGTCACTAATGGATCTTGTCCACAGCAGAGACTATCAACTGGAGAGTGTGAGGTCAGTACTGGTTTGGAACCATTGGATGATGGTTCCAGCACCAAAGCCAGTTGATCCCACAGCAGAGGTCCAGTGTTCTCAGTCACAGTGTGAGAGGAGGATGGTGACGTCCAGCTGCTCCTCATTCATCCAACATCTGCTGCCAAACTGCTTCTTCTCTCAGTTCACCACCCAATTATTGATCAGTTCATCTTCATCAGGCCTCAGTATCAGTCCAACACTCCATGGTCACATGACCTTCACATGTTCCACACTAGACATGTGACTGAGAGTCTGCTTCTTCTCACCAGTCACTCCACCATCTCCATCAACAGTCAGCGTCTCTGTGATGATGCGTTCAAGGACCCTGAGTCCTGACTCCTGCTGTCTCTTCTTCTCTCTACAGGTGGAGGTGAGGGAGGATGAGGAGGAGACTGAAGAGGAGCGCTCCATCTAGTGGTGGCTGACAGAACTACAACAAGTGGAGCCAAACAGCAAGCTGTGTGTCACGACTAGTGATGGTGAGGTGAAGCCTCATGAGGCATTGAACCACTTGAGCCAACTGGTTCGAAGCTTCATGTGCACACGAAACCACCTACTGGCCAAATGTACAATCACAGGCAAGCTGTGTCTGAACCACGTGTGATGCATTGAATTTTTGTCTGTTATGTCTGTTGGGAATGACTATGAATTGCAAAAAATGAATGACCAAATAATTTCTGTACATAAATTATATATATATATATATATATATATATGTTTTTTTTTCTCACTTATTTATGATTGTTTTATCGGTACTGATGCCAGTGGTTATGGGGATGCTCCAAACAAATTTTGTTGTTAACTTTGTTCAACAATGACAATAAATAAATAACTTGACTTGATAACTATGTGTATGATACATTTTTTGAATGTATTCTGTTTGTGCAATTTTTTTCTGAAAATGGCATGGGTGTAATCAGGCAGATGACAGTGAAAGTGATTGTGGGACTTGGAAAAGGGCATAGATCAGGGGTGCTCACACTTTTTCAACATGCAAGCTACTTTTAAAATGAGCAAGTCAAAAAGATCCACCTCCTATAAAACAGGAAAAGTCATTCAGAAATATATTTGTAGTCCAATGATAAAGAAAGAAAGGATTAAATGGGTCAACATGTTCCCATGTGCATTTATGCTCATCATTGCACAGAAAACTCATGGTTTAAAATTGTTAAGGTTATATCTGTTTTATCAATAAAAGTGTGTTTAAGTTAAGATGTTTTGCTGTATATTTTTGTGTTTTCCAGCGCATAGGTTAGGGATAATTGGTGTGCGTGTGTGTGTGACGCAGACGTTTTGCCAGCAGCATCTCCCAGGATCTCCGGCGCGTCTGCAATGCGTGCGCACTTTGAAGCGCATTTTCCGAGCGAGGCGTCTCCATCAGTTTACGCCAGGATTGCAAGCTCACGCGACAACCCCGTTAGTTTTGCGTGTAAAACAACAGCGAAACTCTTTTTCCTGTCCCTGTCTGGTCTTTATTTGATCTGAATGGTGCCGAAGCCGATACGTCACATTTACGTTTCACTGTAAAGCACAGCACAAATAAGAACAAAATCCAGCACATTGTACATTATGATCAAAATCAACCAGATCCACCGTGTTTTCTAATCCTGCCTGAACGATTCTACCTGCTGTAATTGACGCGGATCTCTCTCTCTCTCTCTCTCTCTCTCTCTCTCTCTCTCTCTCTCACACTCACTCTCTCTCTCCCTCTCTCTCTCCATGCGATAGACCCAAACTCTCTTCGCAATTGACCAGTAGATCGCGATGGACGTAATGGGCATGGCATAGATGCTTGTGTAACATGGACATTGATGTACAGGACAGGGGGCTCCATCCTATCACCTCTCCTCTCCTCACTCTCTCCCTAAGCTCTCAAAAATATCTCCAAACTAAACGCTATCTAGTCTCAAACACTCCAAACTATAAACGCTATCAAAAATCTAGTAATCCAAACTCTCTCCAAATCTCAGTTGACTGCAACTCTCCTACAATGACCCCCATTTTGAATGGAGCCTGAGGGGTCTATATAAACCGTTAAAATATGAATTGCAGATTCATATATATATATATATATATATACATATATATATATGGGTCCACTTTTCTGCTGCAGCTGGCCATTTTCCTTTTACACCATCCGTCAAGAGAGCACTTCCATTAGGAAATAGTCAACATGAAATTTCGTCTTCTACTGACACCTGCTGGTCAAATTGAATAGTTGCAAATATTGTGAAGAAGTTGTCATCTAATTCTAATCCTAAACAATATGGCCATTCGAAGTGAAGTATTAAGACAATTAATCAGGTTTGTACTGCTTGATTAAACACAGTCATCCCGTTCCAGTGCACTAAAACCCACTTCCCTCCAGGACCGTGTCAGCGAAGCCAAAACTTCCTTGAGTGACGCTGTTTCCCAGCATGCAATGCGAGCTAGCGATTCACAATACTATTTCATCACAAACATGGATGTAAAAAATAAAAAGGGACGAAAAATGAAACTTCAGGAACACCAACCAATACAATGCAATACAAGCAGAACTGGGCCAAAGTTTTATATTACGTACACCATAATCCAGCCTTCTGGTGGAAAAGCCATACTATTTAATCCGTGTCCTCCTATGGCACTTCCGTGGGAGGAAGCTCATCGTAGAGGTCACGTGCTGTGTGCTCGTCACTCCACCACACCCATCATGGTTGAGTGAGTTAGTGAACGGAAAAGTCATAACAGGAGAAGCTTACTGGAAATAATGCGCTACAAGTGGATGTGACCCTCACTGAACCCAATTCAGACGACTCTCCCTCCACTTTTTTTGTTTTGTATGAGCATTAAAAAAAAACAACAACATAATAATAATATGAATTTTGACCATGTATGTTTTGGAGTTCATTGAATGAGGTTAATAAAAAAAAGGGGGTGGGCTGCCATTTTCTTTGTCCCCTCTTTTCTCCTGTTTATTAAGTATGTAGGGAGGTTAGCCTTTCTGTATTTGGCTTCTCTTTCTTTCTTTAGTTAGTTCTTAAGGTGAGCTAGTTGGAGTTTGGTTTATTATTTTGGCCTGGGCCCACCCTGAAGCCTTTGCTGCCCACTGGTTAAGTTGTTTTGTTTCTTTCATTTACTGATTCATAAATGTTTTTTGTTAAAACTGCCAACTGCCGTGAGAAATTAATGACGCTTGGGAGTGGGGGAAGGTGTCCCACACGTTGCGTCTCGGCCCCCCAAGACGGGACATAACACAGAGTTTTCGCCGTGACAGCAGGTTGAGCTCCTACCGTGTTACAGGTGACGTCGTCACGTTAGCCTGTTCCATCCCTGCTAAATTCTTTAAAGAACTACCGTTAGTAAACTTTTAAATTATAATACACTCTACACTAATTGTAATTTCCTGCCCGTGGTTCTATATTGCAACAGTTGACGGCTCATATCAGCAGATAAGCAGCAACAATCTGGGTATTGCGGGTGATTCATAAATATGTCATTTCTTATTAATTAGCCCATAAGTGTTGTACACCAGTGTGACACCAAATGCTTGTTGCTGACAGCAGTGAAGAAATGACACTCTAGTGGTTCTGCACATTAGTATAAATAGAGTGATTCTCTATCATTACATCACAGGAGGGCGGCACTCTGACAGATTCCATGAACCTGGACACTGATGATCCAGACTCCGGTCCAGATGAGCCAAGAGGCCACAGTGGAAACGGGTCAGAGCATGGACTGGCTGCTGAAAGGATCCAGGTAGGTGGCGCTGTCATCCCAAGTTGTGTGGTGTGGAGGATCAGGGCCAAAGTTCCAGATGCTCACAGATGTGAGTCTGGATTCAGGAGGAGTGTTTGAAGGCTGGACTCCCAACAGTGATTGGCTGCTGAGGACCTCTCAATCACAATCAGGTTTTTTAGTGGCTGTGAGATTGAAAGTGAGATTGCATTGTCCGGGTAGGAGGACAGCAGTCAGCCATGTTTCACCTCCAGTCAACACGCAGTGGTTCACATGAAGGTCCAAGAGGCCTACAGACCTACACTGAGTCTGGATGTGGCAGTACAGTTGGATCATTGTCTTTTTTGTGTTGTTTGGTCATTGTGATCCAATGTAATGTGAGAGAAGGACAAGTGCAGTTATATTGGAGTGAGTTATTTTTAGTGTAATAGAAGTTATAATGCAGAGTCTGTTTTTATGAAATGTTCTATCACCTGGCATCCATCCATCCATCCATCCATCCATCCATCCATCCATCTTCTACTGCCGTATCCGGAGTCAGGTCTCTGGGGCAGCAGCCTCAGCAGAGACCCCCAGACTTCCCTGGACCCAGTCACCTCCTCCAGCTCCTCCAGTGGGACCCCAAGGCAGTCCAGCCCAGAGACCTGGTCCCTCCAGCAGGGTCTCCTCCTGGTGGGACATGCCTGGAACACCTCCCCAGGGAGGCGTCCCAAACAAGACCCCGAGATGCTGGAACTCCTCCCCCTGAGGCAGGGCCTCCCCACCGACCCAGAGAGGGCAAACCACCTCATATCCAGCATTGATTTATCTGTTGGTGATTAATTATAATGTATCATTTATTTTATTTAAATTATATTTGAACTGAATTGGATTTGTTTGTAAAAGTGAGATTTATTTTCATTGATTCATGTGGTTTATGTTGAGACCGAGTGGAGAAGTGGGTATGGCCTACAGAAGGTTTGAGTACACAAGTTATTCAGATATGGAGAATCCCCATGGCAGGACTTCAGGAGATATATAATCAAAGTGTTAAAGCAGCAGAAATGAAACAGTTGAGGTCAAGGTCACACAGGTCAGAGGTTGTGATGGCTTTTATTGTCAGAATATTGAATCATTGAAATATAATGTTTGAGCTTGTAACAAAGTTAGTATGATATAACATAATCACATAAAATAAATGATCTGGTTTCCTTCTGATTCATTGACGTCCTTCTGAAATCTCCACACAAACATCTGGCAAGCATCAAAACCATGAATTATTTTGAGGGAAATTTCTTTTGTCTTACTTATAATTCAATAATGATTTGAGTTCCCATCACAGGTGTTGTGAATCACTTTATCTTTTCCACATGATTTCCTTATTTAAAATCATGAAGCAGAAATAAAGTCTCTTGAAAAGTATTTTTCACCTCCAAAATGAAGATGTTATAGAAGTCTGAAGTGAGAGCAGAGCAGTGTGTTGTTAATGTGTGGAACCTTCATGCTGAGATGTTCCAGCCGTGGATGAGGAGAGCAGAAGCAGTGGTTGTGTTGCTGCTGCCTTCACTGAGCAGCTGCTCCAAGTCCTGCTTCTTCCACTGAGGATTCAGCTCCACCAGTGGCTTCTGGGACGTCTCTCCCAGTAACCACAGCAGCTTGTAGGGAGAAGCAGTCCGCCAGCCACCAGGCTGCACTGGGGTCAAAGGTCGTGACACGCCCACACAGTGTTGGTGCGTGCAGCTTGCTGTTTGGCTCCATTGGTTGTAGTTCTGTCAGCCACCAGTAGATGGAGCTCTCCTCTTCACTCTCCTCATCCTCACCACCACCTGCAAAGATAAGAAGAGACAGCAGGAGTCAGGACTCACGGTCCTTGAACGCATCATCACAGAGACGCTGACTGTTGATGGAGATGATGGAGTGACTGGTGAGAAGAAGCAGACTCTCAGTCACATGTCAAGTGTGGAACATCAGAAGGTCATGTGACCATGGAGTGTTGGACTGATACTGAGGCCTGATGAAGATGAACTGATCAATAATTGAGTGGTGAACTGAGAGAAGAAGCAGTTTGGCAGCAGATGTTGGATGAATGAGGAGCAGCTGGACGTCACCATCCTCCTCTCACACTGTGACTGGGAACACTGGACCTCTGCTGTGGGATCAACTGGCTTTGGTGCTGAAACCATCATCCACTGGTTCCAAACCAGTACTAACCTCACACTCTCCAGTTGATGGTCACTGCTGTAGACAAGATCCATCAGTGGCTTCACTGATGATTCCTTCAGCTGGTTCCTACTCAGGTCCAGCTCTCTGAGGTGGGAGGGGTTGGACTTCAGAGCTGAGAGCAGCCAATCACAGCTGAGCTCTGACAAACTGCAGTCAATCAACCTGAATAGAGAATAAATGATGGAGAGTTTATAATGATGGAGAGTTTTTCCAGGGTGTCATCACTCTGAAAATCAAAGTGAAACGTCGACTTCAGAATCTGACACTACAGAAAATGTCACCTTGAAATTAAATCCTCAGTCCAAAACTAATGTGTGTTGAAATGATGTTTGGTCACATGACCACTGATGACCTGTTTTTCCTTTTCCTTTTCCTTTTTTTTTTTTTTTTTTTACTTCAAACATGAACAGAATGAAGTTTTCATATTCTGGATGTCATTTTGATATGAATCAACCTTCAGTTCAATGTTTATTCAACATGTGTGATGAACTGTGTTTGGTGCTGAAACCATCATCCACTGGTTCCAAACCAGTACTGACCTCAGAGTTTACAGTTTACAGTCTGGACTCTGCAGAAAACCACTCAATTCCTTCACTGATGAATCCTGCAGCTGGTTCCAACTCAGGTGCAGCTCTCTGAGGTGGGAGGGGTTGGACTTCAGAGCTGAGAGCAGCCAATCACAGCTGAGCTCTGACAAACTGCACCCCTCCAACCTGAATAGAGAATAAATGATGGAGAGTTTATAATGATGGAGAGTTTTTCCAGGGTGTCATCACTCTGAAAATCAAAGTGAAATCGACTTCAGAATCTGACTCTACAAAATAAAATGGGAGAGGGAGGGCAAGTGAACGAGTGCTACACTGTGGAGGCCATTACTGGCTCTTGATGATGTTGGTGTCTGGGCCCCCTTGCACCAAAGTAGGATTGCGTCATCCAAGATGAGTCACTAAGCCTTCAGCGTTCAACCAATCCACAACACGTGTGTCCAGGCTTCATGGGTCGCACTAAAAGCCATCCAGGATGAGAAGACACGGATCCATCAAGCCAGGTGAAAGCTGTCCTGGATCAGTGCGCAATGCTCGCGGCTTCATTCCATAGACCCCGGTTATGGAGCTGGGATTGACGGATTGGCCATCTTTGACCTCCTCAGAAGCCTCCATGAGGATTTGCGCCTGGGACGGGGATTCAGACTCTCTACCGTCCACTGTCACAACAACAACCTCATGTTACTCTTTGATGTGTCTTTATGTTTCTCTGATAATAATAATAATAATAACAATAAACTTTATTTATATAGCACTGCTCATACACAACATGTGCAACCCACAGTGCTTAACAAAATAAAACAAAACAAAACAAAGAAAGGTAATAATAATAATAAGAAGAACAACAATCATAATAATAACAATGAGAAAAAATAAAAAGCTCCACTTCCCCTCCCCCCACCCCATACGGACCCACCCCTCCCCACCAACGCACACAGACAAACGCCCACCCCCATATTCACACAGACATTAGATAAAACGGCTTGGCAGTGAAGAATCTGATGAGGAAAGGCCACTATGGGGAGCCGTCCATACAAGGGGGCATCATGGCCTGCAGCGCCCCTATGGACAGACCAGGCGTAGCTCCCACCGTGAAGGGCCCCCCATGAGGAAACACTGGCACTAAAAGTATAAAAGGGAGAATAATCATAATGAGAAATCTGTTGGTGTCTGTACGTCCTGATTAAAATTTGTATTGGTTAAAAGACTGAAGGTAGAGAAAAGAAATCAAGGGTTTTTGCTATTGTTTGTGATGAGGTTGGAGAAATGGGTTATTCTTGCCTGTTTGACAGTTTTATTGTAAGATTTGAGTAGATGACGAAATGTCTCATAATGGACAGTGTTACGAGAGTTAACCACTAGATGGCAGCCAAGTTCCATGCAATATGCAGAGACATCGAGTGCGAGTTGATGACGTTGGCTTCCGGTTGTTTTACCTGATGAGCACTGTTCTAACCATAGATATATACAGAAGGCGAGATGTCTTATCCGCGCTGCTGGCCAATGGAATCGAACGTCCGCACTGGCGGCCATCTTGCCACAGTCACCTCGCTCCGCCCCTCTCACTCATAACTATGTATTCTTATTGTGCATGTTCTTTTAAATAGCCCTAAATTGCTCTATTTTCAACCGAATTTCGAGCGGTTTGGTTTGTTATAAAGGTTATAAGCATAGTTATGATACTGCATACTTATTAATGATTTATAACCATAGGCTTTCATGTGAAAATAGCAAACACACGCACACACCCGTATTTAATAAAAACATATATGCTAAACGCTAAACTAAACAAACCAGCACTAAATCGTAACATTAATCAAACAGCTCCAACAATAGCTTACAGATGAAATGTGATCCTACAAGCTTTTGTTTGTGGACAGCGACGATTGCTGCATCCATAAGCGGCACAGAAGTTCGGCATTTTTTCAGTCACCGATTTCCTGTAGAAACCATAATGCATGATGCTGTAGCAAAGCAATCCAATTGTAAATCATTTGCGAATTAAGTTAAATGATATAGAAAAAAAGCTATTCTGTCTCTCCATATGTCAAATTGCTTGTTTTATTTACACCTACCAATCCTAATCCCTTTTATCACAACAAGAAAAAAGACGGACTGTAATCTCAGGTTGTCACCGTTCGACTCTGAATCAAACAGGTGGGGGATGAGATATCAGCAGCTCTAGTTCATTGATCACCGTGTCTCTGCTGCATGAACTGATGAGACTGCGTTCATGCAGCAGCAACGTTATAGGAAACGCACCTCAGCGAATAACTACAACCGACACCACAAATATTGTATGTGAACAAAATACTAGTTTGTCCTGAAATAGATGTTGGCTAAACTTAACTTAAGAAATGAAAATCTTAGTGGTCTCAGTCGTATTAACTTGTGCAGCTGCCATAGCACCGTTGTGTTTTTTTTCTCATAGAAAGCTGCACTCTCAACATGTTCAACCATCCAGAATTATTGCTACATTATGAACGTTTGTAAGAAAGCAAACCGTGTGCAAAGCCGTCAAGTTTTCAGCGAGATCAGAGTGTTAATGTTTGTTCAGATCACTCACGTTCCCTCACATTCACTACATCAGACCGTGACTGCCTGACTGTGGAAAGATGGCGGCCAGTGCGGACGTTTGATTCTGCGCCGTGAGACATCTAGCCTTCTGTATATATCTATGGTTATAACTAGCGGCCATACAATAAAAGTAGCGTATCTACAAAGATTGCCTGACTGTATAAAAGAAGCGGAAACTTAATGCCGCGGCTGAAGACAGAACAACAAGGCGCTATAAAGGCTGGACGTTTTTTCAATGGAGCTAAACTGCTAAGCTAATACCTGACGTACCATGGGTTTTTCGATTCCTGTACCAGACGCAATGGACATGAAGGGCGACGTATATAACAACTGGACATTCTTTAGAGCACAATGGGAAAACTATGAGATAACAACGCAAGATAACAACTATATATATATATACATATATATACAAATGTGTATACATATATTTATATATATATATATATATATATATATATATATATATATATATATACATATATATATTATGAATCAATTTCTTCTTTTTATCTGCATATTCACATGAACTTTACCTCTTTACTACTATTATTTCTGACCCTAACATTTTCAGCAATGATTTTGGCAATGGTTTATTATTTATTTATTATTAATTATTTATTTAATGTTAGACAGAGGAACAAATTTCGTTTAACATGAACAATATATCAAGGTAACCTTGATATATTGGTAGGGCGGAGCAAGAAGGAACAGCAACACATGAAATGAAGTTCGTTTCAGTTTTATCTAGAAATAGATGCTTTATTAATCCCCCAGAGGGGGAAATTTGTGTTCAGTAGCCAACATACATAAAAGGACATACGAAAACACAGAGTCATAAAACAAAGTAAAAGTTACCAACGTTTGAATAAATAAATAATAAAAGTGTACAAATACAGAAAATCTCAA
The DNA here is from genome assembly GCF_046127955.1 of Nelusetta ayraudi. Lineage (NCBI taxonomy): Eukaryota > Metazoa > Chordata > Actinopteri > Tetraodontiformes > Monacanthidae > Nelusetta > Nelusetta ayraudi. The sequence goes on along the minus strand of NW_027466100.1, from coordinate 4,442,380 downwards.
GGCGCACACTTGCTATGGTCATTAACCTTTTGCATGGCTGCAGTACAACCAGTGCGCCAGCAGATGACCCCCACGTTCTTAATGAATGAAGCTTCGAGTAATGAACCAATTTTCAACACAATAGTCCAAAAGGGTTCAAAGCCTCATGAAGCCTCGTTTGGACATCACTAGACACAACGGCTTCCACTGTCATTGAATGCTGCAAGCGTCAGTTTAGCCGGCATGGAATACCAAATATTGTCATCACAGACAACGGACAACCGTTCTCCAGCATGGACTTTCAAACTTTTTCAACAGTATGGGACTTCAAACACCTCACATCCTCACCATACCACAGCCAGAGTAATGGTAAAGCTGAGTCGGCTGTCAAAATTGCCAAGACCCTGCTGAGAAAGGCAGTGCATGCTGGTGATGACAGATGGAGGGCCGTACTAGCACGGAGGAACACTTCCACAGAGGGACTCAATAGCTCTCCTGTTCAGCGACTCCAGTCCAGACGCACACGCACATTGTTACCCTCTCATCCACCTCTGCTGAAGCCGGCTGTGATACAGGGGGTACTTCCTCGTAAGCTGGCACGGGTCACTGCATCGAAGTGGTGATATGACCAACATGCTCACGACAAGCCCATGATAATGCAAGGCGACACAGTTTGGGTCTTCCTACAACCAAATGGGCCCTCTCGCTCCTGGTCACTGGGGATTTGCACCAACCAATTGCGTGACAGGTCATATGAAGTGGTTGTACAGGACAAGGTATACAGGCGCAACAGGAGGCACATTCGACCGGTGGATGAAAGTCTCATCATGCAATCTGATAGTCCCCTGGTGGAAGATGACTGGGACAACAGTCAAACAGACAGCAGACTCGAGCACATAGTTGGTGACAGGAGGGAAGGGGCTTCAGAACTAGAACGGGCTCCAGTGTTGACTGATATGCCAAGTGTCCCCCAATCTGGACATTTAGGCCTCAAGCAGACCAGAACCAGATCCAACATAAAACCTCCTGAGAGGTACCGCAAACACTTTGTTGTTTAAACTTTCTGAAGAAGGAATGTCATCTCTTGTTTATTTCTGTGCCACTTTGTTCATGTGGACTGTTCATTTTTTTCTAATGTTTAGGAGAGTGAACTAGTCATTTCTGTTTAACCTGTAGCCAGCTATTGTTGTTGCTGGCCACGTAACTCTCATCCGGTCACTATTGTCCATTTTCAACTGCTTTCTTTCCATATGTTAAAGGAGATGTTACGAAAGTTAACCACTAGATGGCAGCCAAGTTCCATGCAATATGCAGAGACATCTAGTGCGAGTTGATGACGTTGGCTTCCGGGTGTTTTACCTGATGAGCACTGTTATAACTAGCGGCCATACAATAAAAGTAGTGTATCTACAAAGATTGCCTGACTGTATAAAAGAAAGAACGAAACAAGGACAGGAGTTGGGGAAAAAACGCCTCACCCCATCAACAACCACAGAATCAACGAGGCATACGTCCCTGTCACTGTCCCGCCAAAAGGGGCGAAACGTCAATGAATGGTAGTTCATGGTTGATGACCCTGCAGCTGACCCGTGGGCACCGAAAGAAGTGCGACAGGCAGCAATGCCAAGCAGGAAATGTCTCCTACCTGTACATTTACAGTAAGTCATAAAATAGCTATATTGCATTTATTTTTCAGTGTTTTAAGAGTCCTTTCATTAAAAAGCTAAATACCATGAAGACACATATTTTGTGGAAACACACCCACTTCCACATTCAGGTGGAGGTCCTCCACCCCCGCGAGATGTCCCGGTGTTGAAACTGTAGGAGGCGGCGACTCTCACTGGAAGTGTCGGGACTGTTCTTCGCTGTAGGGGAGCGCTCCTCGTGGAGCAACTCTACTTCCGGTGTAGGGAATGCGTTATGCAGCGTTTTTTCTTTTGCATGTGTTTTCTTGCTTTGCATCGCTCCTCTGATGAAGTGAATGTTTTTATGTCCTGCAGCGTGTTGTTTTTTTGTTTTGTTTTTTTTGCGTTTGCACCACGATCCTCTTTTTGTACCGTTGTAAACTTGTATTTGTGTTTGTGACTTTGCGTCGTTTCCGTGCTCAAATACGCGATTGTCCCGTATTTGGCAACTAAAAAAGCTGTCCCGTAATGAACTGAGACGGGACGCACTTGACTTTGTCTCCACTCCGTCGCCCCGGCAACCCCAGTGTCCACGCTGAGAACTCTGTCCTCCGCAGTTCTTGGCATTTCGGCTCGCAATCCCAGAGGTGGGCAATGGGCATTCATTGCTGAATGTTTAAACCCCCCCACCCCTCCTTTGGTTGTGGTTTATTTGGTGTAGACAACTGAGTTTGTCTGTTTTTGTTGTTGGTGTCACCACTTTCTTTGGTTGCTTTTGTTTTCTTGGTAAAATTTTGGTGAAATTTTGGGTTTTCTATTGAGTAGTTTGATTTCCTTTTTAGTTCATTACTATTTTGTTCCCCAGTGATCGTTACCTTTTGTTTTGTGTGTGTGTGAAAACTAAAGAAAAATTTTCTTTTGTTTGAACTGTTTAACGCTTGCCTGAGTGTCTCAATGTATTAGTGTATTCATTGTGTTCTCTTTTCTTTTGGACAGGAGTTGGCGTAGCGTGCGGCAGACTGCGTCGGTGGTTCCCCTTCACTTTGCTTTATTTTGCACAGCACGAGGGAAATTTTGCTTTGTAGTGATTCCCTTCGCTTTGTTTATTCCCTTTTTTCAGTTTTTCTTTGTTTTTTCTTTAGCCTTTCCGCTCGGCTACGTCCAGCCCTGCTCCCCTTATTTTCTTATGATGTTGAACAATCTTTTTGGTATAGTACTTATTTTTTTTGACACTCACTCAGGCAGCTAAACCTGGTCTTATTGTTTTTTTAAAAAAAGATTTTCCTTGGTGTGTTTAAAAAAGAGTCAACTATTTTAAATTGTGATTGAATAAAGCTGTTTCTTTGGAAGTCCGTCTCATCCTCTCAAATCTCAAAGCGTAACGAACCTGTGTAGCCCGAGGAATTTTTATTATAGTCTATTTCCTGGGGTGCAACTCCCCAGGTGGCGCTGTCAGGCAACATAATATATAACATATTATAGAATTATATAATCCCTATATATGAATTCACATGATCACGGGTGTTATGATCAATGCTCCCTCTAATTTTCCATGTGTCTGGGCATCCAGACAAGCTCCTTGAGCACACTGAGGACCACTGTGGGCAACATCAGATGTGCACGCTGTGGCCACACACCAGTATCACACCTGTTCAAAACCTTGGATCATAGCAAGTTACATGGCTTATTAAAAGAATCAAATTCCAGCAGCAATTTTCATGAGTTTACTTTGAATAGAAGTGATTTGGCCCACTTCAAATGAAAAAGAGCAAAATCTTGTTGTTGATGAGATGTGTAGTGTGTTATATGTGAGAGTCCTGCTTTAACCATAGGAAGAGTCCTGCTTTGGCCTGGCTGAGGGTCATGTTGCGTCAATGTGCAGTGGCATGCGCGTGATAGATTGAAAAATAAGCCGAAGTGATAGCTCTTCTCTGAATAGACAAGTTAAGCCAGTGTGCTGCAATTAGCCAGTGAAAATAGAGCGGAGTGGCACCTCTTCACTTTGTTACGCAATCTATGTCAGCGCGGTGCTGCAGCCTGGAAACTTTCTCTGCCTTTTGGACTCATACGGTGCAGCTGGAAGAAAAAAAAAAAACATCATTCCGAAGGCGTAGCGGTGCGCCGCCTAATAAAAGCTCTAAAATTATTAATTAATACGTTTCTGTCGAATTTTATTTTATGTGCTACATAGATTTCCTTGTGCGCTGAGAATGTGCAAGTAGTGCGCGATTGCGCAAGCAAGCAGCTTAGAGGGAACAAACATCCAGCAGGTGGACAACAGTCACCAGGAGCACCAACAGGAAGTGGCGTACAGGCCCCGCCCACCCTGTGATTGACTGCCGGAGACACTGGGTAACAAACGTCAAGACAGAAGAAGAATCAAAGGTGAGAATTCAGCTCAGAGTCTCTCTGACGACTTCAGTCACACTTTCATCAACTCAGCTGAAGAACCTGAAGGAACATAAAGTCCAACATGTAGCGGCTGAGTGGCTGTGGAGGAGCTCCATGGTTCCAGAGACGCTGTAGAAGGACAGAAGACCTGCTCTGTGGTCCAGGTACACTCCCACTCTGGAGGACCGAGGACCTGAGACACGAGTACTGATGTTGTTGTGACGAAACCAATATTCACCTGGGTAACAATATAAACTCCAGGATTTGTCATTTGCTGTGTCTCAATTCAGGTTCTGCACCCTTGAGACCGAGTGTCCTCCGTCTGAAAGAAGCGTTCTTAGAGTTCCCAGCCTAGAAGGACGGACCAAACCCCGCCTCCCCGGTAACCAATCGGGGCGGTCTAGCCTTCGGCGTATTTCCTTGTTTCGTCACCGCCGTTCCCTCCTGCTGGCCAACCCCGGAAGTGACGTTTTTATAGTATCACGCTAACCATTGGTTCGCCATCTAACGATGCCGTTGAATGTACGTTAAAAACTGGATACTTTATGTGAAACGTCAATATTTAGATTTATATGTCGTGCCTTAACCAGTACATGCCGCTAATTTCAGCTGACTTCCCAGGATCCCACGATGGTTTGCAGCAGCACGCAAAGCAGCATGGGATACCCAAGTACGCGAAGGATAGTAGCGGTGTATCTTTGGAATCGGCTAAAACGAGTGCGTATTTACGAGTGCGCATTTTGAGCGTCCTAAACACCCTCGGGAATTGGGACAAGCCTTTGCGCAGTGCGATGACGCAACTTCCTTTCAAAATGCGCACTTCAAGGATGCAGAACCTGAATTGAGACACAGCAATTGAATCCAAATCTACTTTCCTCTGACCTTCCTGCTCTGCCGATGTTCCTGTAGGCCACTGCTACACCAACCCCCTAAAATAAACCACAGAAGTCCCTCCCCCTTCTCCACTCAACCTCCCAGTAACATCGTCCAGTCACACCTTCTCTACTCAGGACCTGCTTCTTGTCAGTGAATCTGTCTGGATGATCACAATAAGACTGAACTTCCTCCATGAATGTCACTTTTCTGTTCTCCTCAGATAATAACAGACGTTTGTGCACTCTGCAGAACTTGCTGTATTTCATCTCTCAGCTTGGTCACAGCTGCTGCCACGTCCTCAAAGTATCTCAGAGGACGGATCTCCAGGCTGGAGGAGTCTGGAGACGGACTGAGTGCTGGCAGTGAGGAGAACCTGTGGAGAAACTGGCTGTGGTCCAGTGTGTGTGAGATCTTCTCCAGCTCAGCGTCTCTCCTCTTCAGCTCCATCATCTCCTGCTCCAGCTTCTTCTCAAGCTCTTTGACTCCACTCACTGCTGCCCCCTGTGTGGATCTGACCTGCTGCTGCACCTCAGAGCGTCTTTTCTCCAGCAGACGGATCATCTGGGTGAGGATCTTCTCGCTGTCCTTCACTGCTTTATCAGCAAAGCCGTTGATGGACTCCACCCCCTTCAGGTCTTCCTCTGTGTGCTGGATCTTCTGCTGGATCTTCTGCCTGGTCTCCTCCAGCTCTCTCTGCCTCCCAGGCCTCTGTACTGCTGCTGACACTGTCTGATGACCTTTATGTTCATCCATACAGCATAAAGCACAGATGATCTTCTGATCAGTGCGGCAGAACATCTTCATCACCTCATCATGACGAGGGCAGATGTTCTCCTGGAGCTGCTGGCTGGGTTCCACCAGCTTGTGTCTCTGTAGGGGAGCAGGATCACGATGAGGCTGGAGGTGAGAGTCACAGTAGGAGGCCCGACAGACCAGACAGGACTTGAGGGCCTTCAGTTTCCTCCCAGTGCAGACATCACAGCCCACATCTCCAGCATAGCAGTGATCAGCAGGAGCATCTTGGAGTCCAGCCCCCACCCCCCCTGCAACGAAACTTGGCACGTTAACTTTGCCGACACGTTAGCGTAGCGCGACAGCGATAGCGTGCGTCCCCCCCCCCCCCCCCCCGTCAACGTGAGCGCAATTTCCAACCAGCACTGCAGAGAGAAAGGCAATATCCAGGTGGAGTGAAAATACATCCCAGTGCCCACCATCACAGGCACATAGACGTAGATAAGATACATTTACATAAAATACCAGAATATTTGTCAATTTTTCATTAAAACATATTTTATTTATTTAGTTAGATAAAAATGTTTCCTCCCAGCACAATATGTATTTGTTAATTTAACTCACATTCCTGCCATCATCTTAACACAATTCAGTGTCACTTTTAAGTTGGAAAAGCATAATAATTAAATTACTTAAATGGCACATTTCAAGTAAAACAGTTGCTATTTAGTCTATTTGTGGTGGTATGTGAGTTATACTTCCCATAAAAAGACTTCCTTTTACATCAAGAATATTTAAATTTTTCATAGATGACTCCCAAAGAGACAGACATATTCTGTCAAGTTCTAACCTGAAGACCACTCTGTCTGGTCCAAAAAGAATTATATTGAATTGAGAGCAGCTGTTCTTATTTTCTCTTTTTTGAGAGAGATTTGCTCAGATTTTCAGTTGACCTGTTGATTTGATTTCTCTGATTAAAATTAAAACAAAGTCTGATATTTGGCAGCTTGTTTAATTCTTATACATAGGTATAAAATACATTTTTTATAATAACATTCACGAGTTTTCGTTGTAAAAGTCATCATTTTCATATACACAAGTTGGACGTCTAAAAGTATCGGTATCTGTATTGGTATCGGGATACTAGCCTTGGTATCACCTGGTATCGTATCGAAAGGAAAAATAGTGGTATCGCACATCCCTACTTCCACACACACACACACACACACACTATACTGTAAATGGCTGCAGTTTCCTTTACAAAAGTGCTACAGACGTCATTCAAACATCCACGTGTTTGTCTCATCAAGACCTATATTTTACATTTGACAGCCACTTAAAAAAAAATGCAGGTCAAAAATATGCATCATTTGCATACACAGGCATATGATGATTAGACCTCTTCTCCCTCTTTGTCAACACACAAATGCCTGCAGTTTCCTTTAGAAAAGTGCTACAGACATCATTCAAACACCTACGTGTTTGTCTCATCAAGGCCAATATTTTACATTTGACAGCATCCTCCAAAAAAAAAAAGGTGAGAAATCTGCATCATTTGCATAGACTTCTTTCAGCAGATGTCACCGGGCGTCAGCAGAGGACGGGGGTCAATTGCGGGCGTCGACAGGGGTCAGGCGTCATCGGGGGTCATCGGGCATCGCGTCGGCCACGGCGGCTCAGTCCCGCAAACGCTGCTTGCAGCTTTAATTTATTGTTTTGATTTAATTTAATTTATTAGTGTTAATGGCTGCTGAAAAAAGGGGATGAATAGTTCAAATTCGAGTTGAAAGTAAAATATACAAATGTTGGAAGTACTAGTAATCATTACTATGTACAGTTATGCCCATCTGTTATCTTTGTTGGGCTTGAGTTTATGATTATTTTTTTTACCCTGTGCATCTTTTGTTTTGTTAGTAGTACTTGCCATTGCTCCAACACGAATAAACATGCTGCATCCCACTAGATGGCGCATTTGCCTTATTTACAAGCACCATGGTCATCGGAGCTGATTGCTGCCACTCTCAGCAGCATGCGTCTACTAAGGTCTACTAAGATTCCACAATCTATTACACCTCGCGAGCAAAACACTATAATACTAGGAAAAGAATCCTCTATATGTCAATAAATACAACAGATTGAGTATTCATAAAAAAAAATGCTTACTTTAAATAAGAAAATCCAACAAACCAACAAGTGCAACACTAAAAAGCAAACCAACAATCAAAATAATGCTTAATTGCCTTAGCTTCGTCCCACACTTATCAGCTTAGCTACTAAGAATAACACACATTATTCACCTGGACAGAAGGAGGTTCTGAGGAACGTGTTGGTCCTGGAGCTTCCTGGTCAGGATGTTCGGGAGATCCCTCGGGCTCAATGTCTGCAGCGCCAACATATTTTAGAATTGCTCCTGCAGAGACAAAGCTCATTAGATCATCAAGCAAAACAGATCAGAAGCGCATTTTCCTATTTTATTATTACAGTGATGTTACAGTAATATAGGAAAATTAAAAATGTATTTGTTTTTAAATTAAACATTATGATTACAGTGTCCCTTTAAAGCTTTTACCCAATTACAAAACTTTCACTTTTAAGAGTTTTTGGCATTTCTTTACACACTGTACTAGTTAAAGTAATCAAACTAAGATAAATGACCCACTACCACAATAGTCTAAAATAGTCAACACCATGCCAAATAAAGTATTTCCATAAAATATTTCTTTGAATTATAAAACAGTAGCACATTTCTAATTAAGGGCCTACAAAATACAAACTAAGCTTAGTAAATTCATCCTAAGTTAAGGCAAAAATAACATTAAGAGTTAAATATGTGAGAGACAACTTCCACTGAACAATAACAGGGGACTGACTACAACAACAACTACAACATGCCCTCCCTCCCTCCCTGTTAGAATGTGAATAAACGGGTGTGGAGTCAATCAGTCATTCCCATGGCAGGATAGGCCAACTTGACAGGACATGGTCAACTTTCATAAAACAAACAAAAACGCTGATTCATGACGAACAAATATTAGCCAGCCAGCTAACATTTATCCGACGCTAGCTAGCTGGCTAGCAGGACAAATAAACAAACTTGGGGGGAGGGGGGGGGACAACAGCGTTTCACCTCCACCTCTCCAGCCCACATAAACAAATAACTTACCTTTCCCCTTTGCAAGTTTTTCTTGATCAGTTTTCTTTTCCTTCCGTTTTTCCGCACCGCTGGGATAACTCCTTTCTGATGCCATTATGGTGTCTGTTTGTTTTTAATCCTCTCGCTAACGGGAACGAATGGTAGCTGTCAATCATTCACATCATACCTGTCGGCGTCGCCGGCCCTCCACGTCACAACCTGCGTGACAGTGCGGCAAGCCCCCAGAGTCCAAGATGGCGTTCCATTCCTTTCAATGAAGTTGCTCACCCAGCGCATGGCTCCCAAAAACTTTTTGACTTCCGCATTGATGGGATAATAGAGCATGCGCAGTTGTGTCAGTGTGGAGACCGTCACGAACCGTACGAAATTCAACCTGGAAATGAATGTATTTTTTACGGAACAACTGACGATTGTTGTTTGGAAATTTTGATGATGATGATGATGATGACGATGATGATGATGATGAATATTATTATTATATTAATAAAATAGTATTATTATAATAATATACTATTATTTGTGTATTAAACAAGTGAGCAATGTGCCACTGAATAATAAATGATAATTCTTTGAAGCAACTCTCTTTGGAAAGCAGACAAAGTAATGAAATGATTGGTCTATTTATTTCATCAGAACTAAAAAATAAAAAATAAAAACTCAACGATCTTGAAAGTTCCTCCCTTTCTCTTGCACCTGTCGACCGGTCAACTTTTGGCTTCTCTACAGTGTTCGAGAAAATGCCGACCTGTGCTGCAATTAACTGTGTCACCCGATCAACAGGCAAAGGGTGCAAAGGACCCACGTTATTTCGGTAAGAATGATTAATGAAATGACTGTAAGGAACTTTTATGCCGCTGACGTTTTTACGTACGTACGTCCGTGTGTGTGTGGCTAACACAAATTAGCACAAATATTTTGTCGTCCTCATGGAATTAAACAGCACACCATGTTAATTTATCAGTGAGTGCTCTCTCTTTTCATGCAATTCATCACGCTTAACATGTAATGCTGAATCATGAAAGCTATGGAGCAAAAAATAATAATTACATAAACGACGAGTGAAATAAAATGTGTCATTCATTCAATAAAGATTTCATTCATTCATCTTCTATACCCGCTTATTCCTATTCAGGGTCACGGGGGTCTGCTGGAGCCTATCCCAGCTGTCTTAGGGCGAAGGCAGGGTGACACCCTGGACAAGTCAGCAGGTCATCGCAGGGCCACATAGAGACAAACAACCATTCACACTCACATGCACACCTACGGACAATTTAGAATGTTCAATTGACCTCACGTGCATGTTTTTGGAGTGTGGGAGGAAGCCGGAGAAACCAGAGAGAACCCACGCAGACATAAGGAGAACATGCAAACTCCACACAGAAAGGTCCCAGGTCCGGGCAGTTGAAAATGCCATTTTATTTCATTTAACAAAGCATATCATTATTTCATCATGCATTTAATTGTTTTGTGGTCCTGTGTTTTAGTGCTTCATAATTTTATTCTGTTGTCAAATTTGCCCATCAAAGTCAGATTATTAATCCTGTGCATCAGTTTAAGGAAAACCAATTCTAGGTAATGGATTGCAGATCTTGTAGTGACCTGTTACAATGGAAAGAAATGTATACATAATAAGTACGTCTGTGTGCCCGATATTTTAGCTAACACTAAACTTTCTGCACAACTGTCTGCATTGTGTTCAAGCTTAAATGAGTTAAATATGTTTGCATACCCAATTTTAAGTAAAATTACATAAAAAAAATTTTGGAATGTTTTGCTTTTTACAGCTTTCCTTTTGGGGACAGAAAAAGGTTGCACAAATGGGTGGAAAATGTGAGAAGAAAAAACTGGACACCCAATGAGAACTCCAGGCTGTGTGCTCTTCACTTTGAGGAGAAATCTTTCATTTTGCGCGGTGAGAGAAAGTGCCTAACTTCAACAGCTGTCCCAACCATTTTTAGTTTCTTCAAATCAGGTAAGAGCATGGCTACCAAACAAAAGGTAAGTGAGTCACACACACACCCACACACACACACGTGATTTTGATCAAATCTTTGACCACACATATTCTAAAAAATGTAAAGAGGTGTCAGAGATCTTTGAAGAAGACAGTTTTCTCGTGATTCAGGAACCATGTGACAGCCATACTGTGTCTGATGTAGATGTAGAGGTCACAAATGATGTAGAGATCACCAATGATGAAGAGGTCACAAATGATGAAGAGGTCAGAGCAACAATGAAGGGATTTTACATTGACTGTTCAGTTAACATGTTCAATGTTAAAATATTCACATGAAAAAAACTTGAAAATCGTGACGGCAGACGTAAAAAAAAATTGTAAGAAAGTGTTGAAAGTTATCTTGAAATCATTTATGAGGATACTCATTATAATATTGATGAAGTGTTATTTCATGTTTTGTTGGCTGTTTCAAGGGTTTATTTAGTTTGTTGTGACACAATCTAAGGTTCAATTTGTAAAGAAATAAAAGTTCTTGTGAAAAAAGATAGTGGTCAAAGTGATATTAGTGTTATTTGTGTTTGTGTTTTTTGTAGTCTTGTCTGGATTTGTCCTGTTCGTTTCTGGTCTGTGTTTGTGTTCCCACTCTTGGCCTAGATCTTGTCGTGGTGAGTGGGCTTTTAACTAAGACAGGACAATTATATATATTGTCTGAAGCCAGCAAAATAGTCATTATGAGAATTATAACTGAAGCACACTAAATAATACACCATCAGTCACATTTTGCTTTTCTGTTATTAATCTAATGTGTGTTATGTCAAGCCTCCACAGTGGCGTGCTGCAGTCAGGATGAGACAAACAAGGTGAATGGATGGACGGATTGATGAGCCCAGTGAGCCTCCACCATCCACAGACAAGCCAGTCCCATTTTCCACCCAGAAGGATGTCTCTTCCATCTATCTTTGCCTGCCAGGGAAATGCAACCAAACATAGTAATTACAGATGGCGTTGTCTCTGTTAAAGTGACACATGGAAAAATAATAATAATAATAATAATAATAATAATAATATATATATATATATATATATATGTATATATATATATATGTTTTGTGATTCATGTTCATGACAATAACAATCAAACAGATTTTCTTCATTCTTCCAATGAGTTTCGCAAACAAACATGGAATTTTCCCTGGATCATACAAATACGTTTGTAGATTATATAAAGACAGTTATAAAACACATTTGTTGTGGTTTTATATTAAAGCAGATAGTCAAACGTAAATGTAGCATGGTAATGTTGCGAAGACACATTTATTTTTGTTTTTCTTTGTTTCTTTAGAAGCTTTTATTTTGGTTTTCTGTGGAAGCACAACAGACAACACACATGTTAACGTCCGCTACTACGGTTCGCTCCGCATACGTCTCACGAGCCACTTGAGAGACTTCCTCTCGAGCGTTATCTACTTTTTACATTTCAAAACATAGATCCATACCCGACTTCGACTTGAACTTATTAATCATGTCGTTTCCCACATTCAATCTTACTCGTATACGTTTAAATATTCACATTTCTACTGAATAAACATCCCATAACGTTAAACGAACACTAACGTAACCGAGCGTCAACCCCGCCTCCTGGTAACCTAGCAACGGGCTAGCCGTTGTTTCCTCTTCGCTAGGTAATCACTCAGAGACAACACATTCAAAACGTAAATTTAACTCACATACCCTCGATCTCAGACTTCAATTACGAAACAGCCACACATACATTTGCTCTTATTTTCAACCCTTTCCCCTTCTCACCTGTGGAAGCACAACAGATAACACACACGTTAACGTCCGCTATGACGGTTCGCTCCACAAAGGTCTCACGAGCCACTTGAGAGACCTCTCTAGCGTTATTCCCCGGGGCGAACACGACCTCCACTGGTAGAAGTGGGTAACTGCACCCTGCTCACTGATCACTCTCACACACGCCACAAACCACAACAAAAGCAGGAACAGTGCTTTGCCACAATTATGCTACATAAACACGTCCTGGTCCCCTCTGGATCCTCTTTTCCGGTCCTCGCGATCACTCTCTTGGCTGCGGTGGGCATGGTTCTGCCCGCGGTGTCTTCCTTTGTCAGGGCATTCTCTGGCCCAGTGACCCATTCGGCCGCAGATGTGGCACGCCCCCTTTTCGCCTCTGTCTCCGCTAGTCGCCCTTCGTCGGTTGTCGTTGTTCCTGTAGGGCCGTCTCGCCGTGTCACTGAGGTGCTTCATCATGGTGAGGGAGGCACGCTTTATCTTCTTGTCCTCTGCATCGCTGGCCTCCTGCAGAAGCCTCTCAGCGTGCACTGCATGACGTCGGACCTCTGTCAGCCGGGCATCTTCAATCCCCACGCAGCAGCTTCTGTTAACTGCTTTGGCGATCTGGGGGAGCAGCCTTTGTCTGAAAGCAGTGATGAGGCTGGCCGTTTGGTTGACGGCAGTCCTGATGAACGTGGCGACGCTGCGGCGTCGGTGCTGGAGTGCGCAGGGTTGTACGGTGGTAGCGTTGGATGAGGGCAGGCGGGAGGAGGGAAGACAGGCATGTCCAGGAGAGGGTCCCTCGGGCCTGTAAGAGAAGGATACAAACGATTTGGTGCATTTGAATGCTCGTGTGTGAGCGGCTCCTTTTCTCCCTCCTCTGGGGAGTGTGTGTGAGCGTGTGCACCCTCTGCCGTTATCTCTGTCACCCCTGTGCTCCAGCGCCCAGCGCTGTTCACACGTTTCTTTACTTGTTTCCTGTCCCTGACCTCTGCTTCAGGTTTCCAGAATGAAAAACACCTTTCATGATCTTTGATGATTTGAATCTCCCACCTGTTTGGGTTTTTCTTTTTTGTAACCTTTCCCTCGGCTATATTCAGTTTATCCCGGAGGTTTCTCAATTCCTCCATACTCAGTGATCCCCCCTCTGGGAAACCATACTTTTCAACCCAAACATCCAACATATCAAGACAATCTGGACCGCATTTTTTCTGCATGTCGTCCACAATTTGTCCCCCCCTGGGGAACTGCAGCAGCCACTTTGCGCTGGTTCTTCCCCATCCCTGTCTAGACTTATTACTTGTAGCTGCACAGGCGTCCCTGTGTCCCCTTTTTTTACTCAGGCGCAAAAAGGTAGAGAAAAAATTCACCCCTTCGGTACTTAGTCACCAAAGGTTTTGCCCGCTCAGCCCTCACCAACCTTCTTGGATATCTGGTGAGCAGGACAGGCCCGGCCAACGCACACTCTGTACTGGGACTGCAGTGATTCACAATCACCGCCTACCCACACAGAAATGACTAACGCATGCGTTCCGTCCTGTACTGGGACCGTTCGTGGACGACAAGAAAAAACACCTTGGTCACTGTTATGTCTGGAAAAAGAACAATTACTTCTCACCCGATCTCCGGATTAGCACTTTCTCTCCAGGTTCGTTGGATAGACGTGAAGCCGATCAGATCCACTCTTAGACGCCGATCCTCTCGTCTCTGAATGCTTGGTTCGAGGTAGAGGGGGAACGAGGAGTTTCCTCCGTTCCTGGTCCCGGGCCGTCGACGTCCCAGAGTTTCACTGACGGGTCTCCAGCTATCCTGTTCGTGACACCAAACTGTTGTGGAAAAGAGCAAAGCTACCGATGCAGAAATGCTGAGTAAATAAGTAATTTAATGAACATGAAATAAATGATCGGATATCCGAGGCACAAACAAAGTACAACCAACAGAACAGATGCAACAGGTGCAACAGCTCGAATGAATGCCAGTGCGAGTGCAAAGAGAGAAGGAAGAAGAAGGTCTTTTATACAGTGGACCCGCAGGGGACGAGATAAGGAAGAAGGAGGGGAGGATGAGAGGAGACAAAACAACGAATACCTCACCCTGGCGGGCCACGAGGAGAATGTCTCCAACGAATACCTCACCCTGGCGGGCCACGAGGAGAATGTCTCCAGAAGGTTATACAGTGAAACTAACAGATTACACGGGAGGCCAAGAATACTTATTTTCCATTACATGGTTCAAGTGAACCGCTGGATTCGAGGAAAAGGCTTTGTCACCGTCAACCTAGTTAGACATAAGCTTTACTAACTGTGGCAACACAAAGGAGCAGTGTGTGGGAGGGGCGGGGGGGAAGATGATGATGTTGATGAGTTTACAGAATGCAAGGGGGTTATTGTTAAGGGGTAAGGATATGGACGACAACGCCACCTCAAGTTGTTTGTGGAGGAAATAAAATAATGAAAATCACACAGGTTTCGTGTACAAATGAGCTGAGACGTGGTTTGCAAAAAAACAGACAAGGCTTTATTATAATTGAAGGAAATGCATCTAGACAGAAAGGAATCCAGGCAGTTATGAATTTAAATTAACTAAACTCAGAAAAAGGAAAACAAATTTATAAGTAAACTACCAAGACCAAAAAGACACAAGGGGGGGGGGGGAAGCACCGTTCGACACAAACAACGTACGAACAAGGGGGGGAAACTTAAACCATAAATATCAAAGCAAATGAGCGAATCAACTTCTGAAACTCAAAAAAAAGGGAAAGGATCTTCAAAATAAAGGAGGCCAATGATTCAAATAAGGGGGGAGAGATGGGTCAAACAAAAGCAGGACAGGCTGACACCACACGGGGAGGGGGGGGGGCCAACAGAAACAAGACGACTCACGGGATGTGATGATGGTGTTCAGGGCTGAGGCCACCTAGATATAGCGGAGCAGGTTGGATGGGGACGGAAGCCCAAGGGAGTCACCCCAATCACACGTGCACAAACGCTCGCATCCCAGTGGGCAGTCAAAATTGGGTGGTGACGACACAGCAAACTAAAACCAAAAAAAAAAAGAGGGATACCACCACCCGTCCACACCTGTCGACCTCAGCCTCTGAATCACAAAAGAAAAGAAAACAATTAGGAGGGATCACGAGCGCGTATGCAAACTCAATGGTTAAGCTCACACCACCACACACACACACAAATCAGGATTAGATCGACATTTAAATAAACCAAAAATACAATTAAATCAACAATACAACAAACGAAAATTGAACAAACAAACAAAACAATTAGAAGTGGTTAGTGGCCACTACGCGCCGACTGTCACACGTCGAACGGCCACGTATTTCAGGTCTTAATAGACAACGTGATCGGACACTTTCGGCGTCAGCAAAGCAGCAGTAAGTTGACTGGTTTTTAGAGGCTGTCAGTGCAGCGGCAAAGCCATGTTTCTTGGCGGTATCTACAAAAAAAACAAACGATGCCATTAAGTGGTTTGGTCAGCTGTTAGATGTTAGTGACGAAAACTAAAGAAAGTAAAAGACTCACCGGGAGTTGCAATAGGTGGTACATGCCGAAAGCGCCACGGCGCACTACATGTCAGACCCTAAAAATAAACCACAGTCTAAAACCAGTACTCCAAAACAATGAAAAACAAAGTCGGCAGAGGCAACCATACCTGAGGCAGACGCGGACGGGCGCACGGAAACGTGACGACGGCAACGGAAGTGACGTGACGGGGAGTCAAAGTGCAGTAATAGCCAACTGTTTCCACCCCTGTCTTTATAGCACCCCACCCCCTAATCATTGGTTGACGGGCCAGGCAATCAGTGCGTCGGGCGTGACTATGATGCCACATAATGATAGAGAATCACTCTATTTATACTGATGTGCAGAACCACTAGAGTGTCATTTCTTCACTGCTGTCAGCAACAAGCATTTGGTGTCACACTGGTGTACAACACTTATGGGCTAATTAATAAGAAATGACATATTTATGAATCACCCGCAATGCCCAGATTGTTGCTGCTTATCTGCTGATATGAGCCGTCAACTGTTGCAATATAGAACCACGGGCAGGAAATTACAATTAGTGTAGAGCGTATTATAATTTAAAAGTTTACTAACGGTAGTTCTTTAAAGAATTTAGCAGGGATGGAACAGCCTAACGTGACGACGTCACTTGTAAAACGGTAGGAGCTCAACCTGCTGTCACGGCGAAAACTCCGTGTTACGTTCCGTCTAGGGGGACCGAGACGCAACATGTGGGACACCTTCCCCCACTCCCAAGCCTCATTAATTTCTCACGGCAGTTGGCAGTTTCAACAAAAACATTTATTAATCAGTAAATGAAATAAACAAAACAACTTAACCGGTGGGCAGCAAAGGCTTCAGGGTGGGCCCAGGCCAAAATAATAAACCAAACTCCAACTAGCTTGCCTTAAGAACTAACTAAAGAAAGAAAGAGAACCCAAATACAGAAAGGCAAACCTCCCTACATACTTATTAAACAGGAGAAAAGAGGGGACAAAGAAAATGGCAGCCCACCCCTACGGCTGCGTGCTCTAACGCCATTTCAGAAGTGACTAACTGCAGACTTGGGAGCGGAGGAGGGATGACCGTCAGGCTGGCTCGACTGCTCCTCCTTCTCAGCCGTGGCGCGTCCAATCAGCAGCCGACATCCAGGACCGCACCTGCAAGGCGTCATCCACTCTCACACACACACAGACACAAAGATAGAGGCACCTAGACCCACGTGTGGGTCATAACATCCCCTCCCTTAAGAACTAAACCCTATTAACATACCTACAAACAAAACTAAACAAGAAAAACCTCACTTCCCCCGAAATTCTTTCGCAGCTAGTCCACATGTACACGTGATAATGCATCTGCCAACACATTATCAACCCCCCTTCCTGTGGCAAATCTGGAGATTGAAGTCATGCAGGAGCAGAGACCACCGCATCTACGGCTGGTTTGATTGCGCATCCTATCCAGGACCACGAGGGCATTATAGTCTGTAAAAACCTGACCTCAAATAAACATCAAGCTGGGCACTGTCAGAAAGAGAGCCAAGGTTGCTTTCTCAACTCCAACATTGGCTCTATGTGCGTACTGCTTAGTTGTGGCATGTCCCTCTACTTCTATGTCATGGTGCAAAACTGACGTACGGCGGGGGTGGTCAGAAAACAATAGTGGGTGGCTCTCAATTAATTTAACAATATCATGACGGGCTGATGCAGGCAAATGGGACAAAAACAAGCTTAAGTTATTCATAATCCTACCTGCTGCGTCAATCGCAGCAGGTAGGATCGTTCAGACAGGAAGTCAATGGTGTAAAAACACGGTGGATCCGGTTGATTTTCATCATAACACAATGTGCTGGATTTTGTACTTATGTGCTGTACTTTACTGTGAAACATCAACGTGACGCATCGGCTTCAACGCTGTTCAGGTCGGCCGTCAAACAAAAACAGATTTCACTTTGAATCTCAAACTATGATGAACAAAATGCATCTATACTTTAAATACCTGCATTTTGTATGATGCCAGTAGTTTACTTTATTATTATTTTTCTTTTTTACACACATCGATACTTCGAGACACTGTTGGGACAGTGTCTCGAAGTATCGATGTTTTGTTTCATTGTTGTTTTCTTTAAAAACACGCGAAAACTACCTGGGTTGTCGCGCGATCTTGCAATCCTCGCGTGAACTGATCGAGCCGCTGCACGAGACGCTCTGCTCGTAAAACGCGTCCTGTGTGGGAGGGTGCTGGAGCGTGAGCAGAGCGTCAACGCGGTCGCTCTGCAGACGCTCTGCAGACAGATACTTCGAGACACTGTCCCAACAGTGTCTCGAAGTATCGATGTGTGTAAAAAAGAAAAATAATAATAAACCGAACTGCTGGCATCATACAAAATGCAGGTATTTAAAGTATAGATGCATTTTGTTCATCATAGTTTGAGATTCAAAATGAAATCTGTTTTTGTTTGACGGCCGACCTGAACAGCGATGAAGCCGATGCGTCACGTTGATGTTTCACAGTAAAGTACAGCACATATAAATACAAAATCCAGCAAATTGTGTGTTATGATGAAAATCAACCGGATCCACCGTGTTTTTACACCATTGACTTCCTGTCCGAACGAACCCCACCTGCTACGATTGACGCAAGTGTCAAAGAATAAATTCTGGCGTTCTTTTCCAGCGGCTCGCGTTTTACTGCTTCTGGGACGCTTCTGAAACGCGGACGCTCTGCGCCTGGTGTAAACCTGCTCATTGACTTTAGTGGCCGCGTTTCACTGCGTCGACGCAGACGCTCTGCTGACGCTCTGCTGACACTCTGCAAACGCTTCTGGTGTAAAACAGGGGTAACTTTTCAACATTTTGACGTGGCAGACTGGCTGCTAATAGGAGTCAATGCGCCAAGAGCCATGGAACCATGGAAGGTAATCAGCAGCCAGGGTAGTGGGCCTGCTGTGAAAACCTTGCTTGGATGGGTCATCAATGGGCCTCTCAGTGATGATGGGAATGATGGATCTCTGCAGTGTAACAGAATATCAATTGAAGAGCTGCTGGTTCAACAATACAACCAAGATTTTATTGAGCAATACTACGAAGAAAAAAAGAAAATGTCTATTGAAGACCTTGAGTTTATGAAAATAGCCTCAAGCTCCGCTGTTTTGAAAAATGGACATTACAGCCTAAGGCTGCCCTTTCGTAAAGCTGATGTACAACAAAGCTGTGGCCCAGCAAAGAGCACATCATCTTCTGAAAAGGTTCAAGAGGAAGGACAAGTTCTTCAGTGAGTACAAAGATTGCATGAAAGATGTTTTTGCAAAGAATTATGCAGAAATTGTGCCAATAGATGAATTGGATCATGAAAGTGGAAAGGTGTGGTTTATACCACACCATGGCGTCTATCACCCACGCAAAAAAAAACTTGCGTGTGGTATTTGACTGTACTGCCACCTACTGTGGAACATCATTAAATAAAGAGCTCCTGCAGGGTCCCAATTTGACAAGTACACTGCTAGGTGTGCTGCTTCATTTTCGCCAAGGCCCTGTAGCATTCATGACTGACATTGAGGGAACGTTTCATCAAGTAAGAGTTTTCAACCAGGATGTAAACTTCTTACGCTTCCTCTGGTGGCCAGATGGGGACATTACAAAGGACCTACAAGAGCACAGGATGCTAGTCCACATCTTTGGGGCAGTGTCATCTCCAAGCTGTGCTTCATTCGCCCTGCTGAAAGCAACCGCCAACAATCAGCATGACTTCCCAGCCGAGGTTATAAACACTGTTGGTCAAAATTTCTACGTGGATGATTGTCTAAAGGCCGTCAGCACGGTGGAACAAGCAATACATCTGTACCAGCAGCTAACAGACCTGTGCGGTAGAGGTGGATTTAAGCTCAATAAGTGGGTGAGCAATCATCGCTCGGTGCTGGCCGCCATTCCTGAAGAGCAGAGAGCTAAAGAGGTAAAAACACTTAACCTTGACAGAGACCAGCTCCCTATGGAGAGGGCCCTTGGAGCTCAGTGGGATGTACAGCAAGATACATTCACATTCAGCATCAGAACCAAGCTGGGATGGGATGAGGAAATCCCTCAGGTCATGGTACATCCCATATATAGTTTTTCAAGCGCCAAACTACAACAAAGGAACTCATCTATAACAAAACTACAACCTTGTAAGGGCAAAACCTACTTGTTTTAATTCTGATTAATAAACTAAAGCTTATTCGATTTATTTGATTATCATTATGTTGTTGTTTTTTTTAAACGCTCATACAAAACAAAAAAAGTGGAGGGAGAGTAGTCTGAATCATTGCTCCACCTTATCCATCGCACTCATTTGCCAGCCGCAAGCGATTCCAAGTTAGTTAGCGTCACATCCACTTGTAGTGCATCATTTCCGCCAGCAAGTTTCTCCGGTTACGACTGCCCACGCTGACCCATATTTTCCATATACTCACTCACCTGTATCAGGTACCCTGCAAGGGCAACGATTAGGCTCTTGTCTCAGACCTTCCCCGAGGTGATTGGTGGAGTGACGCGCACACAGCACGTGACCTCTACGACGAGGTTCCTCCCACGGAAGTGCCATAGGAGGACACGGATTAAATAGTATGGCTTGTCCACCAGAAGGCTGTGTTGTGGTGTACATAATATAAAACTTCGGCCCAGTTCTGCTTGTATTGCAATGGGTGGTGATCCTGAAGTTTCATTTTTTGTCCCTTTTTATTTTTTACATCCATGTTTGTGATGAAATAGTATTGTGAATCGCTAGCTCGCATTGCATGTGTAAAGGGTTATAATTGAAGAGTCATGTAATTGATCACAATACTGCGTTAATGTTAAAAAAGATGAAAAGTGTTAAAAAGAAATGTTAGAAATGGTTAAATTGAATAAGATTTAATTCATTCATTTAGTATTTTATCTTTTATATTTTTTTGTTGTTGGTGTTAAAAAGTAATGTTAACAGTGATCCGCACGGCGATCTGAATCCAGGAGTCTGTGATCGATTGTGTTTGCCTCCACACCGTACCCCACGGGAGTCGCAGTGTCTTCCTCATTGCAATAAACACTCTGATGAGGAAGCACTGTCATCACCCTGTGTGATAACTTCTCCCTGCTTTCAGGTGTGTCGTGAGCAGGAAAGCAGTAAAGGGGTGTGGGAATATTATAAAAATGTTTTGGACGCTAAGAGCGTGTTATGGAATATTTTCGGTTTGATCGAAAGTAATTTTGCTGCGTGCGCGTGTGCGTGCGTGTGTAAGCGATTAATAATAAATAAATAAATAAATCTCATTGCAATAAACACTCTGATGAGGAAGCACTGTCATCACCCTGTGTTATAACTTCTCCCTGCTTTCAGGGGCGCAACATTTTGGAGGCACCGCTGGGATGAGCGCTACGTGGGCTAACTTTTATTACGAAACACGCCCCGTTGTCGTTCAGCCTACCCAAATCACCCAGTCCAGCGACATCTGGTAGTGAAGTAACTGCAGTGAACTGCGGGATCCCTGATACAGCCTGCTTGCAATCTGAGGTACAATAAAGTTACCAGGAGAGCTGACGCCGCTAACTCGGAGCTAACGCTATCACGGCCAACTTATTACCTCGTCACTACGCGGAATATGGAGTCACCAGAGCTAGAGAAACTACAGCTTGAGGTAATACAAGGATTGTGCACACTGTCAAAGGACCACCTTGTGAACTTGTGTGATTTCTTGACAATCTCCGGTCCAGAATTTGAGCATGTAAGTGGCAAGAACAAAACATCACTGATTTCAATGATAAGCAACCATTTGCAACGAGAGGAGTTAAGAGAATTAGAGGATGATGGTATGGCTGAACTCCTCCCCCTAATGGATAAAATAATTCAGTGCCAGGCTGTTAGTGAGAAAACTCTAACTGGGAATGTATCTCAACCCACTGAACAAGTTAACATGTCTCAGAAACAAGATGAACGCCAGCAAAGTCAAGCAAATGAAAAAAATGAGGAACAGATGCGGTTGTCTAAGGAAATTGAGGCACTGCAACTTCGATCGTCGTTGATGAAGAGACAAAGTGAGTGTGAAAAACCATCAAGGGGAGTCACCACACACAACAGATTGTCAGCCCCCCATACCACCCTCTCTCGTGCTCCACATTCATGGCATAAAGATTTTAAAATATCTGGCCAAATTGGTGAGCCCGGACAGAAAGATCGCCTTACCTTTTCCAGTCTTGCACGCCAAATAGAGCATGGTTTGAGCAAGGGCTTCCCCGAGGTGGAGATATTGGATGCTGTGATAAGGGCTATTGCTCCTGGTATGCAACTCCGCAGTTATCTAGAGGGTAAAACTAATCTGACATTGCCCACACTGAGACGTATCCTCAGGTGCCACTATCAGGAGAAAAGTGCAACAGATCTTTACAAGCAGTTAAGTTCTGAGGTTCAAGGTGCTAAAGAGACCCCCCAAAATGTTGTTATTCGTGCATTGGACCTGAGACAAAAGATTTTATTTGCATCACAAGAATCTGAGTCTGGATTAAAATATGACCCTGGTCTTGTCCAAAACATGTTCCTGCACACAGTATTAACTGGTTTGCAAAGCGACAACATTAAACGTGATCTTCAACCATATCTTAAGCAGCCAAATGTTTCTGATGAGCTGCTATTGGAAAAACTAAACACTTCTTGTGCCTATGAAAATGAGAGACAGGACAAGAGGAGAATGCTAACGCCACACCGTTCTGCAGCCATCCATTCTGCACAGACCTGCGACAGTCCTGGAGAAAAGAAAGAGAAAACAACAGTCCAGCAGACCAGCAGTAAGATGCAACCAGACATCCTGTCTGAGCTCAAGGAAATGCGGTCCAACATGGCTCCTCTGAACGACCTGAAAGCAGAAGTTTCTGAAATCAAAGAGTTCATACAGAAACCTCAGTGCTCACCTTCGCCAAACACCAACCAAGTAGGAGGTCCACAAGATAATGTTATTCAGCAGATGACAGTCTCTTCCCCATCACAGATGCCACCGCCAGGACAATGGTCTCTGCCAGGCTATGGTCAACGAGGCAGTCACAATCGGTATAACCACATGGTCGTCCCCCAGCCCGCATTCCCAACGGCAGCCCCTCGACGCCGTAGGAGATGCTTCGCTTGTCAGCAAAACAACACTGAAGACTGTATGCATTGCTATGGCTGTGGCAGCAGCGAGCACTTCCTGGCCGGCTGCAGGATGAGGGAAGCAAGGCAGGTGAGGAGCAATCCTTTAAACGGAGTCGGGTCACTCAAGCGAGACAGGGAGTGACTCATCCAACAACATTGTCCCAGTTCTGTGTACACTGTGGCAGAAAGGGTAATAACATGAAACTCAGACAATGCACGTCATGCAAAAAAGTGCTGTACTGTTCCAAGTTCTGCCAGGCTGAAAACTGGACTGTTCATAAAAACCATTGTGCACAAACATCATGTGAGACGGTCCAAGCAAAGTCATCAAAGCAAAAGACACAAGTAAAAATGGCTCCACTAATTGGAAAAAAAGTATCTGATCGACTGTTACATCCAAAACAAAATGACTAGAGCTCTATGGGATTCGGGGTCTCAGGTAACAATAATCGACGAGAAATGGAGGAGGGAAAACTTGCCAAATGTGGTGCCCAGAGACATTAATGAAATACTGGAAGCTGACAACAGCCTAGATATCACTGCAGCTAATGGAGAAAGTATGCCATATGTTGGCTGGGTTGAAATTACATTCAAGTTAGCTACTGATGGAGCTCCAGTGACAGAGGTTATCGTCCCCACACTTGTCATGAAAGGCACCAGTCTGGCCCGGCCCATCATCGGTTCCAATGTAATAGGGCTCATTGTTGACACCGAGTTAAAACAGTCTAACACAGCCAACAAGCATCAGTTGATTCAGTGTGTCGTGGCAGCATTTCCTGGATTTGAAACAAGTGGTGTTCAAACCTGTGTGGAACAAGTGAGCACAGAACAGACATATGAGTACATGGTAAAAACAACAAAAGAGAGACTAAATGTGCCTAAACACACTTCTATTAAGGTAGAATGCCGTGTACAAACATCTCCCTTTCAAGAGGAAATCACCCTCATATTTGAGCCTGATGTAAACCCACAGTGGGCAGAGGGGCTCGAGTTCTGCGACACCCTTGTGAAACTAAAAAAAGGAGTGAAGCCATTCATTATCATTGATGTACAGAACCCCACGGACCATGATATTGTGTTGGCTGGGAGAACAGTTGTAGGAACAGTGCAACCAATTCAAGCTGTTTACCCTGCCTCAGTCTTCGCAAATTTCCACCTGTCTCTACAGCCGTGGTGAGTCAAGTGGATGTGGAAAAGGATGAAGCCTCCAGTGATGCTTGGGACCCCCCAATTGACCTAAATCATCTTACTGAGCCTGAAAAAGCAGTGGTACAAAAAATGTTGAGAGATGAATCAGCTTCCTTCTCCAAATCAGAGAATGATATTGGGTGTATAGACAAGCTACAGCTCTCTATCTCATTAACAGACACTGAGCCTGTTGCAAAAACTTACCTGTCTGTTCCCCAGCCATTGTACAGAGAAATGAAGGACTATCTGCATGACCTGATTGCACAGGGATGGATAAGAAAATCGAACTCACCGTATGCATCTGCAGTCGTCTGTGTCCGCAAGAAGTGTGGTGGCTTGCGGTTGTGCATAGACTACCGTGAGCTTAACAAAAAGACAATCCCTGACCGCCAGCCAATTCCAAGAGTGCAAGACATCATGGATGGCCTGGGAGGCCACTCTTGGTTCTCCTTGTTAGATCAAGGTAAAGCATACCATCAGGGCTTTATGGCTGAAAAGAGTAGACCTTTAACTGCTTTTGTGACCCCCTGGGGTCTGTATGAGTGGATCAGGATACCATTCGGCCTGATGAATGCACCCGCTGCCTTCCAGCGATGTATGGAGGACTGTCTGGAGGGTCTAAGGGATGAAATTTGTATCCCATATCTCGATGACACAATAGTGTTCAGCAAAGCATTTTTAGCCCACGTGGAGGATGTCAGAACAGTACTAAGGCGGCTCCGACACCATGGCATTAAATTGAAGCCCAGCAAATGTGAGCTCTTCAGGCGGGAAGTGCGCTACCTGGGACGCATAGTATCAGCAGAGGGCAGTAAAATGGATCCGGCTGACACTATTGCAGTGAGAGCCCTGAAAGAGAAAAGACCTCGCACAGTAGGAGAGCTTCGAACCATTATGGGCCTCCTTAGCTACTACAGACAGTATATTAGAGGCTTCTCCTGCATTGCCAGCCCCCTCTACAACCTCCTAAAAGCATCCCCAGATACGCAACAGTCTGAAAACAAACCAAGAGGCACAAAGAGAACACAGATGAAAGTAAAATGCAAAGGGGTTCCCTCAAATCAGCCCATTACATGGACTGACAAACATCAAGAACTACTGGAGAAGTTGATAGACTGTTTAGTAGAGCCACCCATTCTTGCATTTCCCGATTTTAGTAAACCTTTTGTTCTACACACAGATGCCTCCAATCAAGGACTCGGTGCAGTTTTATATCAAGAGCAAGCTGGAAAGATGCGAGTCATTGCATATGCATCACGCACACTTACCGAGTCTGAGAAGAACTATCATCTTCACTCAGGGAAACTGGAGTTCCTGGCTCTAAAGTGGTCTGTCTGTGAAAAATTCAGAGAATATTTGATCAGCTCCTCTTGCACTGTCTATACAGACAATAATCCGCTCACTTATGTGTTGTCAACAGCCAAACTGAATGCGACTGGATGTCGGTGGGTAGCTGAGCTGGCAGATTTTCACATCACTGTCAAGTACCGTCCAGGCAGAGAGAATACAGATGCTGACACTCTTTCCAGGATGCCTGTTGATATTGAGACTCTGATGGAGGAGTGTACAGAGGAACTCTCATCTCGATCAGTACAAGCCACAGTACAGTCTGTTGAGGAGCAGGGCACCATTCTATGGCCTATGACCCTGTCAGCACAGTGTACAGCAATAGGTGACTCAGCGCATCAGCCTATCCCTCCTGAAGAGATCCGTCTGGCCCAAAGAGAGGATCAGCACATTGGCCCTGTGGTTGAGTCTATGATGTCTGGTATCAAGCCCACAATTCAACAGTTGAAGTCATTCAGTATGCAGTCTAAACGGCTGATGCGTGAATGGGAGAGGCTGATGCTGGATGATGATGGCATTCTGCGTCGCAAAACAGCTGTAAGAACACAAATGGTCCTTCCTGAAAAGTACAAAGACACAGTATTAAAAGCACTACATAATGAGATGGGACATCAAGGAGCAGAAAGAACAACCTCGTTGGTAAGAGACAGATTCTTCTGGCCACAGATGCAGAGAGAGATTGAACATTATGTGTCTTCAAGTTGCTCCTGTCTGAAAAGCAAGAAGCCGAGTAGAGAAACGAGAACACCTCTCACCAGCATTATCACTACTCAGCCTTTTGAATTAGTGTCTGTTGATTTCCTGCATCTAGATAGATGTTCGGGGGGATATGAGTATATATTGGTAATAATTGATCATTTTACAAGGTTTGCACAAGCCTACGCGACCACATCAAAGTCTGGCAAAACAGTAGCTGACAAAATATTTAACGACTATGCCCTGAAGTTCGGATTCCCCTTGAGAATACATCACGATCAAGGAGGCGAGTTCGAAAATCAACTGTTTGCTCAGTTGATGAAAAACTGTGGCATTGTAGGCTCAAGAACGACACCATATCATCCAGAAGGCAATGGTCAAGTTGAGCGCTTTAACAGAACGCTCCTACAGATGCTGAAAACGCTCACAGAGAGGGAGAAAGCTAACTGGAAGGAGTCATTAAACAAGCTCATCTACTCATACAACTGTACGAGGAGTGACGTCACGGGATTCTCCCCCTTCTACTTGTTGTTTGGAAGAGCTCCACGACTTCCTATTGACTTCCTATTTAGACTAACACCAGAGACTGGAACCTCAGACCACCAGCAATATATGAAAAAATGGAAGAGTGGGATGCAAGAAGCATATGAGATTGCCAGAGAAAGGGCACAAAAATCTGCAGATAGAGGAAAAAGGAATTATGACAACAAAGTCAGGAGCTCTGTGTTGGAAGAGGGTGACCACGTCCTTGTCAGAAACATGACTCCCAGGGGTGGGACAGGCAAACTCCGCAGTCACTGGGAAGACTGTATCTACAAAGTTGTGCGTCAGGTAAACAAAGAGCTTCCAATCTACGAAGTTGTGCCTGAGCAAGGGAGAAAAAGAGACAGCAGGATCCTGCATCGGAACCTTCTTCTTCCCTGTAATTACTTACCATTGGAAATCCCACTTAAAGTTGTTAAACCGCCAAAGAAAAAGAGCATCAGTGATGACAAAGGTGACAACACAGTACAATCTGAAAATAGCAGTGACGATGAGGATGATTGGTATTGCTACTTGCCAGTACAACCTCCACCAGCAATGCAGTCTCAGGCTGATGACAACACAGTCCTAACCAAAACCGAATCTGTGAATGATACTATGAACGCTGACTCCAGGGAGGAACCGATGGAACGGATAAATGACAATCAAAGTGAATCACACTTGCTGGATCAAAGCTGTGCACCAAACCAGGTAGAAATTGTCTGTCCAGAGGAGGTTCCTGCAGAGGACAGTACACCAGCACCTGCATCACCTGGTCCAAGTGGAAATCCCAGTGAGGCTCTGCAGCTTTCCAGAAGGCCGATGAGAGAGAGACGGGCACCAAGAGTCTTCACCTACAATGAACTGGGTAAACCAGTTTGTTACAGCATCGGGCCACAAGCTCATCCTCAATATTTACACCAAGTTCTGCCTCATGAACGAGAAATAGCAGGGATGCAATGGAGGTATGCTGTGCCGGTTCCCCACCATCAACCGGTACTCCTACATGGGTACTGACCACAAAGCACTCACACTCATACATTTCATGGACTGTTGAGAACACAGAACACACACTCATACATTTCATGGACTGTTGAGAACACAGAACACACACTCATACATTTCATGGACTGTTATACACACACATGCACTGTCATGGACTTTTCCAGAAGCTGAGTGCTACCACATACATTCATGGACTGTGTAAAAGCCGAGTGTGACAAACACACACACACACATCCCATACACGCATGGACTTTTGAGAAAGCATAGTGTTAATACACACAAATACACTCACAATGGACTGTTGAAGCAGCTTGATCTGCGCTACACACATATTGCAAACACTTAAGGACTTGAAGTAGGCCAAATGTCTGCATACGAACTGTTTGAATATTTTGATTGGATGAAATGCATCTGCCCTAATCGTTTCATGTCGAGGACGACATCTTTGTTGAGGGGGAGTGTGTAAAGGGTTATAATTGAAGAGTCATGTAATTGATCACAATACTGCGTTAATGTTAAAAAAGATGAAAAGTGTTAAAAAGAAATGTTAGAAATGGTTAAATTGAATAAGATTTAATTCATTCATTTAGTATTTTATCTTTTATATTTTTTTTGTTGTTGGTGTTAAAAAGTAATGTTAACAGTGATCCGCACGGCGATCTGAATCCAGGAGTCTGTGATCGATTGTGTTTGCCTCCACACCGTACCCCACGGGAGTCGCGCAACACATGGTGGGAAACAGCGTCACTCAAGGAAGTTTTCGCTTCGCTGACACGGTCCTGAAGGGAAGTGGGTTTTCGTGCACTGGAACGGGATGAATGTGTTCAATCAAGCAGTACAAACCTGATTAATTGTCTTAATACTTCACTTCGAATGGCCATATTGTTTAGGATTAGAATTAGATGACAACTTCTTCACAATATTTGCAACTATTCAATTTGACCAGCAGGTGTCAGTAGAAGACGAAATTTCATGATGACTATTTCCTAATGGAAGTGCTCTCTTTACGTTGGATTTTTCTCATAATTATTTGAAGTGTAGGCCTGTAGTTGATGAGGAATCACGGTGGGCTAACGCTACTGAAACAGCTTAGATGAAAAAAGGGAGTGTGATTTGGGTTTGTGGTACATTATGACAATCTTGGACTTGCAAGACTGAAGCGACGGTTCAATTCCCATCAACGTGTATTATATATGTGTTATTTAGCTCATCTATTCTACATTTTAAATAGATCACATTTGACATCTGACCCACTGAACACTTACTATTGAACATATTTTTAAACTATGGGCTATTTAGCCTTGTTTTAGGATATAATATAATTCATTGCACAAACTGTCAGGCTCAGTATAAGAGCTATAGTCTACTACAATCAGTCGTGCCAAAAAAGAGACATTGTCTTTATTTTTCATTTTTATTTTAATTGTGTCAGCATTGAACCATACAAGCATGTAGTGTTGTCCAACAAGAATGCATGGCGAATCAAATCCCAAACAACCTATGAAACAATGAACACGTTTCCATTGCACTTCATTTTATTGAGCACCAGATGACCTCCTCGAGCACTGTGTCATTGAAGCCTCGAGTAATGAACCATTTTTTGAAACAAGTGTCGAAGCTTCCACAAAGCCTCGATCGGCCATCACTACCTACGGCTGCGTGCTCTAACACCATTTCAGAAGTGACTAACTGCAGACTTGGGAGCGGAGGAGGGATGACCGTCAGGCTGGCTCGACTGCTCCTCCTTCTCAGCCGTGGCGCGTCCAATCAGCAGCCGACATCCAGGACCGCACCTGCAAGGCGTCATCCACTCTCTCTCACACACACAGACACAAAGATAGAGGCACCTAGACCCACCCGTGGGTCATAACACTCCGTGTGGATCTTTTCACTCTGGCATTGAAAGGGGGTGCTAGCGCTAGCCGTTTGCTAAGCTATGTACAGACAGCACCATCGCTTGCCGAACCACATAGTCACACCGTTTATATACAACAACTCGTCATCAATATCTCTAAAGTAGAAGTCAAGAACTTCTTTCAAAAACGATAACTAACTCAAACTTTTTTGTGTGTTTATAAAAACAAACTAAAACAAACTTAAATTGAAGTCATATTTCACTTCGTCTACGTCTGTCAAATGAATATTTGCAAAGGAAAATCTTTTAGTTTTACGCAGCAGCACCTAAATGCACCTCGCTTTCTGTGACGTCACCCCTCTTTCACAGCAGTATGTTGACGAGCGACTCGCGGCGGGAAAGTCCGATATGCCACTTTTTCCCAATACGACGAAGAGAGTGACAAAAGCCAATGTCTTGTGGTGGAAAGACACAATATATGTGGCTTGCTTCTAAAAAGGGAAAAACCCCGACAAACCTCCATTTAAGAAGCTCGCACAAAGCAGTAGTGAACATTTTTATTGAGACTGGGAAGTAGACACGACAGTTTGACTCAGTTGACTCAAATATCCTGTGGCGATGAGAGTGGTTATGGCTATCTGATAAAGCAAGATTTAATATTGGGAATTTAACAAAATGAAAAGGAACCGACAACGCCACCCTGGGAATTTCACCCAGGGAGTTCTACTAAACACAAAAGGAATAATTAGGCACACAGGTAAGTTCTACGAGGAAGGAGTAGGAGACGTGGTTCAGAATGTTTAAAATATCAAACCAACTTTTATTCAACATTTAAAAATAAAAGGAACAAACAGACCAACACTTAAAACGGAGCTACTGAGCTCCTTATTCTTGGTGTAGAAACTGAGGCTTACCGATGAGGGGGCCAAACGGGGGAGGAACCAAAGAAAAGAAGGAACACCCCACTCACACGTGACACACCTGCAAAGAAAGTGAAGTGCAAAAAGAAGAAAACAACCACAATCCCGGGTCACAGCACTCGAAGTGGCCCACCACCCGGGACACCGCCACCACCAGCAGCTCTCAGCGACTACAAAAGAAAAGATAAACAGTTGGTTACTAAAAGTTCCCTAAAATCTGTCACATGTACTGAAATAGCAAGAAAAACAAACAAACAATGCAATTACACACACACACACACACACACACACACACACACACACACTCTCACACACCAACCAAGTTCCCACCAACCACGCACACGCATACACGCACGCACACCACTGTAGCTGGACCGGCGACTTGATAGTGTAACGTCTGCTGTCTGAGGGTCAGCAGTGGCGACGTAAGCAAACGACGAAAAACACAACGAGAACGGAAAAACAACAAGTAAAACCAAGGCGGGACGGAAGCAACATGCACCGTCCACCGTCTGTATGGGGCGGCTAGCACAATCAAGCGGGCGAAGCGGCAGTGTTCCTGCACTTATCTTATAGGACCGAGTTTTGGAGGAGGCTCTGCGCAGCTTTGTGCTAGCAGGCGGCTGTAGCTTGCCGGTGAGGTGTTCAGGAAGCACTGTAAAAAGAACGGACAGGTGAGGTACTACGTACCTATGCTAATAAGCCATAATAATTTAAATGCTAAAATGTCCGCACCTGATCCTCTTAAAACTCGGGCACACAAAGCGGATGTTCAGTGTCCCATTGACCACAATGGACCACTAAACGAAGCTTTTAAGAAAAATGCGAAATGAAGCCACTGAGAGCTAAAACAACATGCAAACAATGCCACAGTGCAGCTTTTCTCAAACGGGTCAATTTTGAAATCATTTTAATCAACTCTGTCTTCATTGATCAGAAGGTTTTTGCAGATTTGGAATTAAAAAATTTTAACTGCAGGAATCATAAAATCGTCTCATCAGTGACGTTTGTAGAGCCATTAAAAAATTAAATATGTGCTGAACAGACAAACGGAGGTGTAGGAGGCCTGTGTGACCAGAAGGGGGCAGCAGAGGACCGACAGCCGCAAGTTCCTCCTCAGAGAGGCCTGAGAAGGTTCTGCACCTTCAGCTCCTCCAGGAGGTCCTCAGCAAAGTGTCAGAGTTTGTTGTTTTTTTTACCTCGGTCGGCAGAGTCACAGTATGAAGCTTGTAGCCAGGGGGCGCTGCAGCTCACTCAACACCTACAAGGTTTGAAAAGGAAATTGAGTGGAATTCATCTGGAATGAAAAGAAAAGCACAACTACAGCAGAAAAACTGAACACAAAGACGCACAAAGTTTGAACTACACACTGATTTTCTTCTTCTGTTGATTCAAATGAATTTGACAGAAATAATATCTGAAAAAATAGAAACCAAATGTTAAATTTCGACATTTAAAAAATGGACAGATTCATTCACAGACAGCAGAGCCCGGCCTCCGGACGGGGCCCCCCAGGGCAAGCGAGACCGGACTCATCCCCATGACAGGACCCAGCCCCTTCACCCACCGGGAGGATCGGTACCCAAGGCAGGCCCGGGCACCCAGATGCCCCCCCCCTACGGACCCAGTATGGCGCATCGCCGCAAGTGGCAAGGTCCCCATAGGCCCAGCCGGTCTCGCACCCCAGGGGCACCGGACTGCACAGGGCCCATCCAGAGTGGGAAAGATGCCGGATCCCGCCTCCGCTAGCAGGCCGACCCCACTGTGTGTAGGGGTATCAGTGTGTGTATATGTGCACTTGCTGGTGTGTTGAACTATGGTGCGTTTAAAATGGAAGGGTGGTAAGGCCCTGGGGCAACCACACTGCTGCTGAGCAGGGCGGCGGCCGCAGTGCACGAACCACCCCCCCAGGCCCTAAGTGTCTATAATGCTATTAAGATTGGAGAGGGTCTTAAGGCCAGAAGGCCAGGCAGCGACCACCCAAGACACAAATCCCCCGAAACAGAAGAAAATAAATAAATAAATAAAAAAATTAGGGAAAAAAAAACAAACAAAAAAAACAAACAAAAAAAAAACACCTATTATGTGACCAGGGGGGACTCCCGGTCAGGGCGCCCCCTCAGCGACATCGGGGCCGGGGACACCACAGGGATCCAGGAGCCAAAGGGGGCCCGCCCCCCACCGCACCGCACCACCCGGGCACACAGGAGCGGTAGCCGCCGAACGCGCAGCCCCACCCCAGGCATGCGACCCCACCGCGTACGATCCAGCGCCAGTCCCCAGACACAGGGACGGACCAGCCCTCCCACCAAGAAGGGGGCCCCCAGACCAGAGCCAGGGACCCCTCCCCCCCCGGAGCACCACCCCCGGAGCACCACCCACCCAACCCCCGACCCCCCACCAACCCGCAAAGCAGTCGAACCTCCCACGCCCAACATGACTGCTGTCCACCTCCCTGGACAATGCAATCTCACTTTCAATCTCACAGCCACTAAAAAACCTGATTGTGATTGAGAGGTCCTCAGCAGCCAATCACTGTTGGGAGTCCAGCCTTCAAACACTCCTCCTGAATCCACAGTCACATCTGTGAGCATCTGGAACTTTGGCCCCGATCCTCCACACCACACAACTTGGGATGACAGTGCCACCTACCTGTATACTTTCAGCAGCCAGTCCCATGCTCTGACCCGTTTCCACTGTGGCCTGTTGGCTCATCTGGTCCAAAGTCTGGATCATCAGTGTCCAGGTTCATGGAATGAGTCAGTGTGCCGCCGTCCTGTGATGTCATGATAGAGAATCACTCTATTTATACTAATGTGCAGAACCACTGGAGTGTGGAAGCAGACAGTTACCATAATCCAAATGAAAAAGCAACAGCAGAAATGCTTTTTCATTTTAAGAACGTGGCTGCATTATTTGACTCATAAAAAAAATTGTTAATAAATAATCCAAACTGCATTTTCATTTTCTTATTCATGACTGCTCATTCTTGTACTTAATTCAAATGAAGGAAAACACATTTGAGATTTAATTTTCAAAACATGCACCAGCAAAGAGTTACCAAAATTCAATATGAAATGTAAAATTCAAAAATGAAAAAGCAATAGCAGAATGCTTTTTCATTTTAAGAACGAAGCTGCATTATTTGACTCATAATGAAAATCATTAATAAATATTCCTATATGCATTTTCATTTTCTTATTCGTGTCGCACCTTTTATGACACAATCAAAAAGAAAACTGAGGGCATTGCTTTTTAATTTTCGTGGTCCTGCCCTGCACAAGAGTTACCACAACTCGAAAACGAAATCGCAATCTCAAAGTAAGCGCGCGGCGCAGGAAAGTGACGTCAGCAGCTCTCCACCTGTGGGTATGGCGGTATGACACCAAGTGTCATTTGCCTCCTGTTATGTGTAAATTCTAATGTTTGTGAATTTGGCATCATCACTTCATTTTTTTCCCAAACACCATAAAATTACACATTGGTGCAAAAGTCTTCTCATCTCATTTTTTAGTTCATCAATGAATTTTCTGTTGCCCTTATCCAGAATGCGCCACAGCTCATTCATCGCCTATTAATGCAAGTCAGTGTTAAAATCTGCAAAAATGCTTGCTTAAATGGACATGAATGGACATCCGGTTTGGATGTCCATTTAATTTCTCCTCAATCTGGCAGGGAAAAAAAATCATCATATTAAGGTCACAATTAGGACAAGCTAGCCTTCCGACTCAAGATCCGTTTTTTTTACAATGCCCATCTGCCATGGATCCCAAAGTTCCCATGCAATTAAAAGTTGTGACACCTTATCTGAATGATAACCCTAGACAGCTCAACGGATTGCTAGTCATACAGACAACAATCAAAATTGGAGTGAAACTTGTAACCACAATGCCTGCAACATGGTGGTACTTATGGTAATAATCATCAAATACCAGTGTTCTTTGTGACAAAATGACAACATCTGATAGGATTGTGCCACCTTGAACTGCAATCAACTTAAATTTTGATAAAAACAAGCAAATTGTACCTAAACTACAAACTTGGTAGTACAGTATTTCGTCATGCCACATATAACGAGGAATGCTAATTGCTTGTTCACATGACTAGAATTGCAGTACATCAATCCAATACAAAATACACACTTGTGACACTTGTCATCAAGCTCATAAATCCATTGAGTCGAGATGAGCACGTGCACGGAGTCGGACTCCGTGAGTTCACATAAACAGAGCATTGCGTTTGCATAAATTATGCACGGCTATCGAGCTAGAAGCCGAGTCCGATTTGGTGCACATAACCACACTATAATGCCTCTCAATGTCCTAACCCATGCCACGCAACACAAACGTGAGGGACCGATTTGAGTTTCTCACGGGACCAGCAGTGAAGTCACAACCGTCGCCCCAAATGAAATGTCGCAGCAGGAGCCTGAGGATTTTCTGAGTCAACATGCTGATCATCAGGTAACGTAATGTTGGCTTCCTTGACGACATTAGACAACTCCCTGTTTATATTTTATCCATATTTTAGTACAAAGCCTCCTTGTTTTCTGATCTGCTCCTGTTTGACTTGTTTGGTTTTTGTTTTGACATTATGCTGTTAGTGTTTATTTCAAATTAACAAGAAGTACCGGTACAGATAGTCGGAACTTAATATAACACTTGCGTCAAACAAAGAATAACTAACTGTACATATCATGTCTACAGGAAGGAGCTGGTACATTAAGTGAGAATATTCAAGAATATTAAGAGAAGATATATTCAAGGTTGTCCTGAGGTCAACTGTACCAACCATTGACAGAGCTTATGGAGCAATTTGATGTTATTGTACAGTAAAAATGGAATATTGGAGCTGTCGCAAAACAAAACAAAATGCCAACTTTAAGGCTTAATATCTCCAAAATGATACTGTACATATGCTTGATAATGACTGAGGATATAGTCAGGGTGTTCCTCAGGTCAACTGTACCAACCACTGACAGAAATTATGGAGCAAAGCAATGTTACTGTATAGTAAAAAATTGAGTACTGGGCCCTTTTTGCCTGTTTGAAAAGCTAAAAAAAAAAGGAAAACAACAACTTTGAGGCTTAATATCTCCAAAATGGTACATTAAATATGCCTTATAATGATTGAAGATATGTTCAAGGTTGTCCTGAGGTCAACTGTACCAACCATTGCCAGAGCTTATGGAGCAATTTGATGTTATTGTACAGTAAAAATGGAATATTGGAGCTGTCGCAAAACAAAACAAAAAGCCAACTTTAAGGCTTATTATCTCCAAAATGATACAGTAATCAATCACATTTAGAAATCAAATGTTTCTAAATGTCAAGTCAGTAATGTCAAGTCAGTGCTTGATGTGTCATCAGCAGGCGTCGGCGTCAGTAATGGGGCATCGGCGGGTTTCGGGCGGAAACGCCAGGCGTTGGGAAGCGTTGGCGGGTGTCGGGGGCTCGTGGCCAGGTGGTGGACGTCACGGCAGGCAGTGGCCAGGTGGGCTCAGTCCCGCAAACGCTGCTTACAGCTTTAATTTTGTATTGCTTTGATAACATTGTTTAAGTTGAGTTTAAATTTACACTATTTTTTTTTCTTAGCTGCTAATTGTTCAAAAATGCTGATGTTAAAAGTGTGTTTGCACAGTAAATGTTATGGCACTTTAATTCATATGGCAGTACATTTAAAATAACTGGCCGTCAAGTTCCAGGAACTGACAAACTGCACTGAGTTGAGTGAGATTCTACAGAACTCCAGTATAAATGTGGACTTTACATTCTAGTCCCCTGTGAAGAAAAACCCAAAAGTGAACGTTTTTGTGCCTCACCCTTTCTAACTGGGACATTTGCAAGGGAACGCAGACTGGTTATGCTGCTAAAAGAAAAATGTTTCTGCTGTTACCTCAGAAATTGCCTGTTATTATTGTGGCTCAGGATTTTGGAGGTAGATTTTTTTTTATTTTTCATAAGGAACAGGATAACAGTAATGCCCCTGCATTGGCAATAAGCTTTAATTTTGTATTTGCATTTTTTTTAACTTTAGATTTACATTAAAAATGTTTCTGTGTAAAGTGCTGATGTTAAATGTTTGCACGATAAATGTTATGGTGCTTTCGTTTATATGGCAGAACATTTAAATTAAAGTGTATGAAAGACTTCTTTTAAATTCATTATTGGCTTTTGCGTATACAATGTGATTAATTGTGATTGATCAGGTAAATCATGCGATTAATTGTGATTAAAATTTTTAATCGTTGCCCAGCCCCAGTAAAAACATTTTTCTGGTGCCAGAAGTTGATTCATACTTCAGTGCCTTGGAGCGAATAGCTTCGCCACTCAACTGGCCAAGAGACATGTGGCCTGTCCTTTTCCAATGCAAGCGGGTGGGAAAAGCACAGGAGTTGGTGTCTGCTCTTTTCTTAGAAGACAGCCTGCAATATGATGTTGTAAAGGAAGCAAATTTTCCTGCTTATGAGATTGTTCCTGAGCCCTACCGGCAAAAATTTAGGAACCATAGAAAATCTAGTGGTCAAACCTTTGTCGAGTTTGCATGGGAGAAAAGCAACCTCTTTGATAAATGGTGTGCAGCTAATGATGTCAAAAATGACTTTGAGTCACTCCGTGAGCTCGTTCTTTTAGAAGATTTTAAAGACTCTTTGCCAGAGAAGGTGGTAATGTTCTTGAATGAACAGAAAGTGTAGTCATTGTCCAAGGCTGCTGTCCTCGCAGATGAGTTTGTGTTGACCCACAAAAATGTGATCTCATCTTCCCCCCCGATCGGACAGGCCTTCTGCTTCTCGTCCCACAAGAGCCGAGTCTAGCCACCTCCCCCTTGAAAAGGCTAGAGGGAAGGGACTTCTGGTTTGGCCATAAAGCGGTAGACTGCGCGACACCAGGGCTCTCGACGGTCTAGGGTAAAAACTCCCCGAAAACTTGAATAACTATTGTCAGATATCATATTAACTACAAAGTGATCAGGGGAACGTTGGAATGGGAAGGAAAACTCGATTCAACCAAAACAGAAACACGGTAACAGACAATATGGCGGAACTACCAGCTAGCTCTGGAACAGAGGCAGATGGCGAAACGAACTCCTTGTGACTAACGACGCGGAAAAGGGCTCGGACATAGAAATTATTAGCAAGGAGATATGGGACTTAAAAACGGAATTAAAAGATGTCCTTTGCACGTTTGGAGAAACACTGAGGAGCGACGTAGAAAGAAGACTTGGACGACTTCAAACACAAAATAAATCAACAACTTGCGAAAGTCGTCACCGAACAGGAGCTCCAGACCGGCAAGATCAACGAGGCTGAGTCGTGGATTGAAAAGCTAGAACGTTGGGCACAGGAAGCTAATGACGCTCTGGTCATATCACTGAGAGAACAAAAAGCTCTTCAGGACAAGTTAACTGACCTGGAGTCCAGGCCGAGGAGAAACAACCTATGTATCTATGGAGTCACTGAAGGAGAGGAGGGAGAATCTGTGGCCAAGTTTGTGGAAGACCTGCTGAAAAGCGAACTGCACCTGCCAGCAGATTTTAATTTCCAAATTCAGAGAGCACACCGCTCACTTGCACAGAAGCCAGCGGACGGTGCCCAACCGAGACCCATCATTGTTAACTTTCTGGAATTTACTACCAAGAGAGGGTCCTGAGAGAGCTATGGAGAAAGAAAATAGAACTGGGGAATAAAGTACCGTCATTCCATCACGATTATGCGACAGAGATGGTCCAAAAGAGAAAGGAGTACAACACTGCTGAAAGAATCCTGAAGGAGAAGGGCATCCGGTTCCAGACGCCATTCACCAAGATGAGGACCCACTGGGATACGGGAACTCGAACCTACAACAGCGCAGAGGAGGTAAAGGAGGAACTGGCGAGACACGGCCTGGCGGAGAAGACGGCGGTGGCGACGGGTGCGGAGGGGCCTGCGGCACTCGGTGCCCCGCACTACAACGGAGTGGCAGTGCAAGGAGGGATCCTGGAGGGGCTACGCATCAGCAGCGACACGAGCCAGAGAAAAGCCACAAGAGTTTCAAAGATTCTTTGATTAAATTCAGAGAATAAAGGGAAGAAAGCTGGTAGGGATGTTCTCGTATGACCGGTGTTTTTAGTTGACAAATTATTAAAATTGAATTCCCATGTTAATAGAAAAGAGACTGTGGGAAGTCCGGGTCGCTCCTTTTTTTCTAACGTTGGACTCATTTAGAATGACTAAAATCCTCATTGCAGGTTCAAGTGTCATTTCTAAGTTAGGCCCCTCTTTATATAAGAGGGTTTTCCCTAGATCCACCAACGGGATCAGACTGTTAGAGCACGGAGAGATCCTCAATTGTTTAGAAGTTCTATTTTAATTATTTTTTGTCTTTTCTATGCCATCGTTCTGGAAATGTTTGTGGGGCAGCTACCAATGTTTGTTTTTGTCTGTACTCTTATAAATGATGCAATGTAACAATCTGAGAATAGCGTCCTTGAATGTGAATGGCTTAAATAACCCAATTAAAAAGAATGGCAAAAATGAAAAAAGAAAAAAAAATCAAGTGGTATATCTCCAGGAAACACATCTCTCTCAGCAAGAGCACGACAAACTGAAAAGATTTGGATATAGAAATGTTTTTTTTAGTTTTGAAGTTGTTAAAGAAATGAATGACAAAGAAGGGAGATATGTAATAGTCAAAGGGAAATTGGATGATAACTCAGTTACTTTGGTCAATGTCTATGTCCCACCTCATTCGGACCAGGGCTTTTTGAAATCACTGTTTGAGATCATAGCTGTGGAAAGTGAAGGTATCCTGATATGTGCAGGGGATTTCAACATGATTTAAAAGCTAAACTCGACACAACTAATGGCAACAGAAGTAAGACCCGCCTGTCGAAACTTGTCAACGCCTCTCTAGCCGAACTAGGGATGTTTGATGTTTGGAGAGACCTCCACCCATTACAGAGGAACTACACACATTATTCATCACCGCATTCAGAGTACTCCGGAATAGACTATTTGTTTTATGAACATTACAGACGGATACAGAATAGAGGAATGTAAAATAGGAACGACTGACTTGTCTGATCACAGTATTAATTACCTTATTATTTGTCTCAATAAGAGGAAGAAAAACACACTTTGGAGATTAAATGT
Organism: Nelusetta ayraudi; assembly: GCF_046127955.1. NCBI lineage: Eukaryota > Metazoa > Chordata > Actinopteri > Tetraodontiformes > Monacanthidae > Nelusetta > Nelusetta ayraudi. The sequence continues at coordinate 4,402,557 of NW_027466100.1, read as the reverse complement.
GGGTATGCTAAATAATCCAAAAACAATGGAGGAGGTTAAGAAAGAGATTAAATGCTCTATGGAGGAGAACATAGATAGTCCAGTAGACACTACCATACTGTGGGACACAATTAAAGCTGTGATGAGAGGGAGGTTAATAGCGAGGGCAGCCTATCAGAAAAAGACTAGATGTGGCGAGGGGGAGGGTCTGGCGGAGGTGGAGACAATTCTGATGGTGGGTATAAAGGAAAATGGGGGGTGGGGGTTGCCTGACAACGCCACCTGGGGAGTTGCACCCCAGGAAATAAACTATAATAAAATTCCTCAGGCTACACAGGTTCGTTACGCTTCGAAATTTAAGAGGACGAGATGGACTTCCAATGAAACAGCTTTATTTGACAACAATTTAAAATAGACCAGCTTTAGCTGCCTGAGTGTCAAAGAAATAAGTACCATACCAAAAAGACTGTTCAACATAAGAAAATAAGGGGAACAGGGCTGGATGTAGCCGAGCGGACAGGCACGCTACGCCAACTCCTGTCCTAAAGAAAAGAGAACAAAATTAACATACTAATACCTTGAGACACCCAGGCAAGCGTTAAACAGTTAGAACGAAAGGAAAACTTTTATTTAGTCTTCGCACACACACACACACACACACACACACACACACACACACACACACACACACACACACAATGGACCAAAACCCAAAACAAAAAGGTAACGATCACTGGGGAACAAGATATTAATGAACTAAAAAAGGAAATCAAACTATAACAAAATCGCTACTCAAAAGGAAACCCAAAGTTTCACCAAAATTTCACAACAAAACAAAGAAAAGAAAACCAACCAAAGAAAGCAAAAGAAACAGACAAACTGAATTGTCTAAACCAAATAAACCAAAATCAAAGGAAAAGTGTCCGCGTTGTGGTGGTGACACCGCTGTTACCCGGCTAGACTGGTGCGGCAATTGCGAGGACATCGCCGCCGCAACAGTAACAGAGGGGAATGGAGAAAACAGAGGAAGACGGAGCGACTGCACCCAGGCAGGGGGTTGAGACCAGCGTCCTTCCAGTACCCGTCTCGGCGCACCGGTGTTCAACTGCAAAGCAGCCTCCCCGCCGAGCGCCAGAGGAGGAGAAACTGCGGCTTTAACAGCCAAGCGGTGAATGCACAACGATCACGCACACACAGCACCACCTCCCGATGAACGGGCACCCGCCAGGGTTCCTCCTCCAGCTGCGCTTATGGCCCAGCCCGCTCTGGGATTGCTGGCCGAAATGCTAAGAACTGCGGAGGACAGAGTTCTCAGCGTGGACACGCCAGAGGACAGAGTGCTGACTCCAGCCTGCGCTTGTTTTTAAAAGAGCTGCTTTCACTCTGCACTCTGGCGCAGGTGTAATCAGTGCGTTTACATGCAGAGCTTAATCGGACTAAGCAATAATTCGGTTTTCTCGTCCAATCGGAGTTCTCACCTTGTCCCCCTATACATGCAGCTGAGAAATTTGAATTACTGACGGGAGCGTGTCCTCCTCCCAGTAGGGGGTGGAGTGAGCCTTTTCAGCTGGTCAGCTGCTTTCGGTTGACATATTACATCATTATGATATAGAATGATAGTTCATAATGTACGTGTTACTTACTTTGCAGATAAGCCATACCCTATTTCTTGTGCTCACGGTGATTTTAAAAGAACTTCGTCTGCTGTTGGAGGGCTACAACAACACAATGTCTTCGATGCTATGCTTTGTGCCGTCGCCACGGACCCGAAACTCTTGTTTTTGTTGGATGCGGGTTCGGAGCAAAGACTGGTGGGAGAGTTTGTGTACAGGTTTTGCAAAGGAACGGTGTCTTTAGTTATACACACGCTCATGAAAGTGCCAACCGTGGAGGAAGCTGGTGCCACTGCACGCCGTTTCCAGCAGAATAACAGCGAAATTACCAAAATAAAAACAAATCAGAAAAACATTTCTTTGCTGTGCTTTTATTTACAAAGTTGAAATTCTTCTAACTTACAAAAAATGTGAACGAAAAGGTAGAAATATAAATACGAACGAATACGTATTTGTTCAGGGCTGCGCAAAACCAGAGCCCTGCATTTGCTGCGCTACCCTTTTAAAAAAGGTCTCTGTTGCGTGTTATTTTAATATGTCCATCTCTTTTAGAAGAGAAAGCATCGCCCCGGTCTCATCCTCTCTCCAAATGTCAACATTCTTATTCGCGTTTGCTGGTTGTTTCGCGCCGTCTGTTTTGTTAGACGACGTAGTTGTGCGGTAGTCGTGCGCACTCGCGTTGTCCAGTTAATAGTCCGACCAAGGCGTATACATGGTCGAGAAATTAGAATTCCAATCGCATTATCTGGGTGTCTCAATCGGAGTTCTCCGATTCCAATCGGAGTTCTCAAACTCTGATCATAATCGGACTAAGGCAATAATTCAAATTTCTCTAGTACCATGTAAAGGCACTGAGGGATGCAAAGATTGCACTCCGGCGCAGGTGTGATTGATGACGCGAAGGTGGGGGCAAACCCACCTGCCACATAGAGAAGAAGGTTACAAGAAGCTGGTAAACCAATGAACAACTCTGGAACAGCAACATAAAAGCAATGAGGACGATACAGTGTCACAACAAATAATCGGTGTCAGAAGGGAAATAGACGATGTCTTGGGGCTAGATGCTGAGAAAAAGCTGAAATTCATTAAACAGACCTACTATGAATCAGGCTGTAAATCAACCAAATATTTAGCAAGAGGAATAAAGGCCCAGCAAGCTTCTCATACAATATGTAAAATTAGAGACCCATCAACGAAACAGCTACTACTTGAACCTGAAGAAATAGAGAGGGTTTTTAAAGATTACTATGAAAATCTATATACCCAACCCACGGCTAAAGAAGATTGTGAGATGAAAGAATTCCTTGACTCATTGGACCTACCAGCCATTGGAGATGAGCAAAATAGAAAACTAATTTCCAGTATAACCAAAAAAGAATTAGATGCTGCCATTAGCAGGCTAAAATTAACCAAAGCGCCAGGTAGTGATGGGTTTCCTAGTGAGTGGTATAAAACATTCGGAGAAGAATTAACCCCGATACTCCTAAATTCTTTTAATCTGACTCTGACAGAGGGCAAACAGCCTCCCTCATGGAAAGAGGCTGTCATTCCAGTTATTCCAAAAGAAGGGAAAAATAAGGAACTTTGTGAATCATATAGGCCCATTTCAATCTTAAATGTTGACTAGAAGATCTTTACTTCAATCATCTCAAAAAGACTTGAAAGTTTTATGCCGGACTTGATAGATGAGGATCAGTCAGGTTTTATAACAGGTAGGCAGACTCAATATAACATTAGACAGGACCGTCTAGGGCTGGACGATAATTCGATAACGATATATATCGATCGATAGACGTGTGCTGCCATAGGAAAAAAAGGGGTCGATAAAAAGTTCGATAGAAAAAGTTTCACTTCCTTTTTCATCATAGCCAATCATGTAGCTTGATATTACGGTCATTTCTTCCTCCAACCAATCGCAAACGCAGACCCGGCGGCTCCACGTCGTCGGAGGAATCCGCTGCCAGCACCAGCACCAAGCAAGTAAAGCAGACCAAACTGGACTTCTTGCAGTAAATACGACAAAGCGTCCAAGCAGCATGAGGACATCACCCATGTAGTAACATGCTTCATAGGGAGGGATATGCTGCCAATAACCACCGTTGAAAAGTCACTCTTGACCCGCGATATGAAGTTCGCAACCGCAAGTATTTTTCAAACACAGCTCTTCCTCGTCTGTACAACGAGTGCAGGGAATCAGTGCAAAACGAGCTGTTATCTGTTTCATTCTACGCCACAACGTCGAACCTCTGGTCGAGTCGCACGTTCGAGCCCTATCTCAGCCTCTTTTTTAAAATAAATAAATAATAATAATAATAATAATAATAATAATAATAATAATAATAATAATAATAATGATAATAAAATAAAATAAACAATTCAGTTGTGTTTAAAAAAGGTGGTTGAATAAAAGTTTGAATTTGAATTCAGTGCTCGTGTGTTCTTTATTAAAAGTCTGTCATGAAGTAATAGTATAAAACATCCAGCGCTGCAATTAAAATATGTTTTAATTTTTTTTGATAATTATCGATATCGATCAATATGATTTTTTTTTATATCAATATGCTTTTTTTCTATATCGTCCAGCCCTAGGACTGTCCTATACATAATAGATCAGATACAAAAGCAGGGCCTGCGAGCTGTTACTGGTGAGCCTTGACTGTGTGAATTGGAGATTTCTGTATCAAGTTCTTGGGAAACTAGGGTTCCAAGAAAAGTTAATACAGTGTATTCAAGGTCTCTACCAAGAACCTACGGCAAGGGGGAGGGTCTGGCGGAGGTGGAGACAATTCTGATGGTGGGTATAAAGGAAAATGGGGGGTGGGGGTTGGTTGCCTGACAACGCCACCTGGGGAGTTGCACCCTAGGAAATAAACTATAATAAAATTCCTCGGGCTACACAGGTTTGTTACGCTTTGAAATTTAAGAGGACGAGATGGACTTCCAATCAGTCAGCTTTTTTAACAGGTAGGCAGACTCAAGATGACATTAGACAGGTCCTATACATAATAGATCAGATCCAAAAGCAGGGCCTGCGAACTGTTACTGGTGAGCCTTGACTGTGTGAATTGGAGATTTCTGCATCGAGTTCTTGGGAAACTGGGGTTCCAAGAAAAGTTAATACAGCGTATTCAAGGTCTCTACCAAGAACCTACGGCAAGGATAAAGATTAATGGTAACTTAACTGATAGATTTGACTTACAGCGTGGTCCTCGTCAAGGATGTTGCCTTAGCGCTACATTGTTTGCTATGTTCATTGAGCCGTTGGCACAAATGATCAGACAAAGTAACGATCTAAAAGGAATACATATAGGAGAGCAGGGAGTATATGGTAAATACTCAGGCTACAAATTAAACATAGCAAAAACTCAAATTCTCACGCTGAATTATCATCCAGGCCGAGAAATTAGAGGAAAATATAAAATCAAATGGAATTCCAAGGTTATCAAATATTTGGGTGTGCTATTGGCAAAAGATCTTTTGAAAAGGTTTGAAATCAATTAGAATGCTATTATCAATAATATTAAGACAGATTTGGGAAGATGGTCAGCCTTTAATATGGATTTTGAGACACGAATTGAAGTGATAAAAATGAATGTACTACCGAGACTGCTGTACCTTTTCCAATCCATCCCACATATGATTCCAGAATCACAATTCAGACACTGGGACAAACTCATATATAACTCAAACAATACTTTTCCGCAGCTCAGGTAAAGTTCTTGGTATGTACATGCTGCCCTCAATATCAGGCACGATGGAAATAGATAGAGGCCGGCAGAGAAACGACTCTCACACTGGCATTCGTAGGAGACATAAGAACTAAATCAGCTCAACAAATCCAAAATGAAATTATTAAGCACACACCGGATATCTGGAGTAAGATGGTAAAAGAAAACCATATGGAGGGAAACTACTACTACTACTAATGTGGCCTTCTCTTGATCCCAGATTTGAACCAGGAACCACAGACATTGAATACAGACGATGGTGAGATATAGGCTTGGGCGATAAATCGATGACGATAGTAATCGCGATTAAAAACTCCACGATTACGATGATAAATGCATGAGCTGTTATTTCGATAACCCAACCAATCCCACAGGAGAGAAACAAGCGCATGCTAAATGAACAGCCAATCCCAGCAGAGAAACAACGGCGTGCCTCCTTCCCTCCACCCGCCTCCTCTCGCTCGCAACAACTCAGATGGGAGACACACAGCCGTCCGCTAAAGCTAGTTATAGGAACACGTAGAAATGAGTAGCGAGGAGCAGAAGTCGAGGGAAGTGAAGAAACTGTCCAAAATGTGCCTGAGAACTGTCCCCTGACACGGAGGGTGAGGAGGAATCTGAAAACGTCCAGCAGGATGAAATAGTGGCGAAGAAAGGCAATACCAGTTCGGTGATTTGGAATTGGTTCGGCTACCTCAGGTCCGACAAAGTACAGGCTAACGCTAAGTGCAAATTATGTCGGAGAACAGTCCCAAGCAAAACGGGAAACACCACAAACCTCTTTCAACATCTCAAGAAGTACCACGATAAAGAATGGTATGAAAGCCAGTTTACGTTTTCATGCTAGCCTCCCCGCAGGTAATGCTAAAAACAACGCACTGCTGCAAGAGCCCAGGGGAAGTGTGCTGCGTGATACTCCCGCTAGCACTAGCAGTAGCCTCGCTAGCGACAGTGCTAAGCAAACAGTTGCTCGTCAAACAACAATACAGTCAGCCTTTAACGCAGCTACCCCGTACAAGGAAAAAAAAAAATCGACGCAGTACAGAAACATAACCAGAGCAGTGACGTGCAATATTGTACTGTCCGTCTGTACCTCTTTTTATTTTTGTTTTTATTTTATTTAATCAGTTCAGTACACTACCTCTAAAATGTTTGAGAGATGTTAAAAACAAGACACATAATCGTCAACATTTAAGTTATTTTATTTCAGTACATCTAAGATGTAAAAAATAATACAAATGTCTTGGTTCTGTCGGGTTGTTGTTGAATGTTTTGTTTTGTCATACATTCTAACAATAAATATATTAAAAATAATCCTTCTGGTTTCTTTGCGGTCCAAGGAGAATAATAATATTAAAACGATTATTGATTAAAAAAAAAAAAAGAAAAAAAAATCATATCGTGATAATTATCGACATCGAGCAATAGAAGAAAACATATCGTGATAAAAAAAATTGCCATATCGCCCAGGCCTAGGTGGACAGTCTTCCTGTGATCAGTCTGGGTGTGACTGGCAGGTTGCAGTGCTGCTCCACACCCATCACTCTTCTTCCTCCTCCTGTGGATGGAGACACCTTGATCAACTCGTCACTTTTTAATTTTTGTTTATTGAAATTCTTCATTTTGTCTTTGACATGAACTTTATTTTAATCTTTGGTTCTAAATCAGCTCTAATTCCCATGATGCCCTGCTCCCAGTCTGCCCAGTAGAAATGATTTCATCAGCTCTGGTCAGTCTGTGTGGGACCCCTGTTTTACACCTGAAGCGTCTGCAGAGCGTCAGCAGAGCGACCGCGTTGACGCTCTGCTCACGCTCCAGCACCCTCCCACACAGGACGCGTTTTACGAGCAGAGCGTCTGGCGTAGCGGCTCGATCGGTTCACGCGAGGATTGCAAGATCGCGCGACAACCCAGGTAGTTTTCGCGTGTTTTTAAAGAAAACAACAATGAAACAAAACATCGATACTTCGAGACACTGTTGGGACAGTGTCTCGAAGTATCGATGTGTGTAAAAAAGAAAAATAATAATAAAGCGAACAGCTGGCATCATACAAAATGCAGGTATTTAAAGTATAGATGCATTTTGTTCATCATAGTTTGAGATTCAAAGTGAAATCTGTTTTTGTTTGACGGCCGACCTGAACAGCAGCCGATGCGTCACGTTGATGTTTCACAGTAAAGTACAGCACATATAAATACAAAATCCAGTACATTGTGTGTTATGATGAAAATCAACCGGATCCACCGTGTTTTTACACCATTGACTTCCTGTCTGAACGATCCTACCTGCTACGATTGACGCAGGAGGGACGCGGCAAGCGTCAAAGAATAAATTCTGGCGTTCTTTTCCAGCGGCTTGCGTTTTACTGCTTCTGGGACGCTTCTGAAACGCGGACGCTCTGCGTCTGGTGTGAACCTGCTCATTCACTTTAGTGGCCGCGTTTCACGGCGCGGCCGCTCTGCTGACGCTCTGCAAACGCTTCTGGTGTAAAACAGGGGGGAGGGTGCTGGAGCGTGAGCAGAGCGTCAACGCGGTCGCTCTGCTGACGCTCTGCAGACGCTTCTGGTGTAAAACAGGGGTTACTTTTGTTTCTTCAAAGATTTCAAAGAGGCAAATTGTGTTAAAAGTCATTCACTCAGTATTTATTCTAGTTGCTGCTGGAAGAGTTTTTTCAGCATGTGTTCATTTCTCTGTAAAGTCTGGAGTAGAAGGTAGTTTTGACTTCAGGGCGCCCCCTGGCGGCTCTTTACAGAAATACAGTTGCCATCACTTGTTGGCAGTCCATCATGACGGTGAGAAAAATGTGATTTCCTCTTTGAAGAGCTGCACCTGTTTTCTCTCTTTTGTTTGTCCAGCGCTAAATCACAGAAGTAGTTTTAATGCTTCTCCAGACCAGCTGAGAGGCTAAAGTTAGGAACTGTGCTGGCTGTTCAGGAGATTAAACAGAGGGGAGCAGTATGGTCACCCTGAAGGAAGCCAGTCAAAGGTGCAGGCCAGGGGGGCCTCTGGTCACTGGTGGTCTTCCTGGCCTTGTTTAGCATCCTCTGTCTGTAGATGCTAAACAAGCTTGGCAAAGTGCAGCCCAACAGTTTGCTCCATAGTCTGATGATTTGACTGACTCTCTTCATTTGAGCCTGTGTGGCGTTGCCAAACCAGCAGATGGCAGCAAAAGTGACCATGCTTTTAATAAAAGAACAGAACCAAGCCACAGTTCCAACCCTGAAGACTGAAGCAGGGAGGCAATGGGAGCATTTTGACAGTCTTGGTGTGAGCCAGGCGGGGATGGAACCCACAACCTCCCAGTCTCAGCTGCTTAGGGACTGGACTGGAAGCTGGAAGTTGTTGTTTGCGTTCCTGGAAGAGTGTTTTTCACACAAGGCTGCTGGACTGACAGCAGGGCGGCACATCGTCCAGCAGCTGCTGTTTCCTGCTCAACACTATTGCTGTTGTTCCACTTGCCTATAAAATATCTCCACTTCTGCTGAACCCACTGACGTCACGCAAACTCTGTGCTGAAGCTCAAGATCCACATCATCCAATTGATGTTTCTGGATGCTTTCTTCACAGGAACAAAGAAAGTAAAACCTGCTCCCAGGGGGAAAATGCTCAAATTTCTAATTATTTTTGTCAGCCACAATTTTGGACGTGTTTCACAGTCATGTGACCCAAAGGAAAGAGAAACACTGTTTGCTGTCTGCTTTGTTTGTTTTGGTGCTCAGCAGAGGCCTCCAATGAGATGAAAATACAACTACAGAAAATAAAAGTGTCATTCTTCCAGGAGACAGGTGAACCAAACTATGGTCTGTGGCCCCTTCCAGGCCATTGCAGCCACAACGAGGGCAGTTGACAACAACTCCAAGAAGAAGATCACTGTCTTGCCTCCCAAGACTTGCACATTTGCCTGCAAGTTAACAATAATAATTACAGGGAGCAGCAGTGTAGTAGTCCTGCAGTAGTACAGTAGTACTGCAGGTTGGTTATCACTCCCTCCGGTAACATCAACACACCGTTGTTTTCCATACAGCTGACGTTTATTCTTTCGTCACCGTCAAACTATAAAATACACAATCATATTAACAACACACAATTGCGAATGCAGTGGTTTCTGAAAACGATCAAACAAAAGCATAATAACACAATAAAATGAATTAGTGCAAATACATTTACAGTACAAATAGTAAACATACCTCAATGGCTGCACGATAAACCGTGGGGAATGAGGTTCAAATCCATGCAAAAAGTTCTCCAAAAGTCCGATGGGGAAAAACAATCATCAGCAAATGCACCTGTCTTAGACCCGGAAGTAGCACTGGTGCAACCCCGAAAGGTACCCCGATGCAACAATAAACACGCAACCTGGACCGCCCCATACAACAGAAACTCAACAAACCAAAAACATATTAAATGACAATTACTTGGCAGTTAAACTCCCACCAAATCACAGCTATGTGATTTACATTTTCCAAAATTAACTCAGCATTTATGAAAATAAATTGGAAGACCTCTACTCTGCTTCAAGCAAAAGTACTGTTTTCTGTACAGGCCTATCAAGAGAGGTTGGCTTAAGAGTGCGTTTACCCTGTCTGTCTAAAGATGAGTCACTCAGTTGAAGTTTCACCTTTCTGATTTTTCCATCTGAGCTAGGGTAAACCTCAGCTACTCTCGCAAGCTTCCACTGATTTCTGGGAGAACTGTCTTCACGTAAGATAACAATGTCATCAACCTTTGTATCTCTCCTATTCCTTTGCCAGATCTGTCTTTGCTGTAAACTGAGTAAAAACTCCTTTCTCCATCTTCTCCAGAACTCGTTAGCTAAGAACTGCACCTGACGCCATCTCTTGCGTATAGTATAGGTCTTGAGTCACAAATTCACCAGGAGGAGGCAAAATGATGCTGGACTTCATCATGAGAATATGGTTCGGAGTAAGAGGTTCCATATTCGGATCATTCAAGTGCTCTGTTGTCAAGGGTCTGCTATTTATGATAGCCATCACTTCATACAGAAAGGTCCTGAGTGAGGCACTGTCGAGTCTCTTTGCAGACTGATCGAGTATGGCTGTTAGGACACTCCTGATCGTCCTAATTTGTCTCTCCCATACGCCTCCCATGTGACTTGATGACGGAATATTCATTAAGAACTCACATCCAAACTTCTTCATCTCTTCCTGATCTAGGCCTTTCATTGCATTTAGGAACTCTTTTTTAGCGCCTACAAAGTTCGTTCCTTGATCACATCTCAACTGTCGTACGTTGCCACGAATTGCTATAAATGCACGTAAAGCATTAATGAAAGCATCTGTGGTAAGGTCGTCAAGCATTTCTATATGTAGCGCTCTAGAACACATACAGGTAAGGATAAGTCCATACTTCTTAAGTTCCTTCCTGGCTTCTTTTACATAGAAAGGGCCAAAGCAATCTAAACCACAGTAGGTAAATGGAGGTGTCACTTCCATTCTGTCCTCAGGTAAGTCAGCCATTTTAGGATCCTGTGTATTCCTTCTGTACCTTCTGCAGGTGACGCATTTGTAAATATGTGACGCAACTGCACTGCTACCACCAATAATCCAGATACCATTGGACCGCAGTTCATTGACAGTCATACCTCTTCCTTGATGTTGCACTTTCTCATGGAAATGTTGAATCAGCAAGGAGGATACATGTCTCCCTTTAGGTAAGATAGCAGGATGCTTGATGTAAGGATGGAGACTAGATCTTGCTAGGCGTCCGCCAACCCTGAGTACACCATTTTCATCTACAAAGGGACTCAGTTTGTAGAGTTTGTTTGTTTTGTCTTTGGGCCTTACTTCCTTGCCTTGCTTGACAATCTTGATTTCACTTGCAAAAGCTTCCTTTTGGGCGAGTTTGATGATGAAAAGCTCTGCCTCTTTTCTTTCCTCAACACTTGTGACTTCACTTGTTCTAGGGGTGAGGCCTTTGATTTGCTTAGCATAGCGCTTAAGATAAGCTATGGCTTTGACTGCTCTGTTCCGGTCTGAAAAATTTACCAAACGGTCTAGTAGGGTACGCTCTTCTTTTGCTTTAGTGTTAAACACTTGGACCTTTTGCAGCTCTGGGTCGTTGTCAATGACTTCTCCCACCTTCATCTCTTCAATGGGTAGCTCTTTCTCCCACAGAAAGGCTGGTCCAGTAAACCAGTTTGATGCAATGAGCTGGTCTACTCCTAGTCCCCTCGACGCATGATCTGCTGGGTTATCGTCGGACTTGACATAACGCCATTGCTTGGGTTCTGTGGTAGACTTGATTCTTTGGATTCTGTTCGCTACGAACACATGAAACCGTCTGGCATCGTTGTTTATGTATCCCAGGACGACCCTTGAGTCTGTCCAGAAATATTCTTGGAGATCATCGATGTCGAGTTCTTTCCTGAGCATAATGCTCATTCTTGCTGCGACCACTGCTGCAGATAACTCAAGATGTGGTATGGTGGTTACTTTGGTAGGTGCAACACGGGCTTTGCCTATGACTATCGAGCAATGGACCTTACCATCAGCGTCAACCACTCTGAGATAGCTACACTCTCCGTATCCTATGACGCTCGCGTCTGAAAAGTGGTGAAGCTCATACTTGGTTATGTTTGTGAAAGATGTTGGAATGAAGCACCTTCTGATCTTTACTTGGGACAGGTTTAGAAGATCTTGTAACCAAGCTTCCCACTGTGTTCTGAGCTCCTCTGGGAGTGGCATATCCCATCCTAGGCTCTCTCGACACATTTGTTGTAAAATCTGTTTACCCAACAGGATAAAAGGAGCGACAAACCCTAAAGGGTCATAAATTGAGGCCACGGTAGATAGAACTCCTCTTCTGGTCAGTGGATGCTCTTTGACTGTAACCCTGAATTGAAAATGATCAGAGGATACACACCACTGAACTCCGAGTGCTCTTTCTATGAGCGGCTCTCCCAAAGTCATGTCCTGCTCCTTGACACTTTCTGCACACTCTTCCTCTGGTATCGATTCTAGCACCTTCTTACTATTGCAGATGAACTTGTGCAGTCTGAGCTTGCCTGCACCACATAACCTTATAGCCTCCTTGACAAGTTGAACTGCTTCAGTGTCAGACGTGACACTCACCAACCCGTCATCCACATAAAAGTTTCTTTGAATGAATTTCACTGTGTCTTGGCTAAATTCCTCTTGACCTTCAGTGGCTAAATGTTTTAGACCAAAATTGGCACAGCCAGGAGAGGAGACTGTGCTGAACAGATGGACTTGCATACGAAAAACTGATGGCGGTGACTCTAGATTGCCGTTCTCCCACCATAAGAACCTTAGGTAGTCTCGGTCTTCAGGTCTTACATGGAACTGATGGAACATGCGTTCCACGTCACACATGATAGCTACTTGGCCCTTGCGAAATCTACAAAGGACTCCCACCAGAGTGTTTGTGAGTTCTGGCCCGGTGAGCAGGTGATCATTCAACGCTGTGTCCTGGAACCTTGCTGAACAATCGAAGACCACACGTATTTTGCCAGGTTTCTGAGGGTGATACACCCCGTGGTGGGGAATATACCACGCTGGCTGGTTGTCCAGTTCTTCTACTGGGACCTTCTCTGCATCACCACGAGTGATTATGTCTTGCATGAAGTTCACATAATCTGAGCGATACCTTTCATCTTTCTTAAGCCTCTTCTCTAGACCCTTCAGACGTTGCACAGCATGTGACTTGTTGTTGGGAAGATTCGGTCTGTCTTGTTTAAAAGGTAAGGGCATTTCACAGTGACCATCTGGTTTGTGTTTGATTCCTTCTTTTAGCTTGGTGAGGAAATGGAGATCCTCTTGGGAGATGGGTGACTCCTCTACAACTCTTTCACTGAAGTCGGACTCCAGTACCTTCAGGACATCTCCTGGAGTAACAACCTCCTCGATGCGAGTGTTGCAAATAAAATGAACTTCACTCTTGAGGTGGACTGCTGGGTTGGGCTCAGGTGTGACTTGCCGTACAACGATGCGGTGACTTACTCCTAAGGCATCATCTGCATGGTCGCCAGTTTCACCGTAACTCACAATGCTCCACCCAAGGTCCGTCTTCTGTGCAAATGGCTCATTTTTTTCTCCGCACACAACTTCTCTAGGCATAAGCGCTTGCGGGCAATTGTAACCTATCAGTAGACCAATCTCACAATCCAGTGGTGGTGCGATTTCATTTGTAAGATGTTCCAAGTGAGTCCACGCCTTGGCAGTCTCTGGGATTGGAATGTGTTTCTTATTTGCAGGGATGAACTCACGTGTGTATGTTGTCGGAACTGTAATTCTGTCTGCAGAGAATATCCCTCTTACTTGCAGGTTTCTGAGTCTCTTACAGTGCACAATAGTCTTCTTTGACGACATTGTTGATAACTTCAACTTTACTTGTTCTGTGTTGGCATCTAGACTATCTGCTACTTCTTCTAAAATGAAGGAAGAGTCGCTCTGCGAGTCTAAAAGAGCATAAACAAGTACTTCATTGCTTGAGTCAGAAGGCATTGACACATAAACTGGTATTATCGCTGATGTCTGGGTGCTACTGCCATCTTGAACAACCCTGTGGCTGTGGGCTGTGGCTTCTGCGACGTCATCCCTTTTCTGTGTAGATTGGGATTCTCTTCCATTGTTTGAGCTCACATCTTTGTGTTCTTTCTTTGATTTTTGGTTTTCTTGTAGGTCTTGTTCTTTCTTTGCGCGATCTGCATGCAAGCATGTGGGGTGTTGCTTTGAGCAAATATCACAGACCATACGCTTTGTACAGTCCTTAGATAGATGGCCAGGTTTTAAGCAGCCAAAACATAGCCTCTCACCTTTGATGTGTTTAACTCTGTCTTCAATTGACTCTTCTAAGAATTTGCGACAATAATGTATGCTATGACCTGCTTTCCTGCAAAACATGCATATGAATGTATTCTTTTCGCTAGTGTTTGTCGTGAAGGCTCTAGCACCTGCTGGATGTTTCTTGTGCCCTTCTTCATTCAGATTCTTGACCTTTCCTTTGTCAGGTCCACCTTGGTGTATTGCTTGGTATGATGTAATAGGATTACATGCGATGCTTGCTTCCATCGACAAAAATGCGACGAAGTAGTTGAAGCTGGGGAACTTGTCGTGCTTCAGTTGATACTCAGTGGCTTTGCGATTCCATCGGGTGCACAACCAGTCTGGAAGTTTGGCACTGAGCTTCTGATTTTCAATTACATCATTGAGTACCTTTAAACTGTCATTTTGTGACATAGCCGAGTCGCAACTACGCAAGAAGTCCACAAACTTCCTCAAATCAATACTCTCCCTTGAGGCGATCTTGGGCCAGGAATGTAGTTTGTCTCGGAAAGCTTTGGCAATTACGAAAGGTTTACCATATCGTTCCTGGAGCAGGTTCCATGCTGCTTGATATGCATCATCAGTCAGACATGAAGTAGCCTTCGATTGCTTCTTTGGCTTCGCCTCCAACATACCTCTGAAGGAAGAAGAGCTTCTCTGTGGTTGGGATGTTTTTCCTCTCAATGAGTGTCTGAAAGGATGACTTCCAGTGTCGAAATTTCAGTGAATCCCCAGTGAAGATTGTGGGCTCTGGGATGGGAAGCCTATTAGCCAATATGGCTTCAGCCAAAACCTTCACAAGGCCTCCGGTGTCTTCTTGTGCAGGGTTACTTGGAGCTGTTTCTGCAGCTACGAATGGAGGTTGAGTGTAATGATACACAGGGTACTGATACTTGACTGCTTGCTCTACCTTTGGTAACTCAGAGTACTGCGCTTCTCTTTGGTCTGGATCTACTTCATCATAAACTTGACGTCTTGCTTTAGCAGCATTTAATCTTTTCAGCTCCTCTAAACGCTCTAGTTCTCTTTTCACATGCTCTACAGCCTTCTGTCTGGCTGCATACTCTTCTTGCTGTTTCTTTAAGAGTGAAGCTTCTTTTACCTTTCGTTCTGCAGCTTCCCTTTCGGCTTGCAGATGGCGGTTTAAAGTGTTTGCTTCTTCAGCTGCGACTATCGACCTATTCTCAGTTTCAAGGGCGATTCGTCTTTCTTGATGTTGGTCTTCCTCCAACATTATTTGCAATACAGCTCGTGTGGCTGCATACTCAGCAGCGGCTTCCTTTCTTTTGGCTTCTGATTGAGTTGTGCAAACGCTGATACCCCCTTTAACTGACCTGATACCACTGGAGATCGTAGTTGCAAACACAGAGGGTGCATCAGGCCACATTAAGTCGTCACAATTTCCTTCTATTTGAGCTTGAGCATTCTCTACTACCTGGTGGGTGATGGATATGCAGTTGTCCATCTTGCGGCGCATTTCCTGTGGTGGGCCATCTAGTTTTCTAGTTCTGAAAGCACCCTTTGAATACTGCTTATGTGCTCCTGGAGAGTGTCATTGGGATGCTGTTTGATCACTGCCTTTTTAGCTACCTTAGTTAAGGCCTTCCAGCGGTCATAACTGCCTTCAAAGCGACGTAGAAGTCCCTTTAACTTGTCCATATGGAGTTCCTTTCCTTTGTCTGTAAACGTACGCTGTCTTTCGCTTTTACGTAGCAGATCTTCAGGCTGATCAGTGACATGCTTTGTCTGATCTACATGTTTTTCTGGGTTATCCAGCAACACAGATTTTTCTTCTGCGTTAACTGTCTGTTCTCTTTGTGACATTTTACACAACTACAGTCACTATGAACTTGACTAGTAAGTAGTGCAGTGCTGTTACTACCACCTAAATAGCCTACTTGACTGCACTTACTCTTTAGGTCTTCAAATATGTTCTAATCACCATAGAGCACCATTCATGCTTATTTTCACAGTAGGACAGCTTATTGTGGAAAATAACCTTCATATAACTTGAAACAAAACAAAGGTGTTTTTGCTCTTTAAACCACCAGATACATAAACAGAAATGTTAACACATTTATCTTATTCCCTAAATACGTGAGGCAAACCTTTCTTCAATCAATATAACCATGAATGAACAATAAGAAATCAACAGACATAAAACAATTATACTTATTTCTTATGGAAAACGATAATGCACGCTACACCCAGTTCCTTGTGGTGTTTCGTTCCCTTTTGTCACCTTACAAACACAACTTATGTGTCTATCTTACGGACGGTAATGAACGAAAACACGTGCAAACTGATGTGTCCAGGCTTATCTGAGTTCCGATCTCGATCTGTCGCAGGTCCTCCTTCGTTGAGCACGTACGAGCAGAATGGCGGCGCAGACGATCACTTCTTCGTCTTCATCACGCGCTGAGTTTGACTATCACTCCCTCCGGTAACATCAACACACCGTCGTTTTCCATACAGCTGACGTTTATTCTTTCATCACCGTCAAACTATAAAATACACAATCATATTAACAACACACAATTGCGAATGCAGTGGTTTCTGAAAACGATCAAACAAAAGCATAATAACACAATAAAATGAATTAGTGCAAATACATTTACAGTACAAATAGTAAACATACCTCAATGGCTGCACGATAAACCGTGGGGAATGAGGTTCAAATCCATGCAAAAAGTTCTCCAAAAGTCCGATGGGGAAAAACAATCATCAGCAAATGCACCTGTCTTAGACCCGGAAGTAGCACTGGTGCAACCCCGAAAGGTACCCCAATGCAACAATAAACACGCAACCTGGACCGCCCCATACAACAGAAACTCAACAAACCAAAAACAAATTAAATGACAATTACTTGGCAGTTAAATTGGTCTCCAGAACACTTGTCAAGGGTCTGGGTCTGGTCTGGGACTCTGAGGCATTTTTACTGCTTCTACACTTGGCAGCGGGACGGTTTGACTGCTGAGAGGCTCAAGCAGGTGTTGTAATCAGCACCTCTGCTGAGTCAGCGGTTAATCTGTATTTCCAGGACAAAGGCCACTCCTTCCAAGACTCAAAGGTCCAGATTTTAGACACAGAAGACAGATGGTTTGATGAGAGAGGAGTGAAAGAAGCCACCTGTGTCCACCTAGAGCGACCCTCTCTGAACAGAGAGGAGGACCCCTGCTGCACCGCTCACTCATACTGCTGCTGCTGCTGCTGCTGCTGCTGCTGCCTCCAAGCCAACATGCAGCCTGACGGAGAAGCACTTGGACTTTGAGCTGCTCTTGTGATATTTTCTCATTCTTAGATTCTCTGATCAGTGTTTCTGCTCCCACTTCCCTGAAATCACATGACGCTGTGTTGAGTTGAAGTGCAGCCACGCCCCTCTGTGCCAGGGTGCATCAAGTGTGGCTGTGGCTCCCAGTAGCAGTTGGAGTGCAACAGGTGAAGATGGTCTGGTCCTCAAGGAGCTGCTCACTCCATCAAAAGACAAGGGCAGCAAACATTGTGCCAGAAGCAGTGGCAGGAAAACAGTGGCAGAAACTGCACTAGGAGCAGAACACACTGCAGGACAAAGCAGTGATGGACAAATGAAGCTTCTGGGAAACGTCCAAGCACTGGAGCCACTGCTTTGAAAATGGCTGAAAATGACTCCAAGCTGCAGTAACACTGACCTCTGCTGGCCAAACACACACACACACACACACACACACACCTCAATGAGCAGCATTCAGGATGCTGCATTTATTGTAGAGAAGATTTGATGCTGAAGTATCATTGCTTTGATCACCTTTGACTTTAAAAAAAAAGTCTTGACTGGAAATAATCTCTCTCTCTCTCTCTCTCTCTCTCTCCATATATTTATGTATATATGTGTGTTTGTGTGTGTGTGTGTGTGTGTGTGTGTGTGTGTGTGTGTGTGGTGTGACTGTAGTTGTGCTTGTTGTTCTCCTGATGAATCTGCTAAAAACATCAGAAGCCTTTTAGAAACCAAATCTCAAAACTGATCAAATGAAGCCACAACCAATGCAACCAGGAGAAACAGACGGGTCAGGGTCAGGGGTCAAGGTAGGTCTATTATTACTGTTATTCTCATTGCTTTGTATATTTAAAAAAAGGTTTCATCATTAAATCTTATATACGTGTGTATTTTTTGTAAACATTTTTCACATTTGTATGTTCTTAAACGTGTATATTTCAATAACATTTTAATAAATATCTGAGTGTTTTTCAATATATTTTTCAATCCATTCTCTGTCGCTCCTCACACATCCACCCACCTGTCTGTCCGTCCATGTGTTTTTTCTACCACTCTATGTATGTCTGTTGCTTCAGGGCAGGGCTGGGCCGGCCGGTGCAGATCGCCTGCTGAGATGTGATTTACTTCGAGCAGCTGGTCATCTTCAGCGAACCAATCAACCGCAAGTCCTTCTAATGTATGAGGGCTCCGAAACCTCTTCCAGTTCTCCAGTCAACTAAGGTCTTCATTCTGAGGCTGCTGGTGCAATTCCTCCAATCAAATCATCAACACATCAACTGTAGTCAGAGACTTTCATCATCACTATGGACACTGTTGCTTTTCACGCCGCTTCATCCTTCAACGTTGACTTCACTTTCAATATGATGCCGCAGTTTTCACAGTCGCCTCCCCTGGAGTCCTCTGGCGCCCCCCGGTGGAGGCTTTGAAAAGCGCAGGGCCAGAGGGATCAGTGGCACTGTTCAAACGCAGATTCACTGACTTTACCTTCCTGTTGTTGAGTTGAAACTCCGCCCACCCTCCCAGTTTCAGGGACCCTGATTCTAACGGAACAACTGAATCATGGGTCAGACGTCCGGGACAGGGTCAAAGGTCACATTCATAGGTCAAAGACACGTATTTACAGAATGGAAGGTCGTAGAAAGATGATTCCACCTCTGGCCTGTTCAGAAGGGAGGAATTATGTCAGAGGATCCAGGTTTGAAGTCTGTAGGACGTTCAGGAAAAAAGTTATGATCTATTAAAAAATGCCCATGCCAATAAATGGAGTTTGTACACTTTCCAATCCGGCCCACCAAACTTGAAGGAATTATATTAAAATTCATTAAATAATGAAATAGCTGTATTTCTTTATCTTCTCTAATTTTCAGTGTTTTCAGAGTCATTTCAATAAAGAGCTAAACACTGGGGTGCTTCTCAGGCAGATATATTGTTGTAACGCTTTTGTTCATTATTTAATTGCCATTAAAGCAACATGTTTTCTACACATCCCCTCCAATATATTTTTTCCTCCAATGAGAAAGCGGCCCCTCTGTCATATTGTAGAAGCCATTATGGTCCACCAGTCAAACAGTTTGCCCACCCATGGATTAGAGGGTCACTTAGTGTTGGAGTTGGGCTTGGTTCAAAGTAGCAAGAAAAAAAAGAGGCTTTGCTTGAGAATTGAACCAACAACCAGGAGTGGAACCCTGGTCTCCAGCACCACAGTCAGCAGGCTAACCCACTGAGCTAACCTGCTAACCTGCTAAATAGGTTTCTGAGGGCTGTGGAGGGATTTCACTACATCAATAGACAGCAGTGACTTGACATTGGTGCGTTTCAACACTGGACTCTGCAGGAGAAACAAACAGCCACAGTCACTTTGTACAAGCGCAACACAACAAGTGGAGCTGAAGCCTTTTAGACACAATTAAGAGGAAAGAAAATTCTCCTCACTCTTTTAAAATTGAATTCAAACAGAGTTTGAAAAGAAGGAAGGGTGAGCTAGCTAGCTAGCCAGCTAGCTCCATTCACCTGTTTGCTGCTTCCTGTTGATCTCAGTTGAAGGAAATTACAAATGCTGGAATGCTCGCAAATTCCACGGACGCAACACAAGTTGTGGTTGTAGGTTTGTTTTGAGTTTGGTTTGGTTTTTGAGATTGGTTTTGGTTTAGACCAGGGGTGCCCAAACGTTTTGCAAAGAGGGCCAGATTTTGTGAGATGAAAATGTATGGGGGCCGACCATTCAGCCTGGCATTTTTTGAACCATTACCACTGTAAATTAAGATATAAATACGTAACTATATCACTTTGTACAGGTATAGGTGTTCATTTGTATGTATTTGTATTTACTTTTATTTTGCTCTGTTTTACTATGCCTGTCTGCAGCTAGGTCGACAATGCAAATGCAAATCTGTTAACTGCCTTACCTGGATAAATGAAGGTTGAAATGAAATATAAATTAAATGTGAATAAAGTTTTTTTTTATTACATTGACACAGTGCACACTCAAAACTTGAGCTTTGATCATCACAAAAAAAATCAATTCACTGAGATTTTACTACTTATTTATTTATTCACCAGAATGAAAAAATGACTTGGCTGCATTAATGTGAAGGATGATGCTGTGATCTTGACTGCAGTAAACAGGGCAGGTCTGGCTCAAAAACAGTGGTTTTTGATGCGCAAGATGTCACTCAGGTGAGAGTCACTTAGTCTTGTCCTCACACGGTTCTTATTACTGTTCATAACTGCGAATGTCTTCTCGCACGAGTATGTCGAGCCAAACAACCTCAACATTTTCTTTGTGAATGTTCGAATCTCTTGGAACCTGTCTTTATCCAGCTGGCGGTAAAAGTTTACAAGAGGCAGTTGTTGGTGCCGGCTGTGACACTGTGTGTCGCACTGCAGCTCAATGAGCTCCAGCTGCAGGTGGTCTGGAACGTCATTAGGATCCACGGAAAAAGGATAGGAAAAAAAGCGTGATTTCCTTTTCAGTAGCTGCAAAATCTTTGAAACGCTGTTGAAACACCTAGGCCAGAGATGAGATGTTTGCTGCATACCTTCTCATCTGCCCACTGATGTTGTTCACTGGAAAACTGGTAATTATTTCTTGCAGCGATGGGAAATGTGTGGTATTGGGCTGTGTTTGTGACAGGTGCCTCTGAAAAAGTAGCAGCTTGGTCTGAAAGGTTTTGATGTGTGAATACAGTTGGCTTACCATTGCATTTTGCCCCTGAAGGTTCGTGTTCAGGACGTTCAGATGTCGGGTTTTGTCAACTAAAAATCCAAAATCAGCCAGCCAAACAGGATCGCATAGTTCTGGCATTGGCCAAGAACTGTCTGATTTCCTCTCTAAGAGAGGAGAAGCGCTGCAGTGCAGACCCCCGACTGAGCCATCTTACATCAGCGTGATACACAACATCTCCGTGTTTAGCGTAGATGTCGAGTAGAAACTGTTGAAACTGGTGGTGGCACAGGGCTTTGGAGCGAATATAATTAATAGCCTCTATCACTGGTTTCATAACATGATCATATTTCAGATGTTTGGCACATAGAACTTGTTGGTGAATAATACAATGGAGTTTTATAGCTTTGCCTCCTTTACTTTTTTACACACTAGGGTTGATAATCCACTGTGCTTGCCAACCATGGCAGGCGCGCCAACCGTTCAGACATGTTGAGATTTAGCTTGGAGTAGCGCTGAGTCGTGCTAAGCTACCACAGGACTTTTTAATAACTTTTAATAAACTATTTAAAATTCTTTGTTCTTGGAAAAAAACAACATCTTATGTAGATTTTTTTTCAGATTTTCAGAGAAGAGCTGAAATCAGTTCTCCAGGAGCTGCATCCCATCAGCCCACAGACGGCTCAGTTTATAAGGCGATAGACATAAGACAATGACTATGAATCCCAAGGTTGTTGGATCAAGTCCCACCATGGACTGAGATCCATTTTGAAGTTCAATGGCTCCAAAACGAAAGATAAATGTACCACTCTTCCACCCTGATACCTCAGGGTGAAAGAGTGCTGACTGATAGTTCCTGTGGTTGGAGGTTGGAGTCCCAACAACAACTAGAGATCCATTTTTAGCTCTAACGGCCCCAAAAGATCAGTAGAAGTGACTTCAGAGTTTTCACGCAGCTCAGCATGAAAAACAAAATGTCTCTGAATACTGGATGCTTCAATTCTGATGACAAATTGCTCCTCTTGAATTCATAACACTAGTGTGCCTGTGCCAGGTCTTGAACCAGCAACCTTGACATCTCACATGCCACTGGCCACAGACACTGATTCTGTCCCAACAAATAAACAACAGACAATGTTGATAGTCTGTTGTGTTTTTTCCAGTTTCTTCAGACATGATAAGATTTTGCTTTCTACCATTCTGTCTCATGCTGAACTGTGATTGGATGGTCGATGTTTTGTGGATTTTTTCTCCGGCCTCCATCTCCAAGTCCTGCTCCTTCCAGGAGGATTCAGCTCCACCAGTGGCTTCTGGGACATCTCTCCCAGTAACCACAGCAGCTTGTAGGGAGAAGCAGTCCGCCAGCCACCAGGCTCCACTGGGGTGAAAGGTCGTGACACGCCCACACATGCGGTGGCTGAAAGAACTACAACTACTGGAGATGAGTGACACACCGAGGCTCCGCCCCTCCTCCACGTGCAAGCTACACAAACACAAACACACACACACACACACACACACATAAGCACGCACACACCAGTCGTGCTCCAAGTGGACACTCTAATGCTGTGTCTCAATTCAGGGTCTGCAGCCTTCAGACCGAGTGTCCTCCGTCTGAAGGAAGCGTTCTTCGAGTACCCAGCCTAGAAGGACGAACCAAACCCCGCCTCCCCGGTAACCACCTGTGACGGTCTAGCCTTCGGCGTATTTCCTCGTTGTGTCAACGCCATTCCCTCCTGCTGGCCAACCCTGGAAGTGACGTTTTTATAGTATCAAGCTAACCATTGGTCCGCCATCTAACGATGCAGTTGGATGATCAAATAAGTAAAATCCTACGTTAAAAACTGGATACTTTATGTGAAACTTCAATATTTAAATTTACATGTCGTGTCTTTACCAGTACATGCCGCTAATTTCAGCTGACTTTTCAGGATCCTACAATGCTTTGCAGCAGCGCACAAAGCATCATGGGATACATAAATTTGCGATAGATGGTAGCGGTACAGCCTAGGAAATCGGCTAAAACGCGGGCGCATTCCGAGTACGCATTTTGAGCGTCCTAAGGACTTTTGGGAATTGGGACAAGCCTTCGCGCAGTGCTATGACGCGACTTCCTTTCAAAATACGTACTTCAAGGATGCAGACCCTGAATTGAGACACAGCAACAGTGTGTGTGTGTGCAGCTTGCTGTTAAGCTCCACTTGTTGTAGTTCTGTCAGCCACCACTAGATGGAGCTCTCCTCTTCACTCTCCTCCTCATCCTCCATCAATCCTTTTACCTGTAGAGAGAGGAAGAGACAGTTTGCACAGAGTAGCTCTCTCCTCACACCGTGGGCCGCCCAGTAACAAGAGCTCAATGCTCTGTATATGGTCCATACACGGTAGCATTGACAATAAAGCTAGCGTGAAGCTTCAACCTGGAGTTACTTGGTCAGATCAGCTGATGAGAATGAAGCCTGTGGAAAGTCCTGCTGGGGGAACAACACCATGAAAGTGACTTTGCTCCCAGTTGGGGTCAGTCTCTGATTAGGGTCCAGTCATTGGAGTGTTTGAAGGCTCCACTCCCAACAGTGATCAGATGGTGAGAGGATCTCACCCACAAAGGTTTTTCATGACTTTTAGATGGGAAGTGAGATTGTGGTGTCCAGAGAGGAGGACAGCAGTCAGTCATGGTTGATTTCCAGTGCTCACGCAGTGGTTCACTGGAAGGCCAAGAACAATCCGAGAGTCCATATGTGGCACTGCAAGGTCCACCAGTGGCTTCTGGGACGTCTTTCCCAGTAACCACAGCAGCTTGTAGGGAGAACCACTCTACCAGCAACCAGGCTCCACTGGGGTCAAAGGTCGTGACACGCCCACACACAATGTGTGTGTGCAGCTTGCTGTTAAGCTCCACTTGTTGTAGTTCTGTCAGACACCACTAGATGGAGCTCTCCTTTTCACTCTCCTCCTCATCCTCCCTCAATACTTCCACCTGTAGAGAGAAGAAGAGACAGCAGGAGTCAGGACTCACGGTCCTTGAACGCATCATCACAGAGACGTTGACTGTTGATGGAGATGATGGAGTGACTGGTGAGAAGAAGCAGACTCTCAGTCACATGTCAAGTGTGGAACATATGAAGGTCATGTGACCATGGAGTGTTGGACTGAGACTGAGGCCTGATGAAGATGAACTGATCAATAATTGAGTGGTGAACTGAGAGAAGAAGCAGTTTGGCAGCAGATGTTGGATGAAAAAGGAGCAGCTGGATGTCACCATCCTCCTCTCACACTGTGACTGGGAACACTGGACCTCTGCTGTGGGATCAACTGGCTTTGGTGCTGGAACCATCATCCACTGGTTCCAAACCAGTACTGACCTCACACTATCCAGTTGATAGTCTCTGCTGAGGACAAGATCCATCAGTGGCTTCACTGATGAATCCTGCAGGTGGTTCCTACTCAGGTCCAGGTGTCTGAGGTGGGAGGGGTTGGACTTCAGAGCTGAGAGCAGCCAATCACAGCTGAGCTATGACAACCTGCACCTCTCCAACCTGAATAGAGAATAAATGATGGAGAGTTTATAATGATGGAGAGTTTTTCCAGGCTGTCATCACTCTGAAAATCAAAGTGAAATCGACTTCAGAATCTGACACTACAGAATAAAATGGGAGAGGGAGGGCGAGCGAACGAGTGCTGCACTGCAGAGTCCATTACTGGCTCTTGATGATTTTGCTGTCTGGGCCCCTTTGCACCAAAGTAGGATTCTGTCATCCAAGATGAGTCACTAAGCCGCTAAACTCATCAAAACAATGTCCCGTGTCACAACTTGGTTGCAGGAGTGCTGTCTCCAGCTAAATATTTCTAAAACTGTAGGCATGTATTTCACTAAAACAAATAGTTGTATCACCTGACCCCAACATATTTTTTTGTAAAAAATACAAATTGTCAGCCAAAATAAATATCTTGGGTTAATAATAGATTCACAGCTTTCCTTTATAGCCCATATCGACAAATTGTGTAAAAAAAACCAAAAAAAAACAGTGGAAGTTTTGTACAAACAAGCAATTAATTAATTAATAATTTTGATTTCTAAAGTACTGCATAGTTTGGCTCCAGATCCTCTGGCAGAGTTCATCAGCCATAGAAACAGCTGTGTGTGTGTGTGTGTGTGTGTGTCACTCCAGGCTCTGTCAGAGGTGACTGTCTCATTCCTTTGCACAGGAGCACTTTTAGTCAGTCACTGGTCAGTGAGGAGTGCTCATGCATGGAACTCACCGCAGTACCGCAGGACATTAAGCTGCTTAAAACATAGAAGGCTTTCTCAACAAAATTGAAAATGTGGCTTGTCAACACCTACAGCTGCCAACACCAACAGATGAGCCAGTTGAGATGTTAATTTTTTTCAAAAATTATGTTGCAATATAATGTAAAGTCTTATCTTTTTTTTCTTTTCCTTTACTTCTTTTTCTCCTTTCTGCTTTTTAACTTTATAGTAGGTGTGTTATGACCCACGGTTGGGTCTGGGTGCCTCTATCTTTGTGTGTGTGTGTGTGTGTGTGTGTGTGTGTGTGTTTGTGTAGCTTGCACGTGGAGGAGGGGCGGAGCCTCGGTGTGTCACTCATCTCCAGTAGTTGTAGTTCTTTCAGCCACCGCATGTGTGGGCGTGTCACGACCTTTCACCCCAGTGGAGCCTGTGTGTGTGTGTGAGAGAGTGGATGACGCCTTGCAGGTGTGGTCCTGGATGTCGGCTGCTGATTGGACGCGCCATGGCTGAAAAGGAGGAGCAGTCGAGCCAGCCCGACGGTCATCCCTCCTCCGCTCCCAACTCTGCAGTTAGTCACTTCTCAAATGCTGTTAGAGCATGCAGCCATAGGGGTGGGCTGCCATTTTCTTTGTCCCCTCTTTTCTCCTGTTTATTAAGTATGTAGGGAGGTTCTCTTTCTTTCTTTAGTTAGTTCTTAAGGCGAGCTAGTTGGAGTTTGGTTTATTATTTTGGCCTGGGCCCACCCTGAAGCCTTTGCTGCCCACCGGTTAAGTTGTATTGTTTATTTTATTTACTGATTAATAAATGTTTTTGTTGAAAACCGCCAACTGCCGTGAGAAATTAATGAGGCTTGGGAGTGGGGGAAGGTGTCCCACATGTTGCGTCTCGGTACCCCTAGACGGGACGTAACAAGGTGTTTGAATGTGAATGTTTTTATTGTGTGCTCTTGGCTCTCTGAACAGCTTGTCATGTATATGTTATATGTTAGTGCCCTATCCACTGTTCAATCATGTATTTCTATTTTATATGGTTTTTATTGCCCTTTTACATCTTGGCCAGGGGACTGCAGATGAAAACTTGTATTTTGGCTAATTCTGGCTTTTTTAACAGTGTTTATTAGAAGAATAACCCTCAAGCTTTCAAGGTGGCTGTAATCAAGCATCTGATTAAAAAAAACAATTTGGACTCGAGTGCCCTTTCAAATTATAGGCCAATCTCAAACCTTCCGTTTCTCTCCAAGATTTTGGAAAAAGTTGTTGCCAGGCAGCTTGTTGACTTCTTAAATGAGTTCTTAAATGCTGCTCACTCCATCAAAAGACAAGGGCAGCAAACATTGTGCCAGAAGCAGTGGCAGGAAAACAGTGGCAGAAACTGCACTAGGAGCAGAACACACTGCAGGACAAAGCAGTGATGGACAAATGAAGCTTCTGGGAAACGTCCAAGCACTGGAGCCACTGCTTTGAAAATGGCTGAAAATGACTCCAAGCTGCAGTAACACTGACCTCTGCTGGCCAAACACACACACACACACACACACACACACACACACACACACACACACACACACACACACACCTCAATGAGCAGCATTCAGGATGCTGCATTTATTGTAGAGAAGATGTTTGAAAAGAAGGAAGGGTGAGCTAGCTAGCTAGCCAGCTAGCTCCATTCACCTGTTTGCTGCTTCCTGTTGATCTCAGTTGAAGGAAATTACAAATGCTGGAATGCTCGCAAATTCCACGGACGCAACACAAGTTGTGGTTGTAGGTTTGTTTTGAGTTTGGTTTGGTTTTTGAGATTGGTTTTGGTTTAGACCAGGGGTGCCCAAACGTTTTGCAAAGAGGGCCAGATTTTGTGAGATGAAAATGTATGGGGGCCGACCATTCAGCCTGGCATTTTTTGAACCATTACCAC
This sequence comes from Nelusetta ayraudi, assembly GCF_046127955.1. NCBI lineage: Eukaryota > Metazoa > Chordata > Actinopteri > Tetraodontiformes > Monacanthidae > Nelusetta > Nelusetta ayraudi. The sequence continues at coordinate 4,375,356 of NW_027466100.1, read as the reverse complement.
TGTAAATTAAGATATAAATACGTAACTATATCACTTTGTACAGGTATAGGTGTTCATTTGTATGTATTTGTATTTACTTTTATTTTGCTCTGTTTTACTATGCCTGTCTGCAGCTAGGTCGACAATGCAAATGCAAATCTGTTAACTGCCTTACCTGGATAAATGAAGGTTGAAATGAAATATAAATTAAATGTGAATAAAGTTTTTTTTTATTACATTGACACAGTGCACACTCAAAACTTGAGCTTTGATCATCACAAAAAAAATCAATTCACTGAGATTTTACTACTTATTTATTTATTCACCAGAATGAAAAAATGACTTGGCTGCATTAATGTGAAGGATGATGCTGTGATCTTGACTGCAGTAAACAGGGCAGGTCTGGCTCAAAAACAGTGGTTTTTGATGCGCAAGATGTCACGCAGGTGAGAGTCACTTAGTCTTGTCCTCACACGGTTCTTATTACTGTTCATAACTGCGAATGTCTTCTTGCACGAGTATGTCGAGCCAAACAACCTCAACATTTTCTTTGTGAATGTTCGAATCTCTTGGAACCTGTCTTTATCCAGCTGGCGGTAAAAGTTTACAAGAGGCAGTTGTTGGTGCCGGCTGTGACACTGTGTGTCGCACTGCAGCTCAATGAGCTCCAGCTGCAGGTGGTCTGGAACGTCATTAGGATCCACGGAAAAAGGATAGGAAAAAAAGCGTGATTTCCTTTTCAGTAGCTGCAAAATCTTTGAAACGCTGTTGAAACACCTAGGCCAGAGATGAGATGTTTGCTGCATACCTTCTCATCTGCCCACTGATGTTGTTCACTGGAAAACTGGTAATTATTTCTTGCAGCGATGGGAAATGTGTGGTATTGGGCTGTGTTTGTGACAGGTGCCTCTGAAAAAGTAGCAGCTTGGTCTGAAAGGTTTTGATGTGTGAATACAGTTGGCTTACCATTGCATTTTGCCCCTGAAGGTTCGTGTTCAGGACGTTCAGATGTTGGGTTTTGTCAACTAAAAATCCAAAATCAGCCAGCCAAACAGGATCGCATAGTTCTGGCATTGGCCAAGAACTGTCTGATTTCCTCTCTAAGAGAGGAGAAGCGCTGCAGTGCAGACCCCCGACTGAGCCATCTTACATCAGCGTGATACACAACATCTCCGTGTTTAGCGTAGATGTCGAGTAGAAACTGTTGAAACTGGTGGTGGCACAGGGCTTTGGAGCGAATATAATTAATAGCCTCTATCACTGGTTTCATAACATGATCATATTTCAGATGTTTGGCACATAGAACTTGTTGGTGAATAATACAATGGAGTTTTATAGCTTTGCCTCCTTTACTTTTTTACACACTAGGGTTGATAATCCACTGTGCTTGCCAACCATGGCAGGCGCGCCAACCGTTCAGACATGTTGAGATTTAGCTTGGAGTAGCGCTGAGTCGTGCTAAGCTACCACAGGACTTTTTAATAACTTTTAATAAACTATTTAAAATTCTTTGTTCTTGGAAAAAAACAACATCTTATGTAGATTTTTTTTCAGATTTTCAGAGAAGAGCTGAAATCAGTTCTCCAGGAGCTGCATCCCATCAGCCCACAGACGGCTCAGTTTATAAGGCGATAGACATAAGACAATGACTATGAATCCCAAGGTTGTTGGATCAAGTCCCACCATGGACTGAGATCCATTTTGAAGTTCAATGGCTCCAAAACGAAAGATAAATGTACCACTCTTCCACCCTGATACCTCAGGGTGAAAGAGTGCTGACTGATAGTTCCTGTGGTTGGAGGTTGGAGTCCCAACAACAACTAGAGATCCATTTTTAGCTCTAACGGCCCCAAAAGATCAGTAGAAGTGACTTCAGAGTTTTCACGCAGCTCAGCATGAAAAACAAAATGTCTCTGAATACTGGATGCTTCAATTCTGATGACAAATTGCTCCTCTTGAATTCATAACACTAGTGTGCCTGTGCCAGGTCTTGAACCAGCAACCTTGACATCTCACATGCCACTGGCCACAGACACTGATTCTGTCCCAACAAATAAACAACAGACAATGTTGATAGTCTGTTGTGTTTTTTCCAGTTTCTTCAGACATGATAAGATTTTGCTTTCTACCATTCTGTCTCATGCTGAACTGTGATTGGATGGTCGATGTTTTGTGGATTTTTTCTCCGGCCTCCATCTCCAAGTCCTGCTCCTTCCAGGAGGATTCAGCTCCACCAGTGGCTTCTGGGACATCTCTCCCAGTAACCACAGCAGCTTGTAGGGAGAAGCAGTCCGCCAGCCACCAGGCTCCACTGGGGTGAAAGGTCGTGACACGCCCACACATGCGGTGGCTGAAAGAACTACAACTACTGGAGATGAGTGACACACCGAGGCTCCGCCCCTCCTCCACGTGCAAGCTACACAAACACAAACACACACACACACACACACATAAGCACGCACACACCAGTCGTGCTCCAAGTGGACACTCTAATGCTGTGTCTCAATTCAGGGTCTGCAGCCTTCAGACCGAGTGTCCTCCGTCTGAAGGAAGTGTTCTTCGAGTACCCAGCCTAGAAGGACGAACCAAACCCCGCCTCCCCGGTAACCACCTGTGACGGTCTAGCCTTCGGCGTATTTCCTCGTTGTGTCAACGCCATTCCCTCCTGCTGGCCAACCCTGGAAGTGACGTTTTTATAGTATCAAGCTAACCATTGGTCCGCCATCTAACGATGCAGTTGGATGATCAAATAAGTAAAATCCTACGTTAAAAACTGGATACTTTATGTGAAACTTCAATATTTAAATTTACATGTCGTGTCTTTACCAGTACATGCCGCTAATTTCAGCTGACTTTTCAGGATCCTACAATGCTTTGCAGCAGCGCACAAAGCATCATGGGATACATAAATTCGCGATAGATGGTAGCGGTACAGCCTAGGAAATCGCTGCGAGAAGAAGCAGTTTGGCAGCAGATGTTGGATGAAAAAGGAGCAGCTGGATGTCACCATCCTCCTCTCACACTGTGACTGGGAACACTGGACCTCTGCTGTGGGATCAACTGGCTTTGGTGCTGGAACCATCATCCACTGGTTCCAAACAAGTACTGACCTCACACTATCCAGTTGATAGTCTCTGCTGAGGACAAGATCCATCAGTGGCTTCACTGATGAATCCTGCAGGTGGTTCCTACTCAGGTCCAGGTGTCTGAGGTGGGAGGGGTTGGACTTCAGAGCTGAGAGCAGCCAATCACAGCTGAGCTATGACAACCTGCACCTCTCCAACCTGAATAGAGAATAAATGATGGAGAGTTTATAATGATGGAGAGTTTTTCCAGGCTGTCATCACTCTGAAAATCAAAGTGAAATCGACTTCAGAATCTGACACTACAGAATAAAATGGGAGAGGGAGGGCGAGCGAACGAGTGCTGCACTGCAGAGTCCATTACTGGCTCTTGATGATTTTGCTGTCTGGGCCCTGTTGCACCAAAGTAGGATTCTGTCATCCAAGATGAGTCACTAAGCCGCTAAACTCATCAAAACAATGTCCCGTGTCACAACTTGGTTGCAGGAGTGCTGTCTCCAGCTAAATATTTCTAAAACTGTAGGCATGTATTTCACTAAAACAAATAGTTGTATCACCTGACCCCAACATATTTTTTTGTAAAAAATACAAATTGTCAGCCAAAATAAATATCTTGGGTTAATAATAGATTCACAGCTTTCCTTTATAGCCCATATCGACAAATTGTGTAAAAAAAACCAAAAAAAAAACAGTGGAAGTTTTGTACAAACAAGCAATTAATTAATTAATAATTTTGATTTCTAAAGTACTGCATAGTTTGGCTCCAGATCCTCTGGCAGAGTTCATCAGCCATAGAAACAGCTGTGTGTGTGTGTGTGTGTGTGTGTCACTCCAGGCTCTGTCAGAGGTGACTGTCTCATTCCTTTGCACAGGAGCACTTTTAGTCAGTCACTGGTCAGTGAGGAGTGCTCATGCATGGAACTCACCGCAGTACCGCAGGACATTAAGCTGCTTAAAACATAGAAGGCTTTCTCAACAAAATTGAAAATGTGGCTTGTCAACACCTACAGCTGCCAACACCAACAGATGAGCCAGTTGAGATGTTAATTTTTTTCAAAAATTATGTTGCAATATAATGTAAAGTCTTATCTTTTTTTTCTTTTCCTTTACTTCTTTTTCTCCTTTCTGCTTTTTAACTTTATAGTAGGTGTGTTATGACCCACGGTTGGGTCTGGGTGCCTCTATCTTTGTGTGTGTGTGTGTGTGTGTGTGTGTGTGTGTGTTTGTGTAGCTTGCACGTGGAGGAGGGGCGGAGCCTCGGTGTGTCACTCATCTCCAGTAGTTGTAGTTCTTTCAGCCACCGCATGTGTGGGCGTGTCACGACCTTTCACCCCAGTGGAGCCTGTGTGTGTGTGTGAGAGAGTGGATGACGCCTTGCAGGTGTGGTCCTGGATGTCGGCTGCTGATTGGACGCGCCATGGCTGAAAAGGAGGAGCAGTCGAGCCAGCCCGACGGTCATCCCTCCTCCGCTCCCAACTCTGCAGTTAGTCACTTCTCAAATGCTGTTAGAGCATGCAGCCATAGGGGTGGGCTGCCATTTTCTTTGTCCCCTCTTTTCTCCTGTTTATTAAGTATGTAGGGAGGTTCTCTTTCTTTCTTTAGTTAGTTCTTAAGGCGAGCTAGTTGGAGTTTGGTTTATTATTTTGGCCTGGGCCCACCCTGAAGCCTTTGCTGCCCACCGGTTAAGTTGTATTGTTTATTTTATTTACTGATTAATAAATGTTTTTGTTGAAAACCGCCAACTGCCGTGAGAAATTAATGAGGCTTGGGAGTGGGGGAAGGTGTCCCACATGTTGCGTCTCGGTACCCCTAGACGGGACGTAACAAGGTGTTTGAATGTGAATGTTTTTATTGTGTGCTCTTGGCTCTCTGAACAGCTTGTCATGTATATGTTATATGTTAGTGCCCTATCCACTGTTCAATCATGTATTTCTATTTTATATGGTTTTTATTGCCCTTTTACATCTTGGCCAGGGGACTGCAGATGAAAACTTTCGTATTTTGGCTAATTCTGGCTTTTTTAACAGTGTTTATTAGAAGAATAACCCTCAAGCTTTCAAGGTGGCTGTAATCAAGCATCTGATTAAAAAAAACAATTTGGACTCGAGTGCCCTTTCAAATTATAGGCCAATCTCAAACCTTCCGTTTCTCTCCAAGATTTTGGAAAAAGTTGTTGCCAGGCAGCTTGTTGACTTCTTAAATGAGTTCTTAAATGACAACAATCTGCTTGAGGCATTTCAGTCAGGTTTCAGAGTTGGTCACAGCACTGAAACTGCACTGCTTAAAGGTCACCTATTATACTGATTTTCTGGCTTTTGTATTTGATATCTGGCCCCTCCACAGCAGCAACGCACAATTTTCCACGCTGAAAGCTTTTTAGATTTACGTATCTCGCGGCTCGTTTCCTCGTATTTACTGCTTCCCGCGAAAACGCTCGGTTTCACTTCACTCCACCCCCAGCCTTGCCAGTGTTGGCGGAACCGACTTTGGAGTGAACAATCAATTTCCAAAGGAGATTCTGGATCGACGAAGAGTCCTCTTCCCGATCCGGAAAAGGTTCCTCGCTGAAGGCTCTAAAGCGGTTGTCGCGGTAGACAAACTGTTTGTCAACGGTCAGCTCTACCGCGATAGCAAGTCAACTCCGTGGTTGTTCTAACCGTTCTCTCCACAGGCTTCAAGACAACAGGTAATATCGTATTAACACAGCTTATGCCAATATTGTTGTCAATGATAATCACGTAAGCGCCATTTCAGTTAAAGTATGACTTTTCTGCATCGAACTGATTCTCCCCCCTTAATATCCCTCCCCTCAAACTGCACTAATGTCTCTTCCTCACTTCTTTTCTCTCTGGTAACAATGTTCACCGTGACAGATTGCAACGATGTTTGTTTACATTGGCAGTTGTACGCGCGCACACACGCACGCACACACACACGTAACACACACACTAACACATACACCACTCTAGGTCTATATAGTAAACATGACCTCCCTTAAGTTCGTCACTTGGAATGTTCGGGGTATAGGTACCAGGGACAAAAAATTTAAAATTCTCAACCATTTGAATTTTCTTGAAGCCGACATTGCCCTACTACAGGAAACTCACTTAACAAACACTACAGCACAAAATCTAAAATCGACCCTTTTTCCAAACATCTACTCGGCGAGTTACAACTCGAAGCAGAGAGGTGTGGCTATCTTGATCAATAAGAGACTTAATTTCATTATAAATAGTACAATATCTGACCCTAATGGAAGATATATAATAAGCAGAAAACCCTGAAGGCGTTTGGATTTGAAATGTGTCATTTATACACGAGAAGCGAACCAAACGAAGAGAGACAGAAACATTGCAGCGACAGATTTTGTAGAATCTACAGCGCATTGTATCAAAGTAGATTTGTAAATAAACAGACGGTCGAATAGACGGTTTCTGAAGTGAAACGTATTTAATGGTTTGGTAAATCTACCTTAATGTGATTGTAGGTCTCTCGGCCCGTCAAGCCAAATGAGGTGAGTTGCGTCTTTGGAAATCTGTCGAGTCGCAATTTAAGCAAGTGTTGGTTTCGTAAAAAAAAAAAAAAAAAAAAAAAAAAAAAAGGCCCTCCATATTAATTGGCCACCTGGACCGATGGTGGAAGTGACGGCGGCTCGGCTCCCGCGTGTCGCACAGGAGGAAACAATGCGCCATCGATCGGCCCCGTCGGCCGTCTCGCTTCCAGGAACAGCAGTTCATTAATGCCGTCTAAAAGAGACTATCTGTCTCTATTACGGCCTGTTGGCCTGCATGGCCAATGATTTATTGGCAACCTGTGGAGGCCGCCGAGACGCCTAATGTCGCACCGACTGGGAATCTGAGATGCTGGATGTTCCCAGTGAGCCGCTACCCACCAACAACAGTCCAAATGGAGTTGGAATCTATCATGATGCACTTCTCAATCCAGGAAGTGGGATTACTTTAAAGGGTTGGGTTTAACTCTAATCCTAAACCTAACGACGTGGAGTAAATGTGTGACATGTCAACTGTGGCATAACCGCCTCCTAATCCTCAATGTAATTGTAATTACGCCGTGATTACGCACATCATTATCCGAAGTGACGTTCGCAAAGCATAAAAAAGCAACTGATTTTACTTGTCAAAATGTCAAAATTGCCGCAGACTTTCAAGCTCTGCGTCATTCATCGACGACAAAAGCTTCCATACAGATGGCAAATAAATGAACAAAAGTGCACAAGACACTGTGAGTCACAGTGTTTCTGACTTGAATGCGCGAGTGGCAAATAACCAGTGTGAACAGCTTGTTGTAAATCTGGGAATGTAATTAAATGTGAGGCATTACCGTGGGCCAGGAGTGAATTCTTTTTCAAGGCTTTGTTTGCATTGTAAACGACAGGCAGGCCACGGAAAAGACGTCGCCGATAACATTTGCAGACGATTTGACTGAAATCTTTGTAGCCTGTCTCTGTCCTGTCGTGGAAAATACATTTTAATTCGATGTTATGAAGAAACCAGGTAGATGCGGCCGCCGTTCATGGCCTTTACTGAACCGCACAGAAATGAAAACAAAATGCAAACAAAAACACAAATCGGAATGAGGTGGTGAGAATAGAGGGCAGATAATAACTGATGTATTTGGAGGGAAGACGTGATTGGAAAAGCTCTGAGCTGAGCTGATTCTTTAAGCCAGAAGTTGTAGTGCTGCTCTCTACTCTGGACGTACCCTGCGCTTGACTCTACCAGTACTCGCTGTATTCCTGTCGTGCTTAAAAACCCTCCGAACGAAAGTTAATTGTCGCAAACGTGCACGTGCATTTGCACTGCTGACATTATCGGTGGGAGCTGCTCCAGTCAAGTTTCCAATCAAATCACTTTACCTTCCAGCCTCAATCGCCACATTATTCGAGTGTCCTTGCAGCTCATGAAGAGCAACACAGAACTTTTTATTTTTTTCTTTTCTTCTTTTTAAATCAATGCCCCCTGCTCCTCTATCGAGAAGGCAGCAGTCTGAACAGCTGGTGTCCGGCATGGTGGGGGTCCTGGATTATCTCTCCAAGTCCTGGAGAGTCCAAGAGAGCCGGAGCTGCTGTCGAGGGAGGTCGCAGGGTGACACGCTAATCCCGTCAAAGTCAACTCGTTTTGGCATCAAAGTCATTCCCGATTCTGCTGCATCAGGACACTGCTCGAGTTGGAGCCTGATGTTGCTCATTTGAATACATCATATGAGGTGCAGCATTTAATGTATAGACATTTAAGAGAAGGGTTTAATTTGTTCTGGCCTGTTTATTCGTGTGAGGCAAAAGTTTGGATTTTTAGCCCATAGGAATAAGGAATTAAACGAAAAACACTGCAGTGTCGGCGAATGTAATGGAGAAATAAGAGAGGGAGGTGTTGGACCGCCTTTGATTTGCCTGCAACTTTATTTTTAAAGGAATGAATCCAAACCGTCACAACAGGAATGTGTAAAGATGGAGAAAAGTATTGGGTTTTAAAAAAACAAGGCTTTTTACGACAAGCCAGGGGTCGGACTGATCTCAGCCATCGGCGAGGCAAAGCAGGTAGGGAAAATGTTTGGTGCGGTGGGAGCGTTCGGTCGACACGCAGCAGGAGAGGAAGTCGCTGATAGAGGAGGCAGAACAACCTCATTACCAGGGTGATGTTGATCTACTCGGCGAGTTACAACTCGAAGCAGAGAGGTGTGGCTATCTTGATCAATAAGAGACTTAATTTCATTATAAATAGTACAATATCTGACCCTAATGGAAGATATATAATAATCAACACTAACATTGACAATAAAGATTACTGTATTGCTAGTATTTATGGCCCAAACGTGGATGATCCCTCTTTCTATCATGCCTTTTTCTTGTCACTCTCTGCACATGTAAACACAACACTCATAGTAGGGGGTGACTTCAACCTAGTGTTAAACTCTGATATTGATAGATCCAACACCTCAGCTAGCCAACAACACTCATTAGCTCATTAGCTGCAGACACATTAAAACAGTATATGAGTGATTTTGGTTTATCAGACCCTTGGCGTTCAAACCACCCAACTCATAGAGAGTACACCTTTTTCTCTTCTGTTCACCACTCATACTCATGCTTGGACTACTTTATCACCAGCAACTCACTCTTGGCAGATATCCGGGAAGCCCGGATCCACTCCATCACTGTTAGTGATCATGCACCTGCCTCTATCTCCGTCTCTACAAAGGCACCTAGAGCACCGATCTGGAATTGGAGGCTGAACACGTCATTACTCACAGACTCAGATTTTATAAAATACTTTAATAGGGAGTGGACAATATTCCTACAAATTAACGACTTGCATGAAACTCCTGTACATGTTCTATGGGAAACAGCTAAAGCAGTAATGCGGGGCAAAATAATATCTTACTCATGCCACAAAAAAAAAAAGGAATTAGCTCTGGAATCTGAAGTAGTTCATAATATTAAAACATTAGAATGTTCATATGCCATCCAACAGGAAGAAGACGTGTGGAAAGAGTTATGCAAACTAAAAACGGAATTAGCCAAACTGACAGATAAAAAAAACAAGTTCCAAATGCAAAGATTACGCCTTGAAAACTTTGAATGCAATAATAACTCTAGCAAATCTTTAGCGAACCAGCTAAAGTCAAACAGAGAAAAAGCAACAATCTCCTCCATCAAAAACCTGGATGGCAAACTAACCCATAACCCAGAAGAAATTAACCAATGCTTCAGAGATTTCTACAAAAAATTATATTCCTCCGATAATAATCCTTCAGAAGCCTCAATAGATAACTTTCTTAATAGTATTGTGCTCCCTAAATTAAATCAGGAACAGGCTACTACAATGGACGCAGATCTCACTCAGGCGGAATTTGAAGAAGCCTTGGCACAAATGCCAGTAAATAAAGCCCCAGGACCTGATGGCTTCCCAGTAGAATTTTATAAGGCACTTTGGCCTACTATTGGTCCGACCTATAATAGAATGGCTAGAGAGATCCTAAATACTGGACTTCTCCCATCAAACATGAATTCTGCTAACATTAGCCTCATACTCAAACCGGACAAAGACCCATCGCTTCCGACTAGCTACCAACCAATATCATTAATCAATACTGATCTTAAAATTATTTGTAAAGCAATAGCTAGACGACTAGAAAAAATTACTCCATATATAATCCATCCTGACCAAACAGGGTTTATTAAAGGTAGAGATTCAACCTCCAACGTACGTAGATTTATCAATCTGATAGATTATACTAACGCCAACAATCTACAAACAACAATTGTTTCGCTAGATGCAGAAAAAGCATTTGACAGGGTCAATTGGAGTTTCTTATTCTCAACACTACAAAAATTTGGTTTCGGGAATTCATTTATATCCTGGATACGAACATTATATAGCTCTCCGTGCGCCTCAGTCAGAACGAACAGCCAGACCTCTCAAAGGTTTAATCTGCAACGAGGAACCAGACAGGGCTGTCCTCTCTCCCCTTCACTATTTGCAATGTTCATAGAACCTCTGGCAGCTGCAATTCGGCAAAATGATAATATCAAAGGAGTCCAAACTTCAACATCTGACCATAAAATAAGCTTATATGCCGATGACGTATTGTTATTTCTTCAAAATACACAATCCTCACTTACTGAAGTTATCACCCTTATTGACAATTTCTCTTGTATTTTGGACTATTCAATAAATTGGGCAAAATCCACGGTGCTACCGCTTAATTGTAAATTTAAACAAACCTCTCTAGCACCATTGCAAGCCGGTGACATACGATACTTAGGTATCAACTTCTCTCCCAACCTATCAGACTTAATACAACTCAATTTCATCCCGCTATTAAAGAAAATAGAAAATGATCTAATTCGATGGAGAAACTTACCCATATCTCTTTTAGAGAAAGTTGCAACAGTAAAAATGATGGTTTTACCTAAACTAAACTACCTTTTCTCAATGATTCCCTATCAACCCCCTGCTCAGTGGTTTAAAACCCTGAACTCAAACGTCACAATATTTCTATGGAAAAACAAACCACCCGTATCAGTCTGAAGACGCTTCAAAAAGCGAAAGATGCTGGGGGACTAGAATTGCCAAACTTTTATTACTACTATATTGCCAACAGAATAAAGTATGTTCATAAGTGGTTCAACCCTAGCCAACATGATGTATCCTGGCATGTCATAGAACAAGCCTATTGTGGTGATATTCAGTTAGCAGACTTGCCATTTATCAGCACACCAAAACACCACAGCTGCATGAAAAGCGTTAATATAAGTCACTCTCTGACGGCTTGGATGGAATTTCTGAAAATCACAGGATCTTCCCTTCTCCTAAAATCCTTACAAACACAGATCGCACTATTTCTATCCCCATTGTTAAGTAGGAAAGAGACCTGTCTCTCCAGCCCCACTCTAATTTCTGGAGAACAATTTGCCTGAACACCTTTTCACTGATAAAACAACCTAATCTACAATTAATACATTTTAAAGTACTCCACAGGATCCACTACACTGGACAGCGGATGTTTCAGATGGGCCCCTGGCTCTGGGCCGGGGGCCCCCCTGTTGGTGGGGGGGCTGGTCCGTCCCTGTGTCTGGGAACTGGTGCTGGATCGTACACGGTGGGGTCACATGCCTGGGGTGGGGCTGCGTGGCCGGCGGCTACCGCTCCTGTGTGCCCGGGTGGTGCCTTCTGCCCCACCTTCGCCCTCCGTTTCCCTGGTCGCTGCCGCTGCCCCGGGGCCCTCGGGCGGTGGGGGGTGGGCCCCCTTTGGCTCCTGGATCCCTGTGGTGTCCCCGGCCCCGATGTCGCTGAGGGGGCGCCCTAACCGGGAGTCCCCCCTGGTCACATAATAGGTGTATTTATTTATTTATTTTATTTTATTTTATCTTATTTATTTATTTATTTATTTTTTCCTTCTGTTTCGGGGATTGTGTCTTGGGTGGTTGCTGCCCGGCCTTCTGGCCGGGCGCCGCGGGGGACTCGATATGGGCGGCGACCGGGTCCCCGGTGGGCCTCCCCCCGGTGCGGTCTCCTCGCCCTTGCATGGGGCACCGACTGCACCCTCGTTGGCGAGGACCTGGCCCCCACGCAGCCAACGACCCACTGACATTATCACTAGGGCTTTGGATGAGGGTCTCCATCGGCCGGCCACCGCTCCATCCGAGACCCTCTCCAATTTTAAGAGCATTATAGACACTTAGGGCCTGGGGGGGGGGTTTGTGCACTGCGGCCGCCGCCCTGCTCAGCAGCAGTGTGGTTGCCCCAGGGCCATACCACCCTTCCATTTTAAACGCACCATAGTCCAACACACCAGCAAGTGCACATATACACACACACTGACACTCCTACACACAGTGGGGTCGGCCTGCTAGTGGGGGCTGGACCCGACATCTTTCCCACCCTGGATGGGCCCTGTGCAGTCCGGTGCCCCTGAGGTGCGAGACCGGCTGGGCTTATGGGGACCTTGCCACTTGTGGCGGCCTGCTGCTCCGGGCCTCTTCCTGGCCGGCTTTGCGGTGGGTATGCCGTGTCCGGGGCCCCCCCCCCGGCTCGTCGCTGGCGTGGGGCGGTTGCGACCTCGGAGACCGCACTAATTGGCAGCCTACTTCCAGTGACGTACTTAAACACACCCACCCCCACATTCAGGTACACACACCACCACATCCATACACACACACACACACACACACACACACACACACACACACGTATACACCGATGCAAACATGCACACACACAAGTATACACACATGCAAATATACACACACACCCGCACACACGCACACACACACACAAATATACACAAGCGCGGGTACACTGTTGTACACTATTGCATAGCTTATTGTCTTATTTATCCATGAGTAGATTATTATCATCGTTATTATTACTATCAACATTATTATTATTATTATTATTATAACTATTATTATTATTATTACTATTGACGTTGCTATTATTATCATCGCTATTATTATTATCATCACTGTATGAACTCGCATGTATGTTTGTATGGGTATATATACACTATCTGACAATTAGCTATGCATATTTACGATCTGTTTTGTTCTCTTTTAACACAATTGTATATTGTTGCCAGTTGCCTCCTCTACTCCTCTCTCTCTATCCCTCTTATCATCTCATCATCCCCCCCTCCTCCCTCCCCCCCACACTCATTTCCCCTCTCTACTCACCCCCCTATCTATCCCCCTCAGTCCGGTCATGGCCAGAATGTCACCAAGACCATTATAATAAAACCACTGAAGAGGTAGCTCCTGAAACCACCCACGTGGCTCACACTCTCAAGATCTACCTCTGAGAATAAAATCTGTCAGCCATCATAGACATTCAGAGACACTTCTGCTTGTCATTATGGCCAGACGGGACAAGGGAAAAAAAATAAATAAAAAAAATAAAATATGTACACATTTGTTTTCCCCCCTAAATTTAGCTGGTGCGGCTTATATTCAGGTGCGCTTTATAGTCCGGAAATTACGGTAACATCAATATAATTTTCTTAAGAAAATAATTGTGTCTAATTTTCTAACCTGATGGTGACGATGAAATGAAAGACTACAAATGTCATGCCCTCCTTTCAAACATAAAACTACAACATTTCTGGGTGTTAAGAACCCCTGAAGGCACCATGGAGTTCCGTTGAGCTTGCACTCATGCAGTCACGATGAACCCCACTTTGATTGCAAACACAAATAGAAGATCCAACAAAGCCTCAGTTTTAGCAGGAGGCCGTTGAAACCAACAAAACTGAAACCTTGTATTTTCCATCTTTACGAATTTTACACGTCACAGTTGTGTCTACAAATATGTGGAATATTACGACTATGAGATTGATGATGTTTGTTTCCAGCTGTCGCTGTCGCTGCACTTTAAACTGGCCGTGTGATGGCGTTACGAACCCATCACGACAAACCAGACAAAATGCAAATAAGGAGGCACAGCAACATTGAAGAAACGGTGAGGGAGACGTGCAACTGTGTTTGACTCACAACGCCACCGTCTGTCACTTCCACCCTTAGCAGAGAGAAAGAACCCGGCGGCCGCTCCTCCACTGACCTCCATTCTAAAACTGTCACCTCCAATCTGAGAGGTTCAACCAGTCCAACTGGAACTGAGAGAGACACACTGTCACAGTGATGATGATGATGATGACAATGTGTCAGTTTCAGTGTTTGTGTGGAAGGAGCTGTTGGAGGGTGGTCAAAGGAGGCCATACACATCCACACACACACACACACACACACACATTGGTATACACAAGCGCGTGTACACTGTTGCACACTGATGCATAGCTTATTGCCTTATTTATTCTTGAGTATATTAATATTATTATTATCAATATTATTATCATTACTATTATTAACGCTGTTGTTATTATCATTGCTATTATTATTAGTATCATTATATGTACACGCTGGTATGTTTGTATATGGATATATATGTATATATGTATATATACATATATATATTCTCTTTCTTTTTGTTTCTTCAGATCAATCAGTTTATTATTATTGAATGTGAAACTCAGTAGACTTCGTTCATCAGCAGGTGGACCAATCAGATTCATCAACTGCCCAGTTTAGCCACCTAGCCAAAGCCTGAGGCTTCCGACTAGCGTGAGGGTTGACAGGCAAGCAGCTCCTCGTTTACACCATTGCTTCTTTGTCTTTAAGGGCCTTTCAAGAGGCAAGTTGCAACTCGCGCCGCCTGGTTTTTGTCACAAATTAAAGGAGTTGGAATCCGAGCAATCTAGCTGCCCTGCACGATGACAAAGGACAAGTCGGGTTTGGACGGAGAGCCAAGCAGCAGCAGGCGGACGGGAAAGTTTTCTGAGTTTTCTGAGTCTTTACAGGGGATGAGTTGGGTTCTAAGCGGGTTGAGTTAGGGAACTTCTGACCCAACAGCAGCGTTTTTATGGGCAGCCCATAAACGCTGTGGTGATCCCGAACTCACAGGTTTCCCATAAAACACCATTTGAGAGCATCTAGAAATGTGGTGAGTTGACTCCAGAGCTTGGCAAGTAAAGAGAGACCGCCGGGTCGTTCAGGGTTATGACACCTGCCCCAATGCCACCCCCACCTTAAAAAAAAAACAACAAAAAAAAAAACAGACATGCTTTTAGGAGGCGGAGGACACGTCTCCTATTGATCGTAGTAAGAAAGAATTCCAGGTCTTAGTGAACCAGAACCAGTGGGATCAACCTCTGGTGTGGAGTCAACAAGCTGGGGAAGGTGCTGGTGGTGGTGGTGAGGGGAACGACCGGACGGTGTTGGTACGACAGGCAGGAAGAGGCCCTCTGTGTTTGAATCCACACATGGCTGCACATCACTGTGGCTAAACTGAGAGGAGAGAACATTTCATTTTACTGCTAATTTATCCATTCAAAGATTCGCATATAAAATAAATCAAAAGACTCTAAGTTACTAGAAAAGGCCTCAGAGAGCTGCAAACCATCAACGGAACTGATTCCCAGGAAGAAGGTTGCTTCAGACGGGGAAGGGCTGACAACAGTGTAACTTTAGACATGCTTTCACATTCCTTTGTCACTAAAATGTTGTTGTTTTTTTCACCCTGTCACAGACACATTCTCCCACGGACCAGAAAAAGTTGCCAGATCTGTCGCTAGTCACGTTCACACTTTATGTCGCCGAGCGGCTATGGACATTTGCCAGGGTCCAGAGCTAAGTTTTCATTGTCAAGCTAGTGGGAGCATTCTCAAACCAATAAACCCTACAGCCTGACTGGCCCAGAAAACTTTAGACAGATTAATGTTTGCGCAGCAGTGTTAAGACAACAGCTCACCAAGACAAACAATGATGAATGAAACTAACATTCATGTTTGCTAACGCTATAAAACCGCTAGCTAATCTCATTCAATTTAGCTGTCGTGATGGTGAGGAAACCACTGGGAACTGCCCATTAGTATGACGTCCCACTAGTCCGACCTCCCATTACAGTTAGGGTTAAGGTTATGGTTAGGGTTAGGAGAGGTCGGACCAATGCCATGCTCCCCAAACCACTTCCACAAAGCAGAGATGCTCATTGACAAACAAAATGACTGACCACTAAAACAAATAGTTACTTGCTCCTAGCATGGCCATCTGCTACTAAAAAAACAAAAAGGTTTTTCACCGTTTTTTCCAGCCAACTGTGTTTAAGAACTAACATTTATGTATTCTGTACTTTTGACCTGTTTAACACGGTACAAGTTTTATTTCAGATTTTAAAGAGATACCTAATATCCTCATCTCTGACCAACCAGATGTGAGTTTTTGCTTTGCTGCTCTCGCTTCACCTCAACAAAAAGAGGCTGGAATGTAACATCTGAGTCCTCTGAATGAATCTCTCACCCAGACAAAATGAAAGTGACAAATGGCCAGTGTTTGGCATCAACTTTAAATGTGAAGTAAATAAAGTTAAGTTTGGTTATGATAGTGATTGAATTGCCAGCACAAGAAACAGAAACATGATACGCAGAGTGAAAACTTAGGTCTGACACCATCACATTCCTGCTGCGTCGATAAGAATCAGGAGTCTCTTTTCAACCTCCCGTCACAGCGGCAGAAATGCGGGGGAGAAATCAGAGCAGCCGTAGGACTCTTTGTTTAGGCGTTTTATTATTCTTTCTTTCTATCGTGTGAACTTTTCCTTTTAGGGCTTTTCCACAATGTGATGATGTGCAGGTTGGCTGATGGAGTGAAAGCTGAGTGTCAGTTTTACATTTACAACAATTTTACAACATCGGTCTTTACCAACACTGGGCTGATGGACGGATGGATGAGGTCAGATGACCTTCAGTCGTAAATCTCACATCCTTAATGGCTCAAAATCGATTCTACTAAGAATATTGGGTGTTGCTTCTCAGTCACCCGAAGGTTATGTTTGCGGCCTCTCCCTTTCCCCCGCTCAACAAAGAAATGCCGGGACGTTAGCGCTATTTCCAACCAGCACCCTGTCCCCGTCCCCGTGGCCCGCCAACATGAGCAGTTCCCTTCATGTGGCCCATTGCTAAAAAAATTTGGAGACCACTGGTTTAGAGGAT
This sequence comes from Nelusetta ayraudi, assembly GCF_046127955.1. Taxonomy (NCBI): domain Eukaryota; kingdom Metazoa; phylum Chordata; class Actinopteri; order Tetraodontiformes; family Monacanthidae; genus Nelusetta; species Nelusetta ayraudi. The sequence goes on along the minus strand of NW_027466100.1, from coordinate 4,358,233 downwards.
TAATTAAGTTGAGTCTCAGTTTTTTTTCCTGTTTTCACTCCACTAAGGTGTTAAGTTTGATAGTAACGTTCCTAAATTGATTTGAGTATGAAGGTGAACAGTGACTGTAGGTAAAGATGGGTGAAATCATGGAGACGACACCTGTTCTGAAGCTGAGGGATTGGTTCAGCGCCACCTTCAGGTTCCAAACTTCCAGTTTGGATGTGTATGTATGGGGTGCGCAGTGATTGGGCTGAGTGCATTGTGTTCACAAAAGACCCACCCACCAACCTGTCAGCGGACTACAGTAGGCCAGTAAAATGCAGCCACAGCCACATCTTTATGGCCATTTTTTACTCATAATTCAACCAAAATGGGCTTTTGGGTGTAGTTGACAATATATTTTTACTCGCAAAGAACTTCTTTGTGATGGTTTGAATTTAGGGCTCCTTTCCATTATTAACTTCCAGTCATTTTTGCCTCCATTTGTAAGCAAGTCCCTGTTGTCCAAACAATAGAATGAAGGGTTTGAAGGGTTGGCTTCCTTTTTTAAACCAAAAACTCTGTCCGACTTTGTAAACAGTCAATAGTAAAGACACGCTGAATTCCAGTCTGCAGCCTTGGGGCAGATGTTTTGTAGCTTCTTATGCAGCGTCGATCACACACTGGAAGTGGAGCCTCTTTATTGTCCCGTAAAATCCCCACCGACAGAAAGACGGAAACACACACCGGATCTGAAGTCACACTGCACCGATTCAACTCGTCCCGTTTTCAAAGTATCTGCATCGTCTTGTTTGATTAATGGTAACGAGGAGAAAATATATCTTTGGATGTTTTCTTATATTGTCACCTTTCCAAACTTTATTATCCATGAAATCCCTTCATCAAGCTACAGGGTAACAGCAGCCGCTCCAGTGAAACCCAGCAGAACAAAAAGAGGCATAAAATAATAACCATACACCGTGACGTGGACAGAACTTCCCTGGACTCTGGGCAATCGTTCATATTAAACCAATTTATTTTCCTGCGGAATCTGATGGTTGAGTGACAACGGTGTCGAGGTTTCTTTTTTTTCTTTTTCTTTTTCTGTTCAATAGGAGAATCAGACTGAGGCCCAGTGAAAACACTCAGGGGACAGCAGGCAATGATTTCTGCAACTTTAATCAGACGCAGTGAAAACCAGAGTTTTCCGGTTCCTGATGCATCTTGGGCCAAAAGACGAGGGTGGAACCAGTCTAGAGGTTCTGATCAGAATTTCAAGACTGGCTGAATACAACGGACTGATGACAAACTGATGTGTTGCTGAAGTCTGAAACTACCCCACACAAAGGCTGAATGAATGGGCTTTTAGTTCAGTGGGCTTTACTTTAACTGGACCACTGTGATTTTCTGATAAAGAAAAGAAGCTCTGGCATAATTAACACCTGTAATAACACATGGACATGGATTCAACTGTGGGGTGACATGCTTGGCCAGTCGTACAAAATTACATTTACATTTAAATATTATGCCTACAGCACAATTGTAGGCTTGACTCCAGGAAAGGAGGTTCCTTCCTTGCAGCTTTTCAGCATCTTGTTTGTAGCAAATCAACTCTTTTGTTCTCAAAATGAGTCAAAAAAAACAATTGAGTCAGTACAAGTCTGTGGATGTCTTGAGAGTGACGTCCCACAACTTTAATTTGTACAGCGCTAAAACACATCCAAAGACGTCTCAAAGCGCTTTGTACAATCAGAGAAAAGGAACCAACTGGCTCCCCGGAGCAAGCAAAGTGCGACAGTGGCCGGGAAAAACTTCCCTGTGGGAAGAAACCTAGAGCAGATCCAGACTCCTGAGGGCCGTCATCTGCCTATGACCAGTTGGGGTGAGAAGGAAATACAAAAAAAATGTAGAGAGATAGAAGTAGCCAGAGTGGCAGACAGGCCAGAGTGAGTTGCAGGGTTTAAACTCTCACAATAAACAGTAGATACAGAAATAATGTATATAATTGGATGTTTTTGTATCACATACATCAAAATATTCCAGAATCTAGATCGGCCCAAATGTCGACCGCGATCTACCGGTCGATCGCGAGGAGAGAGAGAGAGAGGGGGAGGGAGAGAGAGAGAGAGAGAGAGAGAGAGAGAGAGAGAGAGAGAGAGAGAGAGAGGGAGGGGAGAGAGAGAGAGAGAGAGATACACCGCTTTAAGGGTCACGTCCGCGTCAATTCCAGCAGGTAGAATTGTTGAGGCAGGAAGTCAATGATTAGAAAACACGGTGGATGTGGTTGATTTTGGTCATAATGTACGATGTGCTGGATTTTGTTTTTATATGTGCTGTGTTTTACAGTGAAACGTAAATGTGACGTATCGGCTTGGGCACTGTTCAGATCAAATAAAGGAGACATAAAGCAGATTTCATTTTAAATCTGAAACTATAATGAACAAAATCAATGTATACTTTAGATACCTGCATTTTGTATGAGAGCAGAAAGGGACAGGAAAGAGAGTTTCGCTGTTGTTTTCTTTAAAAACACGCCAAACTACCGGGGTTGTCGCGTGAGCTTGCAATCCTCACGTAAAACTGATGAAGACGCCTCGCTCGGAAACTGCGCTTCAATGTGCGCACGCACTGCAGACGCGCCGGAGATCCTCAGGGATGCTGCTAGCAAAACGTCTGCGTTCCACACACACACACATCGATTTTATAGTAGGTAGATCTTTTTGACTTGGTCATTTTAAAAGTAGCTCACATATTGAAAAGGTGTGAGCACCCCTGATGTAGAGTGTCTTAGTCTGTGTTTGCTGTCCATGTAGAATGTGTTGGTCTGTGTTTGCTGTCCACGTAGAATGTGCTTGTTTATGTTTGGGAGGGCAACAGTCCATAATGGCCCATGATCCGTTGTTAAGTCTGCTCCTCGTCCTGATCCTGGTGGCAAAGTTGAAGCGGTGGCACCAGGACTCCCATGACTGCACTCTGTGCGGCATCGTGGTCATCACCTGCTGGAGACACACAGAGACTGCGGCAGTGTCATGCAAATAGTAGCTAGTTCAGGTGGAGGGGAAAAAGTGATAGAAGCTCGACACGCACAGAGCGACAATCCCTTTAACGAGAGGAAGATCTCCCTCAGTGGCCTAGGTCTATAGCAGCATAACTGACAGTGGGTGGATACTAACTGTAAGCTCTATGGAAGAGGAAGGTCTTAAGTCTACTCTTAAATAAACTAACGGTGTCTGCGCCCCGCACCAAGGCTGGAAGATGGTTCCAAAGTAAAGGAGCCACAAAGCTGAAACTCCTCCCCCCTGATCTATTTTTAGAGACTTTACCAGCTACCAAAAGTCCTGAATCCTCAGAGCGAAGGGCTCTTGGAGGATGATAAGGTTCAATAAGTTCTTCAATGTAGGAAGGAGCCTGAGAGTGAAGAGGTTTATAAGTTATTAACAAGATCTTAAATTCAATTCTAGATCTAACTGGAAGCCAATGTAAAGATGCTAAAACTGGTGTAATGTGCTGCCTCCTCCTAGTCCCAGTTAGTAGACGTTTTTTCTGCATCTTTGAAAGACAAGAAATTTCTAATTTCAGCAATATTTCTTAAATGAAAAAAAAGCTGTCCTTGAAGCTACGTTCTGAATATGGGAGTTGAATGTCAAGTCCTGATAGGAAATGACTCCAAGGTTTCTCACAGCGTCATTCGAGGCAAAAGCAGTATTGTTTAATCTAATGCGACCATTGAAAATTCTGTCTTTAAGCTCCCTTGGGTCGACAATAATAACCTCAGTTTTGCTGGTATTGAGCATCAAAAACGTTTGCGTCATCCAAGTTTTGATGTCACTTAAGCAAGTTTCCAACTTAGCTAACTGGTGTGCTTCATCGCCTTTAAATGACAGATATAACGTCTGCATAACAGTTGTCACACTGGTCCACTGGACTCCCAGTCTCCTCCTCACCAGGCGTCTGCTGGTTTTTAACCTCACCAGTTTATTGAAGCCAACGGTTGCCAGTTGGCAGAAATGCAGCTCATTTCCTGTCACCTCCGACCTGCTCAGCTCAGCCCGCCGGTCGCTATTTACCCACCCAACCAGTCACAATCCTCACTGACTTGGCAGGGAGCGACGGGGGGGTTCCAGCTCCTGAGGGGTCAGAGGTCAAGTTTGGCTCCCTTTCGCCTCCCTCCTGACTCTCCGTCATCTGTCTCTTCTAGATGCATAAGAAAACAGTTTCACAGAGATGTCAGAATATGATCGGACGTCCCGGGGAGGGGGGGGGGGCTCTGAACAGCTGTGAGCTAATAATTTGGTAATGAAGGAAAAATAAACAAAATTCCATTCAAAGAGAAACAATAGATGGAGATTTTTTTCACAGTGTTGAAGAATCAATCATCAGGTTGTCTATGTCTCTGTGTGTGTCTGTGTGTGTGTGTGTGTGTGTGTGTGTGTGTGTGTGTGTGTGACAGACCGGAGGCTCCGACTTGCATAAATATTTGGTCCCATAAATGCCACTAGAGGAGGCTTATGAATCATAAGCTTGTGAAACAGGAGTGTAAATAAACAGCGGATGGTCCCGGCACCATTAATGGGCAAGCCACTTGGACAATGCAGTAAATTAAGCTACAAATTACTCTAGATTAAATAGAGTTTAGCTACAGCAGACCCTCAGAGCTGCTCCCAGAGACATGAAGCAAGCTACACTACAAGCTACATGGCAAAAGTAGCTAGCTACATTGACACTACTTTTTCTTCTTTTTTGGATCAAGAACGACTTTCCACAAAACAAATAGGCAGGCAGAAATACTCAGTTTCATGTTTTATTATAAAACAAACTGGATCAATTCAAACAACCCCTTTCCGGCTTTTTCAGTCTTCCTTCTTTTAACATTTACTTGCTGTACCATGTCCTAATTATTATTACTGTCGACCTCCTGGACAGCCTCTTCATCCCTGCTGGCACTGGAAATTTCTAAGGCAGTCTCTGCCATTTTTTCTGCTGAGTTTCCTCCCCTTGTTTAGCCATGTGTGCTGTGTCTCAATTCAGGTTCTGCGTCCTTGAAGTGCGCATTTTGAAAGGAAGTTGCGTCATAGCACTGCGCAGGCTTGTCCCAATTCCCGAGGCTCAAAATGCGCACTCGGAAATACGCACTCGTTTTAGCCGATTCCAAGGATGCACCGCTACTATCCTTTGCGTACTTGGGTATCCCATGATGCTTTGCGTGCTGCTGCAAAGCATCGTGGGATCCTGGGAAGTCAGCTGAAATTAGCGGCATGTACTGGTTAAGACACAACATATAAATTTAAATATTGAAGTTTCACATAAAGTATCCAGTTTTTAACGTAGGATTTTACTTATTTGATCATCCAACGGCATCGTTAGATGGCGAACCAATGGTTAGCTTGATACTATAAAAACGTCACTTCCGGGGTTGGCCAGCCGGAGGGAACGGCGGTGACGAAATGAGGAAATACGCCAGAGGCTAGAGCGTCCCGGGTGGTTACCGGGGAGGCGGGGTTTGGTCCGTCCTTCTAGGCTGGGAACTCTAAGAACGCTTCCTTCAGACGGAGGACACTCGGTCTCAAGGGTGCAGAACCTGAATTGAGACACAGCAGTGGTCTCACAGTAACTTCACACTGCTTCCTGGTTGGAGTGGCATGACCCACCCTATCCCGTCTCCGATTTGGTAACCTTATCCAATCGTGAGTCGACATAGTCGACATATCTAAACCAATCAATCATAATTGATTATTTTTCCCCGCACTTATCTTCATTCAGCAGACAGTTTTCTCATCCAGCAAGGGCTGGCTCAATTTATGGCAGTGGCACCGAGCTGCGGCACTTCCGGCCCCCGAGCCGCAGCAGCTGGGAGTGCCACCAGAAGTGCCGCAGCTCGGTGCCACTGCCACAAATTAAACTTGCTGTCTCTCTTTCTCATGGGCAGTAATGTGTAGTGTGTAGGTGACGCTAGGAGTCTAAAAATATCTACGCTACTGATAAAGCTACTGATGCTACTGAAAATGTAGTTAACGCTAAGCGAGCTACTGCCCATTACTGCCCGGTGCCCTTTAAAAACCCCACCTCACCCCGCAACCCCTGAGCTAGTGGTCGAAACGCTTTGAGGCACCTGGATGTGATTTAGCATTTTTATGAATAAAATGTTGATTAACTGATTGATTGATGGATTGAATTTTTGTTTTAACTTAGAAATGAAATTTAAAAAAAACAAACAACGAAACTTTCAACACTCCAAATCTCCTGGGATGTTTTTCCCTCATTTAATTTGCTCTCAGCATGTTTCTCCTTTGTCCATCAAGTTTTCTTGATGGACGAAGCTCCAGATGGAGATATTTAATCAAGTCTAGCAGCTCTGCCCCTCGGAGTCACGGAGACACGCTCCGCTTGGACGAAACAAAACTTTAATTCAGCCTCTTTTTTCCCTCCATCTGCTGATCGTATTCCTGCATCCAGTCAGGGTGTTACTTTATTGATCCCAAAAGGAAAAACCTGGGCCTGCTTTTCCAGGAAGGTCAGAATTCAGCGCAGTGGAAACAGCAGGTCGGGCAGAACAAGACAGATGGATTATTAATCAGCCATCGATCAATTATACATTCATTCACCATCAATCCATCCATCCAGCAGAGTGACACAGGCTGACATCTGGCTCCAGCATCAGTACAACTTTATCAATGTATTAACTGATTAAACCTCCCTTGAAAGTCAAACTATATATTTTTTTAGTATTTTCCTTTTCCACTTAGACTCATTCATTCATTAATTTTCCATACCCGCTTAGTCCCGAGCTCAGGGTCACGGGGGTCTGCTGGAGCCTATCCCAGCTGTCTTAGGGCGAAGGCAGGGTGACACCCTGGACAAGTCGCCAGTTCATCGCAGGGCCACATAGAAACAAACAACCATTCACACTCACATGCACACCTATGGACAATTTAGAATGTTCAATTGACCTCACATGCATGTTTTTGGAGTGTGGGAGGAAGCCGGAGAACCCACGCAGACACAGGGAGAACATGCAAACTCCACACAGAAAGGTCCCAGGTCCAGGCCCCGGAATTGAACCCACGACCTTCTTGCTGTGAGGCGGCAGCGCTAACCACTGCGCCACTGTGTCACCCACTTAGACTCATGACTTTATTTATAAAATTAAAGTTTTTAAAGTAAAGTAAAGTAAAGTAGTTTATCAAAATTAAATAATGAAAAATGACAAAGACCTCAGAAGGATTTTAGCCATTGAGGGACGGATGTGGGACTTTATTTTAAATCCTTGATATCTGAGTAATAAAATCGTAGTGAGTTGTGTCGGAGCTCCAGTTTTAACTGGTTGCGTTTGGTTCTGATTGAACGAAACCACACAAAGGACTCTTGCACTTAGTGGGCGAGACCAGATTCTTTTACGCCGCCAAATCCAAACACATTTGAGCCCAAGCGTGTAATCCAGGACTCCAGGAGTGACACCCCCCTTACCCCCCCACCTATTCACTCCCTCTCCTCCATCCCTCTGCTGGTGCGGAGATAGGCCCTGTTTGCACTTGGTCATTTCATGCGTTTTTCGTATTCCGATCGGCAAAAAACACACCAAGTAACCAAGTGCAAACAGTCCAAATCCGTTTTGCCATCCGAATACCCATTTGGTAGTCGCATCGCATAAAATCGCATTCGTCACGGCCGTGCGAACAGAATGCGAGCTCAGTCCACATTAACGACCGCCTACTCCACTCACCTCTCCCGCGTACGTACTTGGTCGGCGCCCCCACCTCCCGGCGTCGTCATTATAAAGCTACAAACAAGAAGCGAAAACAAATCATTTTTGTTAGACTCTTTTATTAGGATGCTAATAAATTTCATTCCGCATTAGCGTATTTTATCAGTGGAGCAGCGGTCGCAGTTTCCCACATGTGAGATGAAATGTGCGACGTTGCATCCGAAAATATGCCAGCCACTGTTGATCCGAAAATAAAGTCGTCACCACTCTGTCCCACCAGTCGTTACTCCTCGTTCGGATCCATACGAGCTGCAGAAGAATTAAAACGAGTGACTTGATATAGTGCGCAAACAGGAAGTTGATTCTTATTCGCTGTCATGTAAAACTCGCCGTGGTTTTGCGCTTTACTGCCCCCAGTCATTAAAAACGGAGATGACGCATGTTGCATTTGCATAGGTTCGGCAGGGGGGGGGTGTAATGCGATCACAAATGGCACGCTCGAGACGCATGTTAATGCTACGTGCGAACAGATGCTTCGAGATCCATTCTCGTGATCCAATCCCCCAAAACAGTTACAAGTGACCAAGTGCAAACAGAACCATAATGTCTGACAGGTTTCATTCCCCCTCCCCCACTGTTACGAACCCAGGTAGTCTAGGGTCACGGGTTGCAACATAAATTAAAAACCAGAGGGCCGTCGAGCATTTGGGAGGCAAAAATGAGAGGGACACACAGGATTGGGGAGTAGGAACGTGCTTATTTTAATTTCTCTTGTTCCTAAAAGAAGAAGGGTACCAAAACAAAATAAGCCACTGCCAGGAGACCGTGGGTGTTGCCAAAATAATAATCTCAAGCAGCTAGGAGGGAGGAAACACACTCTAAACTAACTAACTAACATTTCAAGAAAACAAAAGCCTGCCTGCCTAACTACGCTATCCGTGCAAGTAAAAATACAAAGTTGGCAACCACCCCTTACCTGGTGTGACTAACAAGACCGGAAGCCTACGTGATGCCCGTGTATGGAGGCCCCCTTTCTTACCTGTCCCAAGGCAGGGCATACAACAATGGCAAAACAAGGAGAACAAAATGGGACCGACTCAGGAGCAACGGTCATAGGGGAGCATGGAGCATGGAGCATGGCGAGAGGGGGGGAGAAGGGCTGGACCCCGCCCTTTTATAGAGCAGCTGATGGGTGCTCTGATCAGCCACAGGTGAGGTGACTGGGAGATGCAGGAGAAGTGATGGTGGTGGTAATGGCGAATTCGGGCCTGCAGAGAGTGACAGAGGGAGGGAGAGAGAAAACAAAAACAAACACCATGCAACTAACACAAAAAGTGGAATGTAACACCCACCCAACCCAACCCAACCCACAAGCCTCTCCCCACATGCAGCCACATGCAACCGCATGTAGGAAGCACAGAAGCCAAAGCCTGCAGTAAACATTTCCACGATTGGCCAACGTCTCCGAGAGGTATGAGACTGAGTTGGTTGGCTGGATGATGATGATGATGATGATGATGATGAAGATGAAGATGTTTTCCTGAACCTGCATGTTGCCTTTGTGTCCTGCAGATCGGCTCAGTAAAACATCAACTTAGTTCTTTGATGATTCTAACCAGTGAATCAATCGTTCGCTGCTCCACTCACATCCTGCTACATTTAATAAATGCACGTGTTCATAATAACTCATGCGCCAAGTTTGCTGACAAAGTCCAACCCTGCCCATGCCCCGTCCCTCCATCCCCAACAACCTGGACCTCCAATGCGGGGACTTCAGACGTCGACAGATAGACCCAAACCGCACGATGAGTTGACTCAGCCAAATTCCTGAAAACAAACCAGCTGCACACACACACAGACACACTCTCTCTCACACACACATGCACACACGCATGCACGCATGGACATCTTAGGTTCTTTATCCACTGGTGTTTTCCAACAACAACGGATTTGTTGTTGTTACTGGTGAACCCAGTTGGTCGCCAAACACACGACAACCATAAAATCCAACAAGTCTCTGTGAAAGTGAACAATTGATTTATTGTGACAAATGAACACAAGGTGGGGGAGGACGGGGCAATGTGATTGTGCCAAAATGAATGAAATCAATATAACAAAAGTGGGCCTGCCTGGCTGAACTCTAAAGAAAAGAAAACTCACTGGCTTATCTAACAAAATATCTCCACAACAGTACAAGTGTGGTACAACCAATAAACTTAGTGGGATAGCAATTAATGACCTACGTGTGTGCAAAAATGTACAGGGTACCCCAACTTACCTAGTCCCTCAAACCTCCCACCACATATCAGCCAAAAGCATGTGTCAGAGCATCAGAACAAAAGGCAAGAGAGAGCGTGAGGGCCTCAGACGTCCTCCATCTTACGAAATAGTCTCCATCCTGATAGGCCAGCTGGAGAGACAGGAGGCCAATAGGAGGCATGGTCTGCAGTCACAGGTGAGTAGGATTCCCACACCAAGTACCTGAGAGAAAGGAAAAACACAAAAACTTACTCCTTGTTGCTTGGCCTGTAACAGTTGTGTTTGTTGTTTGTTCTGCCACTTGCTGCAATACAGGGTCTCGTGTTAGTCCTCATCCCGATGTGTGGAAGGTCCAGCAAAGCATTGCTTTGAGTAGGTAGTGAAACTCTTATCGGACTAGACCAGGGGTGGGCAATTATTTTTTGTAACGGGCCACATGACAAGCCTGCATCGTGTCGGCGGGCCGCTGGTTGGAAATAGCGCTAACGTCCCGGAGCACGCTATTGCTATCGCGCTACACTAACATGCCGGCAAAGTTTCGTTGGGGGGTGTTTCTTTCTTTGTCTTTATCTCTCAAAGAATAGATTATGGACGCAGCTCTGCTGTACTGCACACACGAGTCACGCCCCAAACGGTCCGTGTGGAACAACATGTTAAACATAACAATCCTATTGTTACAGGGGGATGATTTATTACTGGCTTCACGCGGGCCGGACAGGGACACGCAGCAGGCCGGATGTGGCCCACGGGCCGTACTTTGCCCAGGTCTGGACTAGACCCAAAGGTTGGATTTTTATTGCATTTTTTTTTCTGTGTTTTTGCAATACTTTGCAATACAATATTTGTGTCCTTCACAGATGTCCAGTCTACCAAAAAACACATTGGGCCACAGATCCACAAAGCGATTACTCATCTTTTACACCAGAAAATCCATGCAAATAGCATCAAAAACAGTGCGTCCCATCCACAGAGTGGACGTAAACATGAAATGCAGCGGAAACTGTGCTGAGGCACAGGTAGCGGCATGGCTGCACCAGACTCATTTGTCTCAAGTGTTTCTGGCGTCAGAGCAACTCTCTCGTCCCTGATGATGCTGATGATAAGGTGTGTGTAAATACAAAATATCACACACACACACACACACACACACACACACACACACACTTTACCATATATAAAATAAATATTTTTATTTATTTATTAAGAAAGCAAAACATTGATATGTTACAAATTCACTTACACTTGAAACCTGCACTTACTCGATCAAATCAGCCACTAAACAACTACAAATCGCACTCAGGTGGTGGTAACTGTAAAATATATAACACAATGAAATATATACATAAATATGCGGACGCGCTTTGACTGCCTTCCGATCATGACCGGGGTAGTAATGCCCGGAGCGCCAGAGTTATCAACGACCCTTATATCTATATTCTAATATTACTGACCTGTGTTCAGTTTTGTATGTGTTCCCCTGTTTATTAATCTTCATGTTGCTATTAGTATGGGGCAAACATGTTACACTTCCCCTTTCAGAGGACGACAGAGACCACAGAAAGGTGTGTTTACTGTGTGCAGGGCAGTGGGGATGTTTGGAGAGACGTTTGCGACCGTTCCTTTCTTTGCGTGAGTTCAGGGGAAAGCCAATGTGCGTGCTATTTTACAACAACCAAAGTATTCTGTCAGAAATTCAACTTCTGGTGATTGAGCGCGTGAACGTTCTTGTGGTCTCCTTTCGCATTCCTTCTGGTGTTCCCTCTTCCTGACACTGAATGCTCGTCCTGTCTCCCCGGTGTGTGCTTTGTCGCATGGCATGCATGGTATTTCATATATGACGTTGCATTTTTGATCCGGTGCTATTTTATCTTTGGGATGTACCAGCAGTTGGTGAAGTTTTGTGTACGGTTTTACCACTGTATGGATGCGATGTTTCCTCATGACCCGTTGTATTGGTTCTGTGATCTCTCGGATGTATGGTATGGTTACGATGTCTTTTGTTTTTTTTCGTCCACCTTTTGTATGCGTTTCGCTTTCTGTCTTTTATTGTTTGCGACTTGTTGTTTTCTCTTGTTGAGTGCCTATCCAGGATATTGGCAGAGTGAAAGTACCTGCCGTATGTGCTCTTCCTCCTTCCGTCTGTCTTTTTCTTCGGTTACGATGGCGGCTCATTCGCATAGCGTTCTGACAACTGACAGTTTGTGCACTGTGTGATGCTCCGATGTCCACAAGAGGTACTGGTCTGTGTGCGTGGGTTTTCTGTACACTGTAATCTTTATGCTGCCATCCTGTCTGTGATGAATTTTTATGTCCAAAAAATGCTATTGCCCGGTTTGTTTCTTCACGTGTAAATTGAATATTGTCGGTGGTGCCCATGCTGTTCAGGTGGTCGGTGAGCGCCTGTGTTTGTCCGGCTTTTATTTTCTCCAGTGTATCGTCTACATATCTTCTCCAGAATGTAGGTTTGCAGTGGGCAGGTGCTGTATTGATGGCTTTTGGCCCCAAGTCCGCCATGAAGAAACCACTCATGATCGCAGACAGCGGGTCCCCCGTAGCGAACCCTTCATCTGCCTGTAAATTGTATTTTTGAAGTGGAAATATGTGGATTTGGCTACGAAATGCAACAGGGTGACAATGTCGTCAACCATGAGGTTAGTGCGTTTTTTAAGGGTCCAGTCCTCCTTCAGGCGTTCTTGTACAATGCGTAGAGTGACATCTACAGGTGTTTTAGTGAATACAGACACTAAATTGTGTGATATGAGTATTTCATCTTTTGCTACTGTGATGTTTTTGAGAACTTGCACAATTCGCTTCTCCAGAGACCATCCAAGGTGGAGGAAGCGCGGCCAACCCGACGGGCTCTGATAGGTCCGTTCGAGTCGGCCAGTTGTGAAATGACGCGTCAGCAGCACGTCGGATGACGCTTCTGAAGAAGATTCGAGCTACAGTTGAAACTGTCAAGCAGGTAACATCTGTTTAAAATATGATGTGTCTGAACAAAAGAAAACCAAGAGTATATTTACCAACAAAGACAGAATGAACATTTTCAATCTAGAAACTGAATGATGCAAACTGCTTAAAGTGACCAACGCTGAACAGGAGTTTTGTGCGTCTACATTACACCAACTACATTAAAGTGTCGGTTGCAGCCACCTGGGGCTCTGCTTTGCTCACATTTCTGCCTCTGCTGCAGCTGCAACCTTCACATCACCACTCGTCTCATGTGTTTGGAATTCAATGTCCCAGGTTTGAGTTCTTCAACAACAAACATGTGGCTACAACTCTAATTGTTGTGCTAAATAACACTCAATCTTTCTTTTATTTGGTCATTTCTGACTTAAAGCTGGGTAACCGAATTTAAGTGAGTCCTGCTAGAAGTGTCTTTGTGTGGGAACTTTTCCGAAGCCATGGAGAATGATGGTGGCTACAGGCAGATCTGAGGTGAGTGCCAGGCTGGAGTCTATTTCAGGGGCATTTTATCATCAGAGGCACCACTGCAGCTCCACTGCTGCTGCAGCCTGAAACATCCACAAATCAAGGGGAAACCAGTTTTTGGTGTCTGTTTATGGGAAGTGGCCGAGTGAGAGGAGGCAGTAGGACGAGGGAACGATCATCGTGTTCCTCCGGCTCTGCAACATTATCAAGGGACTTGGACCAATCAGCACGACCGGCTTTATCAAACTATGATCATCCGTAATTAGAATTAGTGTGTGTGTGTGTGTGTGTGTGTGTGTGTGTGTGTGTGTGTGTGTGTGTGTGTGTGCTTAAGAGCTTGTGAAGTGTGCATCTTTGTCACACAGCTACATGTCATCTCTGTGCCTCGCCAGTGGGTGGTGCTCTTTTAGATGAGAGTTTGATCAGTATGAGATTCCTGAAGCCTGCTGACAATGTCACTGAGTGACTCCAGTCGTCGACTCAATTGAGCGAATCAGCAAATCATTGGGCTGAGTGTGGAGCTGAAACAATTTCCAAACATCAAGAAGTTTCAAAACAAATACAAACAAATGATTTTTTACAAAATACAGAGAGGAAGACGTTTGAGGGGGAATCCGGTTGTTTGTATATTGGAATTCTTACAGTGTCATTCGCGGCAAAAGTGGTTTTGTTTAAGCTAATATGACCATTGGAAATTTTGTCTCTAAGCTCCCTTGGGCCGACAACAATAACCTCAGTTTTGCTGTTATTGAGGATCAAATTATTTTCTGTCATCGAAGTTTTGATGTCACTTAAGCAAGTTTCTAATTTAGCTAACTGATGTGATTCATGGCCTTTAAATGACAGATATAACTGTGTATCATCCGCATAACAGTGGAAACTGATATTATGCCGTCTAATGATATCCCCAAGAGGTAACATGTAAATGTTAAAGAGGAGCGGTCGAAGAGCAGACGATTGAGGGACTCCATGACTAACCCTCTTACGTTCTGATGAGTGATGATGGACATACACAAATTGAAAGCGGTCAGACAAATGAGAACTAAACCAATTTAAGGCTTGATCTTTAATGCCAATAACGCCCTCTAGTCTTCTAAGAAGAATGCTGTGGTCAACTGTATCAAATGCAGCACTGAGATCTAGAAGAACTAAAATAGAAAGAAGACCACTGTCAGATGCCATCAGGAGGTCATTACTCACCTTTAGCAATGCAGTCTCAGTCCTGTGATTATTTCTAAAACCTGACTGAAACACCTGAATAGATTGTTGTCATGTAAATAGTCATTGAGCTGCCTGGAAACTATTTTCTCTAAAATCTTAGACAGAAATGGAAGGTTTTTTGAAATTGGCCTATAATTGGACAGGACACTTGTGTCCAGATTTGTTTTGGTTTTTTTTTGTAAGGGGTTTAATTACAGCTACCTTGGAGGATTGAGGGACAAAACCTGTGGATAACGCCTGGTTCATTTTTCTAAGTATGACACTATGAAGTAATGGTGATACCTCTTTTAAAATTTTACTTAGGATCAGGTCCAACAGACTAGTGATAGTAATTTTCTAGCCTGGATCTGCCCTAGGTTTCTTCCCTAGTTTGTCCTGGCCACTGTCGCACTTTGCTACTTTGCTTGCTCTGGAGGCCCAGTTGGTTCTTTTTCTCTGATTGTGCAAATCGCATTGAGACGTTTTTGGATGGGATATAGCGCTGTACAAATAAAAGTAGATTGGTTGATTGATTAAAGTCAGGAGCAGCTTTTTTTAAAATCACATAATTCATTATTTATTCCTACTACTTTATCACATTTATTTATTTTTTTTCCTTTTGTTTACCTATTAACCTTGTTTACCATCATGACTGATATTTTGATTGATTTCACTGTCTCAAATAAATTCCTCATCCTGCTGCCAATGTGTGGAAACTTTGTGTGAGGTAACAGTTCCACACTCGACAAAAAACAGCGTTTAATATTCGTCTGACAAATCCTGTCCAAGCTGTTAAGGAATAAAATTAATGTAAAAGACTAAGAGGAGGTCAAATCAAAGTGAAGAAGAAACTGGTGAAAATACTGATGATACGAAACAATATTACTAAAAACAATAAGACATAATATATGTATATATATATATATATATATGTATATATATATATGTATATATATGTATATATATATATGTATAGATATATGTATATGTACATATATATATATATATATATATATATATATATATATATATATATATATATATATATATATATATATATATATATATATATATATACATATATATGTATATATACACACACGGATATATACACGGATATATTTTAGTATGTTCTTTTTTAACGATAGATCTGGCGTCACCACCGTGATCAAGGCGCATTGACGGGGTTTGGGTGCTGCTGCTGGCCAGACTCACGCTCGCTGGCGCACCTGCGGTGGCTGCCTCCCCCTGCTGCGTAGACTCTCCATGTCTCTCATTCCACCGAGGCTGTAAATCTGCTACTGCTGCTACGACTGCTACTGCTGCTGCTGCGGCTGCTGCTACTGCTACTCCTGCTGCTACTGCCGCTGTTGCTGCTGCTTGCACTGTCGCCGTGTAAAAAACTTGCTGGTGCTGGACTCGACAACGCCCGGACCGATCTGCAGAGTGTGTGGTTGTGTGTGTGTGTGTGTGTGTGTGTGTGTGCGTGTGTGTGTGTGTCTGGGAGTGTGTCTTTTATTTTTGTGATCATCCTGATTGCTTTTGGTTTAGGTTTGTGATCATTATTGTATATTGATTTTCGTTTTGTTTTGTTTAATCAAATTTGTTTTTCGTTAGTCAATGGATTAGTAGTTATGAGTTTTGTTCTTTTTCTTTCTTGGTGTAAAACCATATTTATCAGTTCTGCTAGTCCAATTCAAGGTTTTGTCCATTGATGTTTCCGTGTTAAATTCTTGTTTTGTTTCTTTTGAGGGGAATTTTTGTTTATTTTAATTGGTTGCAGCAGGGTGACTGTGTTTGTTTAACATATTTTCTTTTCTTTTGCAGCTGAAGGTAGACGGTGTTGGTTCTCCTGGGTGGTGTCCCCTGTGTGCTGTGTCTCCTAAGTATTTTATATTTGTTTGTGCACTTTAATTTTTTGTCTTGGATTGGAGTGTTCTTTTTTTGTTTTACTTTTGGGGGGCCGCCTCCCTGTGTCGCTTCCCCCCTGCCTCCAGCCGGTGTGCCTCAGTCTGCCTCTCACTTTGTTAGTTTGGTCTCATTCTCGTTAAACGTATGCTGTCGTGCCGAACAAGCAAAGTACCCAAAATTGTTTATTTTTTTTATGTTTGCATTTCCTCTGTTGTTTTGTTTGAAAAATAAACTATTTTTTGTACAATAATTGAACACAGTTTTAGCCCTCCCTTTGTTACGAACCTGAAGCAATTTAACGTAGCATGGGTCCTTGGGCCCTTACCCAAGGTGGCGTTGTCGGATATTATTAATTTCTCTTTTTTTGTATTAATTATTAATATAAATAAAGTATCCTTCCCCTCGTGCCGCCACATTTGGATTTACAAACAGCTTGATTTGTGTTTTACATGAGTATGAATGTACAGTTTTTCACCTCCACCCTGGGGCAAAGCATCAGCTACACGACGCACTGAATCCATTCATTGACTGAAATTGATTTTTAAAAATCCTTGTGGTTTTCTTGACTTCTTGACTTTCTCCTTAATTTCAGTACACCTCAATATCAGGTCCACTTAAAATTCTTATTTTTTATATAGATGTTTCTAATTCAAATAAAAATTTAACTGAATTCAATCATAGAAAGGAATATAATAAAATAAATCAAAAATAGCTATTGTTTGTTTTCGGAGATATCGATCCCCAGATCCCAAGATGGCGCCGTCCATGGCTGCATTGCCGTTATGTTTGGTGACACTGGGAGGCATCCTGGTGGCCTCTGTTGAGTCACACCGCTTCCTGGGTGTGAGCGTCAGTTGGGACCTGAAGTGGGAAAGGAACTCTGTGGCGCTCCTGAAGAAGGCCCAACAGAGAATGCTTTTCCTCTGGCAGCTAAAGGAGTTCAGGCTGCCGATCACCATGATGGCCCAGTTTTACCGGGCCATCATTGAGTCAATCCTCACCCACTCCAGCCGTGAGCCGCTCAGTCCCTTCATGATTCCAGGTCACTGAGGAGGGTAAAGAGGATCATGGCAGGCCCCTCCCACCCTGGTCACAGCCTTTTTGTCCCGTCTCCCTTCCAAAAGAAGGTCGCGGCTGCCAGAGACGACGAGGGAGCGTCACAGAGACAGTTTTTCCCCCTCAGCTGCCAAGCTGATGAATGTCTCAGGCAACCCCCCCGTCCGCACCCCCACAGCACCTGAATATTACATGACATATCTGCACCCACCATATCCTTTCATACACTTTGGTTTCGTTGTGGTCTTCTCTCATTTGGTGTTTGTTTGATCGCACCGTACATGACAACACCAAAAACAAGTTCCAATCATGTTTACATGAAAAGGTAATGAAGTGATTTGAATCCTGGAGACTTTCTCACATTTACAAATAAATCGTTTTTGTCTCTTAATCTAAGAACAAACAAATGTATCATTGTTCCTTTTGGGAAAACTTGGACTCAACTGATCAGATGTGGTCAAACCATTGCAACCTGGGAACAACAATGCTTAAACTGTCCCGCGTTTTGATTAAAAAATGATGAGACCAGAAACAGTTTTCTTTGTCGTACACAGAGCAGAACGCAAAAATATGATGAGTGCACAAGCAATGTCATTCATTCATTCATCTTCTATACCCGCTTATTCCTATTCAGGGTCACGGGGGTCTGCTGGAGCCTCTCCCAGCTGTCTTAGGGCGAAGGCAGGGTGACACCCTGGACAAGTCGCCAGTTCATCGCAGGGCCAAGCAATGTCACTGACAGCTGAAGTTCATCTTGTCTGACGTCATTAAAAATCATGACATCAAAACAACACGTCACAATGACAAGATTTAGAAATGAAAAATAGCTTTATGTGCCTTGCAAATACAGCACAGTGTTGAAGAAATCTACATTTTATTTTGCCACAGCTTTTCAAAATAAGAGTTGATATTTCCAGGAACTGTTCACCGATGTCACGCCACAGTGCATTTTGTTTTCCCATCAGAATCTCAGCGTCGCACCAAGATAAAAGGTGGGAAAAACACCCTTGGGTCACTAGTGCCGCCGAAACCGTTTCCCTGTCAACTCCAGTTTTGCCATTTCGAACTGTTTCAAGGGAGCACAAACATTTCTATGAAGACTCTTGCTGAAAATTGTTCACAGCAATTTCCACTTTCCAAGTAAAGATCCAATTTCACTTCAGTGATGTGTTTGTCTGTTTGGAACAGTTTTTACTATTGCACGTGTGTGTGTGTGTGTGTGTGTGTGTGTGTGTGTGTGTCTGGGCACATTGTTTTCTTCCTCCTTGGCTGTAGAACAAACTGGCAGGTCTAATTTTCCCGTGGAGAGTTCCTCCAGTATCAGGTTGAGCTCCGAAAACAAGCCGCCCCCATTGCTCTCCATGCATCATGGGTAGAATTAATAGACAGTAACATTAGAGGAGGCAAAGAAGCATAAAGAGGAGTTATAAAAAACGAAGAAAGAAAAAAACAACTCAACGACTTGATGTGCCGGGATAATGGGAGGAAACCTCACCAACACAGGAAAGATGAGAAGCTGCTGCAAGTTGTGGAGTTTGAGGCCGCTCAGACTCGTCTGGCCGCTTGTGTGTGAATCTCCAAACACACCAAGGTTTTCAAGCCAGCAGGCTTTGATCCTGCACCCCGACAACTCCTCATAAATCGCTCTGTGTTGTGGCAATATCACCATTTCACCATCGGGAATCACCCACAAACTGCAGGGCTACTGGTGATTTAGATAATTTTATCTTTTGAACACTTTTGGAGCTCCATGTCTTTGCCTTCTCCCCTGGCTGGCAGCTGGAAGTCCTGCATGTGTTTGCAGTGTGTTGTCAGTATTGCAAGGTACCAGTGATGGGCAGCAACACGTTTAGAAGTAACGCACTGTTATGCTTTTTGCTCTGGCGATGAACATGGTGGTTAAGGCTGCAGAGGCGGAATGCAGAGGGCCTCTATCTAAATCAGGTGTTCGACAGCCCCCCATAAGAGCCTATATGGATGACCTCACCATCACCACGATATCAGTCCCAGGGAGTAGGTGGATCTTGCAGGGATTGGAGAGACTCATGACATGGGCGCGCATGAGTTTTAAGCCCTCCAAGTCAAGGTTCATGGTACTGAAGAGGGGGAAGGTGGCGGACAAATTCTGGTTCTCAATCTCAGGAATTGCAATCCCATCCATCACGGAGCAACCCATCAAGCGCTTGGGGAAGCTCTTTGACGCTACCTTGAAAGACTCTGCTGCCATCCAGAAGTCTATCGAAGAGCTAGGAGGGTGGCTCACAAAGGTGGACAAGTCCGGCCTGCCTGGCAGATTCAAAGCTTGGATCTACCAGCATTCCATCTTGCCCAGAGTCTTGTGGCCTCTCCTTGTGTATGCAGTCCCAATAACAACTGTGGAATCGCTTGAAAGGAAGATCAGCAGCTTTCTACGGAGATGGCTGGGTCTCCCTCGCAGCCTCAACAGCCCTGCCCTGTATGGGTCAAGCAACACCTTGCGGCTACCGTTCAGTGGGCTTACTGAAGAATTTAAGGTGGCACGCACAAGAGAAGCCCTACAGTACAGGGATTCCAAAGACTGCAAGGTCTCATCAGCTGGGATTGAAGTGGGAACAGGAAGGAAGTGGAAGGCCGCCAAGGCAGTGGAGGTGGCAGAGTCCCGCCTAAGGCAAAAGGCACTGGTGGGGGTTGTGGCGATCGGAAGAGCAGGTTTGGGATACTTTCCAAAGACCGAAGTCAGCCAGGCCCAGGGCAGAGACAGACACCAGCTACTCAAGGAAGAGGTCCGAGCAGGCCAGGAAGAAGAGCGAGTGGGCAGACAAGTGGGACTCCGGCAGCAGGGAGCATGGACTAGGTGGGAGGGCACGTTGCAGCGTAAAGTCACCTGGTCTAACATCATGCACGCAGACTTCCACCGCGTCCGGTTCCTGGTGCAGGTGGTGTACGATGCCCTCCCCAGTCCAGCAAACCCCCATGTGTGGGGAAAGAGTGAGACACCTTCATGCCTTTTTTGCTCCGGAAGAGGCTCCTTAGAACATCTCCTCAGCAGCTGCCCAAAGGCCCTGGCCGATGGTCGCTACCGTTGGCGTCATGATCAGGTGCTCAAGGCAGTGGCTGAGACTATAGCCTCAGCCATCAGCAGCTGCAAACAACATTGCGCTCCAAAGAAGGCAATCCCCTTCATCAAAGCAGGAGACAGACCCCGGGCAGGCCCACCAAAAACAACTGGCCTCCTTCACACAGCTTCTGATTGGCACCTGCTCGTCGACCTGGGAAAACAGCTGAGGTTCCCCCAACACATAGCTGCAACATCGCTCCGGCCAGACATGATCATTACCTCTGAGGCTTCGAAACACCTGATCATGCTGGAGCTTACAGTTCCCTGGGAAGAAAGGATCGAAGAAGCCAATGAGAGGAAACGATCTAAGTACCAGGAACTAGTGGAGGAGTGCCGGGGCAGGGGCTGGAGGACATTCTATGAACCCATAGAGGTTGGCTGCAGAGGCTTTGCAGGACGCTCTCTCTGTAAAGCGCTCAGCCGTCTGGGTGTTACAGGGGCAGCCAAGAAGAGAGCCATCCAGTCCGCAAGCGAAGCTGCAGAGAAAGCCACAAGGTGGTTGTGGCTGAAAAGGGCAGATCCGTGGACTGCTACTGGGACGCAAGTCAGGACTTGATCACCCCGGCTGGGTCGCCTGGTGGGAGGGTATCTGATGTTGCAAGACCCGAAATACCCGATGAGCCCAGGAATCACATCACTGATGATGCTGTCCCAGTGCATCCATGAGATGTTTCTTTAAAGCTGTAATCTGATTACTTTTTTCAAGTAACGAGTAAAGTAAGGGAGTACATTTGCAAAAACAGTAACTAGATTACTGTTACTTTCCCACAAGCTGGCTGCGTTACTGCATTACTAAAAGGTAGGTTTTTCGTGAGACTGTCTTATGACAATGACGTATGTATGAGTGATGCGAAGTATTCGCGACGTGCAGATAATACGTAAACTGACAACATGGAGCGCGAGAGAGAGCAGGACCGTGCAGCATTTAATGCTTGGAAGTAGCGACATTACATTGAGTTTGACTCAGTCAAAGATGGTGAAAACATTAGATAACGCACTGTACACTCTGCGTGGGGGGAGGGGGACTTTTACCTACAGCGAAGAATTCTACCTCAAATCTGAGCAAGTGCCTGAAAGTCACTGATAAATAAACCATGGGCTCCCCCCACTGACACGACCGCTGCGGCTACCACATCCTCCGACTGCCCCTCTCCCGCTAAAACAGGTGAAAATAGGCGAAAGACCGACAGGAGGACTTACACTGAGTAACACTGAACTGAAGAAGCTTGCCGCTGGCTACATTTTTGAGGACATGTTTACCCTTTTTACAGTAGATTCTGAACCGTTCCGACGCCTAGTTGAAAAAATACCAACTAAAAGTGGTGTCAAGCTGCCGCAGAGAAAGTCATTTGCACCAGTGGAATGGTTGTTCAGTTGAGGTGGATTGGTGCTTTCCCCGGAAAGGAACAGACTGTCTGATAGGAGATTTGAGCAGCTTTTGCTGATGCGATATAACCACGGTTTCACTCCAAAAGAAAACAAAAAACCATAGGGCCTTGTCAGGGTAGCCATAAAATGAGACCTTACCACCTGTTAAAAGATATAAAAGCTAATAATTTGGAAAATAATCAATAGAGACAGATTTTTATTATTATTTATTTTTTATTTTATTTTTATATTTTTTTATTTATATGCTGGAATATGCAGAAATATAAGCCAACAAAAATAAAGAAATGCTTTATGTTATGAAAATATTGTGGAATGTGCAGAAAATCTTCAAGTCAGACTGTTGTATTTAATTAACTTGTTTATTTTTTTCCTGATACAATTCGCATATAGTTAAGATTGAAAACTAATTATAAAAAAGTTTTTAAAAGGAACTGTTTCATTTGATTCGATTTAATATGAATACAGAAATAATAGAATTATAGGATTTACGGTGTGTTCAGTTTGTGCATCATGTTTTTGAAAAGTAATCAGTAAAGTAACTGGATTGCTTTCTTGGATAAAGTAATCAGTAGTTAGTAACTAATAACAATTTTGAAGTCATTTGACTGACACTGCAAGGTACTGTGATGTTAAGTATGAAATTCCCAAGATTAATTTTTGAAGAATGTTTCAGTCGGTTGAGTGATGACCCAAACCATCAGAATGTTTTGCACAGAGCATTAGCACAAATCTGTTGTTGCTGCCTTCATTAACACTGACGGCCAGATCCACAAAGAAGTGGCAAATTGCAGCGCATTTTGCGGCGACTTTGCGGCCGTGATCTCCGCCACCTTTGCACTGCATCCACAAATGTTTTTTTTTGCACTAATGATATGCAAGCAAAAAAAAAAATGCCCAGAAATGAGGCACCTGAGGAGTCGGAAGCGCAAATTGCGCTCTGGCACCTTGCGCAATGATCGTCAGATGTTATTATGTGCACACGTCAATCACAGGGAGTTTAATTTCTGACGGAATGCTTTATTTCTGTTGCTGTCAAATAACATGCACAACACAACGCATGTTGGCTTCCTCCCGAACTCACGCCAAGAAAGAGACAGTCGCACACGTCTCTCCAAATCTCCCCACTGCACAGTACACACGCCTTTCCGCGGCCTCTGCCATTCTTTTAAATGGGAAGTATAAGATGTTGTCCTATACTCACAGCAACACGAACATTAATAAACAGTGAAACACGTACAAAACTGAACACACGTCAGGAATGTTATATTATGAATACGAGTGTGGTTGATTGTGCGGCAAGAACCAAACTGAATCTTTGAATCATTTGAATGAGTCTGATTTGACAAAGAGAATTTGGGAAAAGGGAATTATGGCCGCGGCGGTCATGATCGGATGGCTTGTCAAGGCACGTCAGTATATTTATATATATATGGGACGTGAGCGAAAACTCTGTGTGGATCTGGCGCTGTTTCAATTGAGACATGTTTGCATAGAAGGGTGTGTCATTTTGTGCGAAATGACTCATTTAAATACATTCAAATGAGTCTTTTCACGTTTGCATCCCCTCTGCGGATAGGACACACTGTTTTTGGTGCTATTTACACAATCGCTTTGTGGTTCTGGCCCTAAATCTTGAGATGTTAGCAAGAGGCTAAAGCTAATGATTGGCCCTATTTCAAAATAGACTGAACATTTGTCCCGTCAGCTTCAGAGATTTGATTCCTTTTTTTCCCTCTGTTTTGTTTTGTTTTAAAATGTGAACACAAAATATCTGGAACCAAATCTTTGGAACCAGAACTCAGGGACTTCTGAAGCATTATTCTGGCTGGTGGCCTCCGTCTGGTTCTCGCTCAAGTAGCCCGACCTGCTGCACACACAAACATTCTTGGCAAATGCCAAGGCAGAAAAGATTTGGACCTTCATTAACTCTTAATGAGATGATATTTTAAAATGAACCGGATCAGGTCCAGCTCTTTGTTTCCCTGATATGAACTCTGCCACCATTTCCAGCTTGTTGTAATTTAGTTGTAATTTAGGCAAACATATCAACTACTATCAAGCCACAAGTTCCATGTGTTCCAAATTAAAAGAAAAAAATTGATTTGGTTGTCAGACAAAGTGTGTAAATTGCACTTGGATCCAAGCACAACTCTGATGTTTAGACAACGTTCCCGCACACGAGCCGCTCCAGATTGTGTGAACGTGAGACACACCCGCCCGCTCAGCCAGTGTTTGTCCGTTTTTGTTGCTTGTAACTATGGAAACGGTTCCTTTTGGCAGGCTGACTGAAAATCTCCCATCCCCCATCCCCCCCGCCAAAAAAAACAAAACAACAACTCAAAACTACGGCCATCCTATGTCTTCCTACCCGTTTGTAAGTGTGACGTCATGGACTCATACTGCTGGCAGCCCAATCCTGAGGGGTCAAGGGTCCTGGTCCTGGTCCCGGTCCCGGTCCAAATCCAGTTCCAGTCGGCTTTCACGGCAAAAAAGCAGCTCAGTCAGGTGTTGATGCCGAGGTTCACTGCAGCAGTTCTGAGAATTCTGCTGAATTTGCATTGTCGGAGCCAAAAGCAGCACATTTGGTCCCTGATGAGTCAGACCAACGTTCCCGTCCAGACTTCAAGGTCCATCAATCGTCTCCACCTGAAAGGCGGCACCTTTCACTGTCTGACTTGCAGGTGTTACACAGTGGAGAGTCACTGGAATTTAAATAGTCGATTCGTGTGGTGCCAAACCCAATTTAATTTGCCAGGGCAGGTGAACACAAGGCTTTGATTTGGCTTTAATCACAGACATCCAGACACAATCGAAGACATCAAACTCTGATATTAATTTCTGCAGGTTCGACGTTCCTGCACCTCCAGAAATATTTATGAGGTTTTTGTTAACAGCCAGTTTGATGTGTGTTAAATACGCTGCATGACATTTTCCTGGAACTCTGACTTGTGGCGTCCTGTTCTCGTTGACGCTATTCCAGACTTTAGCTAATGGCATTAGCAGCGCCGGCCAGCCAAGAGCGACGCAGGCCAGCCAATTAGCGGATCGACAGTAAACTCTTCTTTGTCATTTTGTTCACGTTGATTTTGAGTTGGGAATCTGACCTAAAGGGTCGGTTCTAGTGATGACAGTAGCTGCGCAGGACATGATCAGATTTGATTTCTGGATTTTTCTTTTTAAGTGATGTAACACACTATGCTACATCCCTTGTGTGACAGTGGCGGTCCTGTCACT
Source organism: Nelusetta ayraudi (assembly GCF_046127955.1). Lineage (NCBI taxonomy): Eukaryota > Metazoa > Chordata > Actinopteri > Tetraodontiformes > Monacanthidae > Nelusetta > Nelusetta ayraudi. The sequence goes on along the minus strand of NW_027466100.1, from coordinate 4,332,989 downwards.
ACGCCTCCAATTGATCATGCGCCCCGGCTACTTGGCCAAAAGGCCGAATGGTTAAGCGCGCATGGCTATTACCTGGGAGTCTGGGGGTTCGAAGCCCGCCTGGGCCCTCTGCGCCCTTGCCACACTTGTCTCCAGGAAAACCAGTCATGAGCCTTCAATGTGTAACTGTAGGACCCTAAATTGAATGCTCATCTGCCGTCTAGCCTGCTGCAAACAAGCGTCATTACATCTGCTGCTGGATTTAATTAGACTTCACGTGAACATTCAAGTCATAAAGAGAGATGCAACTCTGCCATCGTCAAGACATCCTGATTAGTTTTTACAGTGTGTACAGACCAGTCCAAACCCACAGAACTGCTGAACTGCTTCTTATATTTATTGCCAAGTCAGTGTAAAGGTCTCTCTGACTCCTTTGGGAGGGTTGTTTTGAAGTTCCTTCACTCCGTTGGAGTGTATGAGAAGATTTGAGGTTTTAGAGGGGTATGGTTGATCTGTGGGGGGCACCAAGATGAAGGATGGCATTGCAGCCTAAGCAGCACCAGAGGCTGGAAATGAACACACATCAGTGTGTGTGTGTGTGTGTGTGTGTGTGTGTGTGTGTGTGTGTGTGTGTGTGTGTGTGTGTGTGTGTTTATGTTGGTCATTTAAAGCTGGTTTGTGTAAACAGGATAAACAGGAGTGATGAGGGAGGGGTGAAGATGCGGGACGGGTGTTTAAAAAATGGGTGCTTAAAGAAGGTGTGTGTGTGTGTGTGTGTGTGTGTGTGTGATGTGTTTTTAAGGAGACCCTTTCATCAGTTGGCACTTTTATATCCCGGATCTGCGGCAGCTGGATTCACAGGAGGAGGCACACACAGAGACAGACACACACACATACACACACACACACACACACACACACACACACACACACACACACACACACATGGATTCGGAAGATGAGGAGAAAGAGATGCAAATTTTTTTAAAGCAGCCATTGTAGCATCCAAGCTAATGTGTTAGCATCACAGCCTTCATGGTGGCTCCTGGTGCGTCATAAAGGGGGGAAATGTGTGCAGTGCTATGGGGCCCCAGAGGATATTCACAGAATATGTATGAACGAACATGCTTTTCCGGGCCCGTCTACACTAAGCCGGCATTTTCACTGAAACCACACAGAACTAAACCGCACATTTTCATAAACACTCTCCAGGGAGGATAAGTTTGAAAGCGCCGCCCTGTCCAACTTCGTGTAAATGCTGAAACCGAACATTTTTGGAAACGCTGAAGTCACATCTCTTAACCCCGCCCCCTGCCTTGCAAACCCCGAGTGGCCGTGTGGCACAGATGACCAGTCACAACAACACCAACCACATTGACCAAGGTTTTTTTTTTACTGATACTAATGATGACTAACCTGCAGTCTTCCCATTAACCTCCACTATAACAACTCGCAAACAATAGTGGACAATATCACACAGCGCTCGTGGATGAATCATGGATTGTGTGCAAAGTGAAAATAAACACAACAAAAGTGATTTGCAAACCTAATGTTTTACTTTTTATTTATTTTTCTTCTGGTTTGGCGGACTGGGATATTGAGGCAGGAACCCTAAGTGATAAAAATGTTCGCTAACTGTTACTGGCACGACCCCCAGTCCACCTCAACATGTACCTTTTAAGGCTTTGTGTTCTAAAGTAACTCAAAGCAGAAGATCAGCTCTGTCTCTGCCTTTTCACGAACGATCTTTCTCACTGTTCTCCATGGTGCTAATTTTCTTATCGAGCTCCCGCTTCTTTTAAACACGGTGTGCTTCAGATGTTCTTCTCCTTTCTCCACCTGCCACACCAGGCCTGGCATAGGAACTACATCATTTTCAGTCCTTTTTAGCTTCTCTGTGGAACAGCAACATTTTTGAAGACGGCTTCGTGTGAACGCGTTTTTTTTTTTGTTTTGTTTTTTCAAGAGCGTTTACAAAATTCGGTCTCCACGTAAACCCGCCCCTCAATCATAGGGCCCAGAGTTGTTGGCCTGCTGCAGATCTCAAGGGTGAAACTTGAGCTGCCCTGTGAGGTCACAACTCTCATTCTGACACAATAGTCACATAAAAGCACAACTGTCCAAACCAGCCTGGTGAATGTACTGTACTTGTATTGTATTTAGTCACATGCTAATACATCTAGAGACACTAAATTGTGTGTTCCCTGCTGTGTGTCACAGACTGAAAACCTCCTGCACTCCATCACCTATCACATCTGTAACCTTATACAGGGGATTGGGACGTGGGGGGGGGGGGGGGTGAAACGCTGATCTCTGAACCCTCCAGCGTGCTCAGACGCCATCTGACACGTGACGACTCTGAGCCCCGCCAAACTAAAGTAGCGAGACCCTGCGGTTGATTGAATATTCAGCAGGTTCTCTGAACACGATGGGAGCAGAGGGAGTGTTCCAGCGTGCAGGATCGGCTCAGTGGCGCCACCGAGGGGGAGGAGCTCAGACCTTGGAACCTCACATCTGCTCCACAACTCTGCCTATAAACAAAAACAAACAAACATATTTTTAAAGCCCATGAATTGATTTACAACATTCACATATACACGTGTTTGAAACTGCAGTGAAATGTATCAGTTTGATTCTGACACCAGAAAATTCAGCATCATGATTTCTTTGCTGAACTGCACAGGTTTTGACGCATTATTTGGTACCTTTTTAGTCCCAGGAGATTGTAAACAGAGGATGTACACACACACACACACACACACACACACACACACACACACACACACACACACACACACTCCTTCAGAATTGGAGGTATTCTGCAGACTTTGGTTGCACCTTGTGGCTATTTTAGCTGTTTCAGTTTTGCTTTACCTGTCTATGGACTTCAGCCAGTCTGACCTCTGACCCCTGACATCACAACAAGGCATGCTCCTCTACCGGTTATTTCCAGTCCCGGCAGATCAGGAGAACATTCGGAACATTCTCTGGGAACATTAAGAACGTGGGGGGAAAAGACAGAATAGCAAAGAATTTCCTGCAGACTTTCTCCTCCTTGATTCTCAGCCAACACTTTTCACAATGGAGGAAGTCTCTGCTTACTGGCTGCCCTTCCCTCCCTTCCCCTCTCCCTCCCTCCTGAGAAAGTGGGACTCCCCCCTCACCCTCAGCAGGAGCCTTAACAGGCCTGCAGCCGGAGCTGCTGCTCAGTCTGGCAGTGAGGATTGTAGCAGAGAGAAGAAGAAGAAGAAGAAGAAGAAGAAGAGCAGCTCCACCATGGACGTCAAGCTGCTCGTGCTGCTGTGTCTGCTGGCAGTGACCACACACGTCCCATCCTCCACCGGTGAGTCTCCACACTTTCCTTTTTTTCTGTTATTTGGAGACAAGATGCTGCTCAAAAGATGCTGGAAGGAAAGTTGGATGTTGAGAAGTCGAGAAGCTTTGTCCCGAGTTTCTTTTTCACTGCTGCTGCTTGGAACTTTTAAACTTTCCGTTTAAAAGTATTAAAGTTGTTCCGTCGTCATTTCTACGTGATATTTTCGGCGGCCATCCCTCAGGTTTCATGCAGCTCATTTTCACTGATGCGCAAAGTTGTGAAACTTGAGTGGGAAAAAAAACAAAACTGTATGGTTTCATCCATGACGGGATGATTTTGAAGGCGAGTCACGTCTCATTTTAAAATATAATTATTTTTTCAAAATTATAATGAAGTTATTTCAGACATCTGGGAGAAAAAAAACGAATTTAAATCTTTTAACAGCATTTATCTGCACCAAGAACATTGAACGTAAACAACATTTTTCTTTAGATGTCTTTTTGCAGAATTCCCTTTTACGTGGAAAAAGCACAAAAAAACATCACATTCACTCTGAAAATGTTTTGCTTTAATAATGATTTTAAATATTTGAGACAAACTGTCATCTGATGTTAACAGGTAAATATCTGTTCCACGTTTGCCACGCTTATAAATCACAATATAATGTGACTGAATGACAAGTCCTGCGTTTTAGCAGTCTACAGTAGAGAGAGAGAGAGAGAGAGAGAGAGAGAGAGACATTAATGTGAGTTCTCAGCTAGTTTGGAGGCTACACGGCTAAGTTTGGAAAACTAGCTGTGTTGTTCTTGAGCATGCAGCCTGTGGCAAGTCTGGCAACTTTTATAGATGAATAAAAAAAGTAATGATTGAGATCCCTGAGTCTTGATTTATGGCTCACCTGTAATTTTCTTCTTTTAAAAATACTCTCTGACATCACGTTGTCCGGCTGCTCATTTAGCCATGCTGACGTTGCAACGCTCAAGATCGAAGGCATTAACAATCAAAAATAACAATCTTGTATCATTTGTATGTTTGTTTGCCCTTGTGCCCTCAGATTTTATTATTTTTTATTTTCTTTTTACTCAACATGTGTACTCTCTAATGATGAACTAATTATATATAATTATAAATTATATTTCCAACATTTATTGTAAAAGGGGAGTGAAGGAGAGGCGGGGATGGCAGTTTATCAGGGGGGGATGCCATCCCCCACTGGCAGGGAAGGAAAAAACAATTAACAGTTGGTTGTGTGAAGCCACTTCACACGGCTTCGCTGAGGCACTCAGGAGGTTTGGGATCGTTTTAAGGAGCACTTGTGCTGATTGTCCCCTGCCCTCCCACCTCGTTGAATTGAGGACCAGAACAGATTGAATGTGGAGGAAACTCATCAGTGTGTGTGTATGTGTGTGTGTGTGTGTGTGTGGGCTTCCTCTGTTTACAAGCTCCTGGGACTAAAAAGGTACCTAATAATGTGTCAAAACCTGTTGCAGTTCAGCCAAAAATCAGGATGCTGAATTTTTCGGTATCGGAATCAAACTGTGTATCAATTGCAAAATTAGCAGCAATTTTTGCATTAAAATAAAATAATGAATATAATTAAAGCTGGGCGACACGGTGGCGCAGTGGTTAGCGCTGCCGTCTCACAGCAAGAAGGTCATGGGTTTGATTCCGGGCCTGGGACCTTTCTGTGTGGAGTTTGCATGTTCTCCCCGTGTCTGCGTGGGTTCTCTCCGGGTTCTCCGGCTTCCTCCCACACTCTAAAAAAAAACATGCATGTGAGGTCAATTGAACATTATAAATTGTCCGTAGGTGTGCAAGTGAGTGTGAATGGTTGTTTGTTTCTATGTGGCCCTGCGATGAACTGGCGACTTGTACAGGGTGTCACCCTGCCTTCGCCCTAAGACAGCTGGGATAGGCTCCAGCAGACCCGTGACCCTGAATAGGAATAAGCAGGTATAGAAGATGAATGAATGATAATTAAAGCTAAAAGCAGCGTTAGCGGGACTGAGCCGCTGTAGCCGCGGCGTGCTCAAGAGCAGAGAGGCTAACGTTAGCTTCATTTTTGAAAACTGGGAAGCACTTCTAACGGTGCCATTTCGGCATCAAAACGAAAGATATAGGTATCGTCTGTAACGTTTGACCGAGTCAGAATAACAGTGGAGGCATGGCCAGTCCATTAAAATTTTGGAGGGGGTTTCAAACAAGTTGAAATATCTCACTACCTGTTTGTCGAGCGTAAGAAAATAGAGAATACGTTGGTCTTGAAGCCAGGAATGCATGGGTTTTGTTGCATGTCTCTACGACATTCCTAGAGGGCGCTAGTGTGTATTGTAGTTTTGCAGTGTTTTTTTGAGCAATTTTTTGTGAATTTTGAGTGTGCTGCGACATTAAAGGGCTGTACACTGAAAATGGTGTTACATTTCCAAACCATTCTTTTTATTTTGTCCTTGTGAAGGTCTAGTCTGTGTGATTGTTACGACTGGGGTCATGATCGTGCGCGCTCTCTCTCTCTCTCTCTCTCTCTCTCTCTCTCTCTCTCTCTCTCTCTTTACCTGCACTGATGAGGCAAATGTGCAATCAGGCTGTGGCACATAAAAGGCTGCAGAAAGAGAAAGTCTCTCCCTTGCTCTTTCCCTCGCTTGCTCCCCGCAGGCACACAACCGTTGGCTCTTGTGCCGGTGTGTCACGCTCCTCAGGAGAGGAGGTGCTCTTGATTTTGCATTGTATTTAGTTTAGCAGGCCAGCTGCTTGATTACGTAAATGTAAGCCTTTGTTTCGTGGACAGAGTTCTCTTTTTGTGTTTAACAAATTCTTCTTTTACCTTTTACATAAACTTTTGCTGCATTATTCACTCCCCTCTGACCCAATATTTATTTTCTATTGTTACTTTTTCCCCCGCCTAGACTAAAGGGGGAATGTAACAGTCATACAGAAAGTTTCAGACTTTTAACATTTACGATTCTTTAGTTTCTGCGAATGAAAGTGAAAATAGCTTGCTTCCAGTTTGTCAGGGGTCAAAGGTCAGTCCAAGGAACGTGTGGGTCTTTGTCCCATGGCGAGGCTATTTAGTGTCATGATTGTTCCGGGGGGATGTTGAGCGATTTTTGAAAACAGTTGGGATCTCAAATGTTCTACGAATAACTTTTTGTCGTGAAGGTCTCGTCTATGTCATAATCCAAATGGGTCTTTTGCCCTGCGATAGACCTGCTATCTGTTATCTCATGAAATAACGATGACTTGGAGCCCTACCAATGACCTTCTCTATGATTATTATTATGATTTATCTATCTATCCACTCATCCAACTGTTTTCTTTTTGTTTTTGTTTTAATGAAGAGGTCAGTGGGCAAAAATATACAAAGATCTGAAAAATGTGTGTAATGTGGGACCTTAAACGCATCTTAGTTTCCCCCACGTCTGCCCTAGTCTCACCACCTTTTATTAATTTTTCTTTTCCTCCTCGTGGTCCTCAGCGAAGCCCATCAGCCTGGTGGAACGCTGCTGGTGTCGCTCCACCCTCAACACGGTGCCCCAGCGCTCCATCAAAGAACTCAAGTTCCTCCACACACCCAACTGCCCCTTCCAAGTCATGTGAGTTGCTCACAAGCTTTTGTCTGTGATGCCTTTTCATGTTTGTTCTGCTGTAGGAAAAAAACCTTTCTTACCTAGACCTTTTTATGCAAGAAAAGTGATAAACTAAAGTTGAAAGAGAAGAAGTTTATGGCTGCTTGAGGTTTATTTAAGTGTATATGTTTGGTCTTGAAGAAGTCTGAAAAACTTTTTCCTTGATGCATAAAGATCAGCTACTCTGTGATGGATGAAACGCAGTCCATGAAAATTAGATTTGATCCAGAAATTTGTCAAAAGCTCCCGAACATCTGTATTGTTTCTACCCGACGCCGTCTTCGTCCAGACAAGCTAACTCCGGCTGCTGGCTATCCAATTTGAGATGTGTGTAAAAGCGAGGTGTTAGTCTTAGCATTAGCGTTAGCGTTGGCAGAGGAGTGACGCATTGATGTCCTTCCATTCTTACTTGATGGAGAAAAGTGGCTGGTTGATGTTTTGTCATAATTAAGAGTCAAAGTGATTTCCTTTGTATTTCGCCCCCCTCACTCCATTGGGGTTGAAGTAGGAGGGGGACTGGAGAAAAAACAGATGGCCGAGAGTTTCAAAGGTCAGAGGGCGTTCAGAGGTCAGAGCGGGTGGCGCTCAGCCACAACATCTCAATGGAAGCAGATGAAAGGATCCCCCACCCTGCCCCAGCCCCCATCTGACTGTCTACCAGCCACTGCAAGGCACGGTGGTCGGTCTCCAGCGTGAAGTCTCTCCCCAGCACGTAATACTTCAGGGTGTCCAGTGCCCACTTCACCGCAAGGCACTCCAGCTCCACCGCTGCGTACCTGGTCTCCCGAGGAAACAGTTTGCGGCTGATGTACACCACCGGCTTCTGGTCGTCTCCCTCACCCTGGAGCAGCACTGCCCCAAGGCCGACCCCGGAGGCATCAGTCTGGACAGTGAAGGGCTCCCCGAAGTCAGGGCTCTGGAGCACTGGATCCTTGCACAGCGCTCCCTTCAAGTCCTGGAATGCTTGCTCTTGTTCCTCCCCCCATTGGACCAGGGAGGAGCCTGATTTCCGGGTCAGGTCGGACAATGGTGCAGCTCGCCGGGCCATGTCCGGCACGAACCGGCGGTACCAACCCACCAGACCCAGGAAAGACCGGACGTCCTTCTTGGTCCGGGGCCTCGGGCAGTCCAGTACCGCCTGCACCTTTTCCTTCTGTGGCCGGATCACACCCCGGCCCAGCACATGGCCAAGGTAACGCACTTCCTCCTTCGCCTTCCTCGTGCATCAGCCTGGAGTTCTCCATTCTCCTCCACGGCCTCGCCTCCTGGCTCGTCCTTGGGTTGTCCCTCTCCTCTCCAGCTTCCTCGGTGGCGCCACAGATCCCACCACTGCCACCAAATGTGGAGGGGCAAAGTGGCCTCCCCACGAAAAAGGGGATCTGGACCGACCGGATTGAGGTGGTGGAGTAGAAGGAGGAGGCAGGCAGCGTCAATTGCAGGAAGAAATTAAGTTTTATTCTTTTAACCCCAAAAACCATCAATAAGCGACCAGAGACAGCTTCATAAGTCCTCTAGTCTCTCACCAGACTAGTCAGCTCTCCCTCCCACAGCAAAATGAGCCCCCTTTATAGTGGGGCAGCATTTCATTGCCAATTGGGCCACCCCACTACCCGTGGTGACATCGACACAGTCGAACATTCCAAAACAAAACAATAACCAAGAATCACACCCTTCAATAAACAGAACACAATCCCCCTTAAACCTACAAACCCTTAAATACAAATAAACCCCACATTCTCCCCTTAATTATACATTCAAACCAAAACCAACACCCCCCTCTTACGGCAATGGGCTACTCCACTTTAGCCAGCGCTCCATAAAACCCCCCCCTGCAGCGGTGCGCGCTTCCGCCCAGGAGCAGCGGAGCCGACCGGGACCAAGCGGATGCAGGTGAGGTGTGGGTGAGCAGCACGGTGAGATATGATGGTGTGGGATGATTGACCAGTGCACAAACTGTTACAGGTTGGGAAATGGGACAGAATGGGAGTCGCGGTGCTCCGCGCTCCCGACGCCGACACCCTGCTCACGTCACCCGTTCCTCTGCCCCAAAGCACGGCAGGGCACAAGAACCGTATTACATGCTAAATAAAAATCCCCTACACAACCCTCTGTGTGTGTGTGTGTGTGTGTGTGTGTGTGTGTGTGTGTGTGTGTGTGTGTGTGTGTGTGTGTGTGTGTGTGTGTGTGCGCGCGCGCGCGCGTGGGCGCGTAAAACAGCGTCTCTTTCGCTCGCTCTCCCGTGCGGGCAACGCCACGCCGCGTCCTCGTGGGGGGAGACAGTGAGAAGGGGAGGCGGAGATCGCTCACTTTCTCACAATGTAAATGTGAATTTTGGTAATTAATTTGAGCCTTCCATAATTACAGTTAAGAGCTTTAAGAGAAACTCAATCATGAAATCACAAGCAATCGTTTTTCATCTTTACAATCCATAAAATCCTAAGAAATTCACGTCAACTTTTTTCGAGACTGTAGTTTTAACACCAAACCTGCCAAAGGATGAAAAGTTAGCCAGCGGCAAAAGTCCCACATATTTACCTGTAAATGTCCACTACTATGTCTTGGATCTTCTTCTTCTTGATTATTTTTTTTTTCTTCTTCTTCTTCTTCCTCTTCAAATAAATAAATTATCGATCCTTTCCGGGCAATAAGTTGAGCCGTCGCTTCCGGTCGTTTTAGAACAAACAGTGTTCCTAATAAAGTGGCCTCTCTACGGCTGGTGGAGGCAAAGAGACTCAGCGTCCAGCTGAGGCGAATGGAAACAGGAAGTTAAGATATTTAACTGTTCAGTCCACTCGATCCTAAGCTTCTGCCGCTGCAAGATTGTGGGGCTCAATGAAAACCACAAAGACACCCTGATCATGTGTCACTAGGGCAGTTTTTTTTTTTTTTTTAAATTATTATTCTTTGGGTCCTGCGATGGAAGACCCAAAGATGTTGGGGCCAGAGGTCAGCAGCATCTTAGATTCTCGTTTCATTGATGCACAATCAGAAAGGTCAACAACTTCTTAAAAAGGGTACTGGATCGTCTCTGCTATTGTTTTGTCCGAAAGCCGCTTCGATCGTGCTCAACTTCTCTCTGCGACTGCTGAACGTCAGGAAAGGAAAAAAACAGGAATCTGTGATGGATCATCGCTGCAAATCCAGCGTCTTGGCCGTGATTCATGACTGGTGGCACGACCTCACATTGGGAAACCCACTTAGAGCGGGTGTGTGTGTGTGTGTGTGAGTGTATGTGTGGGAGGCAGAAACCTCCCATCTCGCAGTGAAGTCGAGTTGTGGGAGACAAGTCGGACACCTTCTCACATCCACAAAAAAAACAAAAGAAACATAATCGCCTCAAACAGCCACTGAGATCAGCAGAGTTCACCTGAAAATATTTTGAAGGGATTTTTAAACATTTTGGAACATTTTTTAGCGCAAGCAAGCGATGGAATTAAATATAATAAAAAAAGAAGTTGCAAATTGCAGCAACGTAACATCAAAGTTGCACTGTATGATGATGAGGATGAGGACGATGATGATGATGATGATAATGATTGTTGTGATTGTATGTTACATGTTTTGACCACCGGGTGGCACCACCTGTTGGTTGCCAGGTATAAAAGTGTAGCGTGAGATTGAAGTGGAGACCTTTTGTTTGTAGCTGAGAGCATGTGATTAAACAACAAACAACACAAACATTACATTGTTTCTGGAGTAAATGGTTAAGGACAACATGGAGTTGAAACCGCCGGAAAGCTTGAAGCTGACAGGCAACGTCGACGAAAACTGCTGCGCTTTCCAACAGCAGTTCCACCCGTATGTTACAGCTTTGGCACTCGAGACGAAGCCAGAGGCAAGAAAGGCGGCGCTGCTGCTAACGCTTTAAGGGCCACAGGCCATAGAAGTATTTAACACGTTCGTGTTTGACAATCCTGGAGACGATGGGAAGTTGGATGCGATGCTTAGTAAATTTGATGCTCACTCTTCTCCAAAGAAGAACGAGATGTATGAGAGGTACGTGTTTCGGTCTCATACTCACGGCAGCACGAGCCCTTTGATTGCTTCCTGACGGATTTGCGGCTGAAGGCGCAGTCCTGCAACTTGCAAATAATAATAAATAACTTGCAAGTGATGATAAAAGCATCTGGACTGAAAGACTACAATGGGCGGACAATTAAATTTTTGGGCACATGCAGGTTGAGTGCCACAGTAAAAATGAGTGCACCGCCTATTCTTCTTTGTTGAGAAGGCGTGAATCACTTCTGGGTGACAGAGTCTGTGAAGAACTGGGGCTAGTATAAAAACAGTGTACCTTATCATTCCAACCATGAACCCAGTGATTGACTCTGTGGACACGATAGTCCAGAACATCTCAGAAGTTTTCAAGGGTTTCCGTGTGTTGTTCTTCACAAATAAAATACAGTTGAAGGAAGGTGCCCGACCAATTGCGCAATGCAGCACGCAGAGTTCCTGCTCCATTGAAAGACGGCCTAAAGAAAGAGCTGGACAGAATGATTATGTTAGGAGTGATTAAACAGGTTAATGAGCCTGCAGACTGGGTCAACTCAATGGTCAGCACCAAGAAAAAGAATGGATGGTTGCGAATATGTTTGGACCCTAAAGACCTAAATGAAAAGATAAAGCGTGAACATTATCAAACACCCACACATCAAGAAATCATCAGTGAAATGTCAGATGCTAAGGACTTCACAAACCTTGACGCCTCACAAAGCTGAAACTGGAAGAAAGCAGCACAAAGTACTATACCTTATACCTATACTATACATACTATACTCCCTTCGGTAGGTAGTGTTTTCTCAGACTGTCTTTTGGAATAAAGTCAGCACCTGAGATATTTCACGGAGTGATGGAGCAGATCATCGAGGAGTTGAAAGGTGTTCAAGTCTACATTGATGACATCGTCATCTGGGGGTCCACAGCTCAAGAGCATAAGGGCATAATGAGAGGCTGTACAGAGTGATGGAGCGCACACAAAAATTTGGACTAAAACTCAACAAGAGTAAATGTGAGTTTGGCTTTCAAGAAATTCTCTTCCTGGGTGTCAAGCTGTCTTGCAAGTGGAGTCCGACCAGATCAAAGCAAAGCACATGCAATACAGAACATGCCAAGGCCCACTGACAGTACAGGCGTCCTACGCATCACGGGCACGGTCAAGTTCATAGGCAAGTTAATCCCCAATCTAACAGCAAAAACATTGTGCATCCGGGAGCTTCTGTACGGGAACTGTGAGTTTAAGTGGACAGTTAAACATGAGCGGGAGTGGCAGGAATTGAAGAATACACTGACCAGAGTACCAGCATTGTCATTTTATGACCACAAAAAGAGGATTAAACTGTCTACAGATGCCTCCAAGGATGGCATTGGTGCTGTTCTACTCCAGGCTGAGGGTGAGCGCTGCAAACCAGTAGCATATGATTCTATCTGAATGCCTGGTGTATGGTTTGGAACGTTTTCATAACTATGTGTACGGCCTGCCATCTTTCACAGCCGAGACTGATCATCGCCCACTGGTTGCCATCAATCATTTCAACACAAACATGACAATGATGATGATGATGATGATGTCATGAAGAATCAGACGAAGGTCGATATCGATCTCAACGTTTTTTAGAAAGTCGAGATAGACGGAGAGCGGGGGTTTAACTATAACCTTGTACTTTAAGACAACACAAACATAAAAAGAAACATGACTTTATGTAAAGTGTGAACATTAAAATTGTTGACACTATAAAAAAAAATGAAATTGATTCTTACAGCAGCTGAGTTTTACAAAAAACCTTTATTTTAAAAAAGTATGTTTTTATTTTATTTTTTTATTTTTTTTAGTCAGTGTTGTTTTAAAGTTGTAATTCCTTTTTTCTCTGTGGTTACTGAAGGTCGTGGAACAAAACTAGCTGACCAAACAGCTGGAATGTTACAGGATGAACAGCTGACCAATCAGATGGAATCTCTGTAAAGTTAATCAGTGGAGCTGCAGATAAAACACTCTCTATGTATACATTTACATATATTTCTCAGTGCATCTTGGACTTGTCTCTCATCCCGTGCTGCCAAAAATGCTCCATCACTATCTCGCCTCCTCCTCCTCTGCTCGCTTGCCTTCCTGCCTTCCATCAACGTCGCTGGCAGGGTCGAGACCAAACTGGAGGCGTCCCCAGCCAAACTGGGATCAAAGTTGCGGCAGATGAAGTGACTGTGATTAAGTGACGGGTTGTTGTTTGCGAACGAAAACAGAGAGTGTGAACAAAGGCAGCCGGCTCCTGATTGGGGACCGTTTTTTCGGGGAGCCAATTGTGTTTTTTTTTTTTTTGTTTTTTTTTGGCAAAAGTGACAAGTTATTGGTCAAGATGTGTGGCGCCATCTATCTCCATCCATTGGTGTATGAATGTGTGTGTGCATGGGTGAATGAGAGGCCTTTCTGCGTGGTCCCGTGAAGGTGCTGGAAAGCGCTATATAAGTGCAGTCCATGGAGTCCATATCTGTGCTTAGGGGTGGTTTGTCAGGCCTTCTCTGCGGGCCTAAACATAGGCCCTGTTTGCACTTGGTCATTTCATGCGTTTTTCGAATTCCGATCGGCAAAAAACACACGAAGTAACCAAGTGCAAACAGTCCAAATCCGTTTTGTCATCCGAATACCTGGGTATTCGCTTCACATAAAATCGCATTTGTCACGGACGTGCGAACAGAATGCGAGCTCAGTCCACATTAACGACCGCCTACTCCACTCACCTCTCCCGTGTACGTACTTGGTCGGTGCCCCACCTCCCGGCGTCGTCATTATAAAGCTACAAACAAGAAGCAAAAACAAATATTTTTTGTTAGACTCTTTTATTAGGATGCTAATAAATTTCATTCCGCATTAGCGTATTTTGTCAGTGGAGCAGCGGTCGCAGTTTCCCACATATGAGATTAAATGTGCGACGTTGCATCCGAAAATTTGCCAGCCACTGTTGATCCGAAAATAAAGTCGTCACCACTCTGTCCCACCAGTCGTTACTCCTCGTTCCGATCCATACGAGCTGCAGTAGAATTAAAACGAGTGACTTGATATAGTGCGCAAACAGGAAGTTGATTCTTATTCGCTGTCATGTGTTAAAAACTGTGTGTAAAACTCGCCGTGGTTTTGCGCTTTACTGCCCCCAGTCGTTAAAAACGGAAATGACGCATGTTGCATTTGTTGTAGGTTCGGCAGGGGGGTCGGGGGGGGGGGGGATGCTTCGAGATCCGTTCTCGTGATCCAATCGCCCAAAACAGTTACAAGTGACCAAGTGCAAACAGGGCCTTACTTAGCAAAGTAAATTTTCTCATATAAAAGATCATAAAGTTATTCTCCATAATTTGGTCTTTTCACGTCGGACAATATCCACTTGGTCGCATTGCTTCCACTGTTGTATATTACAGAAGAGTTTTTATCCAATCATGTTTCAGCTGGCTTGTCATGGCTTGGCAGATTTCATGTTTAAATCTGAGGCCTTCAGAATCAACGTAGCGGGCTCCTGTTCGCTGTAAGTGAACCGACCACAGTCAGTTGCGATAGGCATTCAGATCTCAAACATATGAAGCCAAGACCAGCTAGCCGGCTTTATGCTGGACTTACATGGAAGCTTCCTGTGATTGGAAAAGCCCTGAGAACCCTAACAGACTTAACTCAAGTCGGAGATCCAGTTGCCACCATGGGGAACCCCCGACGGCTGAAGGAGAATGTAAAGATTTAGTTGCCGAATCATCTGCAATTTGAAATGTAAATAACATGCTACATTGGCGCAGCAGCTTGCGGCAACACGTTCAACTGTTTAACAATTTAAGAGTTTGATAGTTTATTTCGTCGTCGTCTCATCGGTCTCTCATATAAATCGGCGACAATGCGCAGTAGTTTATTGGACACGTTTGGAGTTTAAGGTCACAGAGTGTAGTTTTGGTGGACTTATTCAAACTTTGTTGAGGAATTTCTTAAAATCTCCCAATTTGTACATTTTGACAGTATCAGTGGCCTCAGTCACATGGTCTTAATTATGATTGAAATGCTGCGGAAACTGTGTTGCTTGACTAGGTCACCTGTATGATGGTGATGTAATGTGTAAGTGTGATTCTGTATGTTGAGGGTGTTATGAAGTGGCCTTGATGTGAAATGCACGTCCCGCCACTGCTTCTCACTTATTTTCTGTTATGCCCCCCCCAAAGAAGAAATCCCCCCCCCACTCTCCGCCACTATGTAATTGTACAATTTGTCTCTAAAATTGCCATAAGTACATCTCTGCATAACATTGCTTCGTTAGTAGCATTAAAAAAGAAAAAAAGAACAAAATATAGATCAACTTACAACAAATAGCTAACAATGTTCTTTAGTCTGTCACAGAAAAGATTTAAAGTGCTTCAATTTTGCCTGAAATAAAAAAAAATTCTATCTAAACTACAAACATTTTTTGACCGACTACTTGAACTGTTTAAATTTGAAAAATGAAATCTAATAAAATAAATAATGATAATAATAATAATAATAATAATAATAATAATAATAATAATAAATTCAAATTGATCCACAACATTAACTCAGGAGCACAATATATAAAACGTGCCACCTTATATGATGCCAACAGTGATGAACAGTGATCCCCCTAAATTTAGCTGGTGCTGCTTATATTCAGGTGAGCTTTATAGTCCGGAAATTACGGTACACAAATGACGAGCACAAAGCGGAAAAAAGTGAGCCACAACAAATACTACAGGAAACTAACGAGAAGCACCAGAAACTCCCCCAAGACAGCAACAAGGCTAAAATGATAATAGATTTTTTTTTTTGTTCAAAACCATTATCCACGTAGCTGCAGGCAATAATATTGCACAACCCATTCACAACAACTGGAGTAGGCTATGAATGGGCTGTGAATGGGCTATGAATTGGGATCGCTTCTTATTTTCAGCAGCAAACGGAAATGGCTGAGGCTCCTCCCAACTCCTCCTGTGCTGAAACAGATGACTGTCCATGGGGAAGAGATCTCGATGGGGGGGGGGACTTGGCAATACAAAGGAGGAATGCTTCACAGTTAAATTTGACTTATTTTGCACACCTGGAATTTTAGAGGACACATCAAGGACTTAGAATTCCTGTCACGTCATGCCAACTAGAAATTGACATGTCATGTGTGGTGGCACGAGAAGCATCATTATCCTGAGTTGTACTTATTTTATTTTTATCTGTATTCCCTTTACTTATTTAATTCCTTTGTAAAAGTCAGCCGTCCCGCACTTTATTGATTGTTTTAAACATCCATTCAGCTTATTCCTTACGTCTATTTGTGCATAGCAGTTCAAACTATGTGAACCATGTACTTTCTTTGAAACCCTACTTTAAGTTATGATTTACCGCTACTGGCGAGCCACTGGCCTGTGATGCTTACGGCCCTGAGCACTGCGGGAGGCGTACTTTATTTTTCTGAATGAAAGCTGGCAACGCTGGCTTCTGCAAATGCTTTATGAAGTTCATGGTGTTGAAGTTTCCAGTGACGCTGCTATGTCATAGTTGTTTTGTTGTTGTTTTTTAATTGCTGAAAGGAGAAACGGGATCAATCCCTTGAAGCTGAGGCATTTCGTTTTTTGAATGACAATCTTGGCTAAACTCAAAATATTCAAGTGAATGCTGTTTTTTGTTTGTTTTGCAAATTTTTGTTTTTTATCTTTTGACGTTTTGTTGATGTGTTCTTTCACTTGCACTTAGTTATGTGGGGATGGGTGTTTGTTTTGGTATTTAATTTTTTTTTTTTTTTTTACAGCACTGTGTTCCATGTTGGGTGCGTACAGTATATAATACATATCTAATGTTTTTGATATGATGAACATTATTCATTAATTTTAGCACATCATTTGGTCATAAAATAATAGCAGCAACAAAAATATTTTAGGATTTACCGTATTTTCCGGACGATATACCGCTACTTTTTCCCCATGCGGCTATTCTGTGTTTTTATTATTTTTATTTATTTATTTATTTATTTATTTATTTATTTATTTATTTATTTATTTTACAGCTAACGGCCACTAGGGGACCTTCTCCACTATGGATTTTTGGGTGGGCTCGGGAAAGAGTGAGACAGGCAGTTCGCACGAACAACAAAAGCAAAAGTGGAACCAAATACAGAACGAGAGCAAAACAGTTTGCGCAAAGGAAGTTTTCATGCACAAAACCCTCATTGTGGAAAACAAACGAAGAATTGCATATGATGCAGCTTTCAAGTTAAAGGAAGTCGATCTGGCTAGATCGCTCACGCCCTCGTCTGTATGTTCTCCTGTCTTTATGCGCTCTGTCTTTGTGAGCTCCGGTGGGTCGCTGCTTCGAGTTCTGGTCCGACTCCATACCAATTAACCGAGGTGACGAAACACCTGCTGCTTATAGTCCAGTGCGGCTTGTATATGTGCGACACATTTGTTTTCCCCCCTAAATTTAGCTGCTACGGCTTATATTCAGGTGCGCTTTGTAGTCCGGAAATTACGGTACTTAAACTGGCTGAAAAGAGCCAGAATTCTCGTCGCTGCTGTGATTCTCTGGTGAAGCTCGCCACTGATTTCTTACACATCTGCCCCACCTTGCAGTGCCAAGCTGAAGAACAACAGGGAGGTTTGCATCAACCCCGAGACCAAGTGGCTGCAGCGCTCCCTGAAGAAGGCCATCAACAAGTAAGGAAGAGAAACAACACAATCTCTTCATCCGGCTATTTCTATATTTGAAAACACTTTTCCAACTCCTTCACTCTGACTTAATGTCAAAATGCATCTTTGTTGTGTAGACTTTTTTGGGGGGAGTGGCACTCGGCTGATGTTCGCCCGATGCTTCTTCTCAGACTGACAGTTGTTTTATTTATTCATTTCTGAAGCAGATTTTTCAGACGCATGTGAAACCTGAGAGTCACTGGACAGAGAATCATGCAGGATAAACTGCACAACCAACGCTTGTGTGCAGTTGTTTGTTGTGTGCAGTTGTATGTGATTGTGTGTGTGTGTGTGTGTGTGTGTGTGTGTGTGTGTGCGTGTGTGTGTGTGCGCGCGTGCTTGTGCGTGTATGTGCATTGCGGCTGCTCTCTGTCAGTGTCCCCTCTTTCATGTCGGATTGCAGTCGCTCAGTCATTGTGTGATGTTGTTGCCAGCGACCGGAGACACACAGCCGATCAGCTGACGTCAGACAACAGAATCTTTGACTGAAAACAAAGATTTTATCTATGCTTCGTGTTGGCGACTCCTGAACTGACTACTGACCTGCAGATTCAGTGCCTAACCTGCTGACCCTGTTGACAATATTGTGACTATGGAATTTCACTCACTTCCTCACCGACTTCCCATTAAAAAATGTGGGTGATTTATGACTGCCTTCACGCGGGCCAGACAGAGACCGGCCCGTGGGCCGTAGTTTGGCCATGCCTGATTTAAATGCTGCAGCAAGCCACTTCCTGTTCCTCAATTTTCTGTGTGTTTCACCCGTCGCTGTAAAGGACAGATAAAAACATACATAAATACACTAAAAGATCTTTTTTTTTTTTTACCATCAGATTGTGTTTTTGCGTCACAAACATTCTGGAGGGTGTGATATCTTGACACAATACGATGTGACATTGAACTTGCTGAGCTCAAACGTCCGGGACATCCCTGAAAGGCTCATGAATGACCTTCATCATATTCATTTGTCCTTGTTCTCAGGGTGAAGAAGAGCAGGAGACAGGCAGGCAACAACAAGCTCCATTAAAGACGTGCCAGCGCCCCCTGCTGCCAACCCTGTATACCTCACTATCACTGCTATGGATGTATGTATATAACCACGTTGTATATACCAGAGCACTTCTCTGGACCACTGGCACATAAGAACTGCACCGCCAAAACAACAACAACACAACAACAGCAGCAGTAGCAATACCAGGTTCCTCCGGAGACCCACAAAACACCACAACTCTACGCTAACCTACACGAGGAATTCCAAGACTCGGTTCCAGCTTCCTGTGTGACACGCAAGGCCTTGTGGATAACCACCATAACCGTAGCCGCCTTCACTTCCTGTCCCGCTGACGCAGAAGAGACAAGCGGCCGCAAGACTTCCTGTTTGGAAAGCGTGCAGAGACGAGTGAGTCCGGAACGGATGGAGGTGTGAAACAAAAGCCTCCTTCACTTCACTGACGGACGACCAGACTCAGATGGCAACAATGTTGCTGTTGCTTCAGGACTTGGCTGTGAAGGTCAAAAGGTCAATGTGGAGTTTGACGGTGAGCGGGGAAACGTGCAAGGGAACCACTCTGTGATGGCCTTTTGCCACAGACACACAGACACACACACATTCAAGAAACAGGCGCAGACGGTGCTAAATATTCAGGATAAGCCAATGGAAAGAAGTTATTTTTTCACTGTCTATTTTATGCAAAATTGATAGAAATGTTGTGTCAAATATATATATATATATATATATATATATATATATATATACATATATATATATATATATGTACATACATATATACATACATATACACACATATATATATATATATATATATATACATACATATACATATATATATATTATATATACATACATATACACACACATATGTATATATATATATATATATATATATATATATATATATATATATATATATATACATATATATATACATATGTATACACCAGTTGTAAACTATGTTAAGCGCTGTATGCAAATCTGATATAAGGCTGAGTGTATTTTTCTGCCAAGGGCCAAACTGCACTGATAAAGAATATGAAGAAGTGGGACTGAAGCACTTTATTTATTTTCTACTAACTTGACGTATCAGTCAACTATCATCAAATGTTTCTATTGTGATGCAACCGCATAAAAAAACAACAACAACAGCAGAGGAACCTCAACAAACACTGATATGAGAATGTAGATGGACCAGCATTACACACATGGTATTGTAAAATAGAGGTTAAAGGAACAGTGTACAACGTTTAATGGAAAGAAATGGGACTGATTGAGTTTTAGTAAAAATGAAAAAAATCTGGCCCCACAGTGTGTGGGTCTGTTGTGTGTGCGATTTTGAAAGAAAGAAGCAGGACGAAGCATCAAAAAGTGGTGGTTAGCATCAGCACATTAGCACCATTACAATACACTTTCCTACTGCTGGATGCTGCTGAATTTTGCACGCTTGGCCTTTAAATTTGACGGCGGAAGATCAATGAGCGACTGCAGTGTTTTTTATGTCACCGACATCAGCTGATCCATCGGTCACACAGGAAACCTGACAACACTCAACTTCCTGTTTGTCACCGTACCTCTCGATACTTGTGTTTTTGGAACTATTTTTTTATTTTCATTTCAAAACTTACTACCGGTAACTGCCTCTCTAGTTTGCTGTATGTCTTCACCTTCTCAGTGTGACTGACTGACTAACTGTGCTTCATTACAGTTTTTCGCAAAAGAAAAGCGATATTTAAAAGATTTCGACAAGGTACAATTGCAATTTGCAGGTGTCTATGCACTTCACACCCATCAACGGAAGTTGATGGGTGTGAAGTGCATAGACTGTAATTCTGGTAAAATCTCGTCCCGTAAGATTAACAAGAATTGGGTTTGCTTTTGTTTGTTTATGTTTGTTTGCTGCAAAGAATGGTTGTTATATTTTTTTCTCTTCGATTAGTTGTAAAAAAATAATCTGTTTTCTCCTCCGCTGCAGACCTGCACTGTCAAGGACCCGCCTGCTCTGAGAGGTCCGCCTGCACTGCCAGGACCGGAAGTTGATTTAAAGCCTTTCAAATTAAACGCGTTTGGACCGGAAGTTGATTTAAAGCTTTTCAAATTAAAAGCTTTTATAAATTAAATTATTTTATAACAGAAGACGTGACAAAAGAGGGCACTTGGCGTACGGTGAGTGTCAAAAAAGTACAGCAGCAAAAAATAATAATAATAATAATGATAATAATAAAAAGAAAAATAGATCAGGTCGATAGATACCCGAAAAGGCCTTGGCTTTGTTTTTGTTTTTTTGTTTTTTTAATTAATATTTTATTTTATTTTATTTTATTTGTTTTCTCGGCAAACATTATGAAAATATCTCCTAATTATGAGATAACCTCTAAATTACGAGAGAAGATCTCTTAATTACGAGATCTTGATCTCATATTTTAGCAATGACGAAATAAAATGAAAAGGAAACTTCTAACTCTGTAATCAGCGGCAATGATGACGCCACCGCAGCTTAACAGATATATGTTTTTTTCAGGAACTTTGTTTAGAAAGAAGAATAGACTGACAACAAGTAATATTTCAAAAATATAAATCTGAAACCAAGTACAGCGGAAAGCAATTCTATCTAGTTTCCCTCTTGTGCTCAGTGATTACCGTGATACGTAGCCGAGTAGACCTCTCAGTGCAGGCAGGTCCTGACAGTGCAGGTCCTGCAGCCAGACCCCTCTCATAAAAAACATGAGTGTAAAAAACTTTTAGCGATATTTGAGAGGTTTTACGAAATGTAGGCGTTTCCATCACCAGTTTTTTTTTTAATTGCGATATTTAGGTTTTGCGCCATTCTAGGGGTGATGGAAATGCAGCTACAGACTGACTGATTCACTGACTCACTCACACAATTACTGACAACGCGCTCCAAAATCTACTTTTCAGGCCGGTGAAGAGTTTGAAAAAGAGGAAATGAACGCGTGAGGCACATTAGCAGCAGGCCTGTGGGATATTTTAGCGCCACGTAATTGTTAAAAAAAAAAAAAAGAAAAGAAAAATTCATTTGTTCTGCTTCATCACTAATCCTGGTCCAGCCACACGAGCTCTGGTCATTTTTTATAATCCGTCAGCTCTAATAAATCCGACCATGTAGAGCCAATTCATTTTTATGGTACAGCTTTGACCTCTGACCTTTGCGTGGCAATACGAGGGCCATGAGACCGAGACTGGACATGGTTCAGCAGGTTTCACGGGGGTGAATTTTGGACCTTTGGGGCCTTTTTTCCCCTGGATTCCTGAACTCAGCTGGGACCGTCGAGGCAGCGACTGACAGACTCCTGAAATGTTTATTAAGAAAGCATTTGTATTGACGCGTTCACACAGACTGAGGTGTCAATTTACTGTGTGAAATATTCTATCATGAAAGAAGAAGGAAATATGACGAGCCAGCCACGGCTAATAACAAAAAGTCCAGCGGGCTAATTAGAGTTTTGCATTAGAGGTAAACGAGACGCTGGGGAGCCGTTCGAGTCTCACTGACGGATGAAGAGACACATCGAACAGCGAGACGGAAAAAAACAACAAGAGCAAAAATTTCAGGGCGCGGCATCAGGTCACACTAGGTGTGGTTCCAGCGAGCATAACACCAGTTAAAAAAAAAAGGCCTCACTCTGTTTAGTACAGAAAACCAGTACTACTCATTCTGTTTTATATTCTCCATCTCCCCCCCTTCCCCCTGTAGGGGAGGAAATATCTAGACACAAATAGTAATATCTCCCCAATACGTATTCCGTCGTTCCGGTGTCAAGGTGAGGATTTCAAAGTAAAATACATAATAATTAATTTAATCTTACTCCATTTGATAATAATAACTTTACTTTTATATATTGATTGAGAGAAAGACTTGATTAACAATTAAGAATATAAACTCAATAATAATAAAATTCTCGTGATCTGACATTAGTCTTCAGTTCAGGGATGGCTTCTATAAATTAACAAAACTATTCAGTTTGTTCAATAAAAATGGAAGAATAGCCTGATGTCTGGGTTGGAGTATTCAGAGGTTATTGAACATGATACCCAATCTTATCTGACCAACTCAGA
This sequence comes from Nelusetta ayraudi, assembly GCF_046127955.1. NCBI lineage: Eukaryota > Metazoa > Chordata > Actinopteri > Tetraodontiformes > Monacanthidae > Nelusetta > Nelusetta ayraudi. Next base: position 4,310,275 of record NW_027466100.1, on the reverse strand, counting down.
GGTTAAGGGTTTGAATAATGTCCAGTGAAACTTACCATATAACTAAGGTCTTTGGGATTCTGATTAATCCCTATCTTAGTTCAGTGATGGCAGATATAGACAAAGCATTCAGTGACCTTCTTAACATAGAAGAACAGCCCAGACATCTAGGTTGAGATGTTCAGAGGTTTATATCTTCCAACTCAATAGTTAGAAAAACATGACACTCAATCTTTTCTATTCAACTCAGAGGTAAAGAGTACTAGCATTACTCAGACAAATCTACCATATAACTGAAGACTTAATCAACATCTAATGTCAGATTATTCTCAACATAGAACAAAAGTCTCAACAAGTTGATACTGAAGGGAAATGGATAACATACCATTTTATTGCGATGTCCAGAGTAAAAATGCAGCAAAAATGTAACAGACCGGTTGTGTAAAAATGATGGTAAACAAATCAAGAAGTCAAAGAAAAATAAGAAGAAGAAGAAGAAGAAGAAGAGAGAGAGAGAGAGAGAGAGAGAGAGAGAGAGAGAGAGAGTGAAAAAGAGAATCAAAAAAGAGAGTGGGTTCCAGAAAAGGAGAGGAGAAAGAGAGAGAGAGAGAGAGTGGGTCCCAGAAAAGGAGAGAAAAAAAGAGAGTTTCAGATTCTTGTTCCTTCCCTTAAATATCCTCCCAGAACAGAGACACTGCTAAAATGCATATTTAAAAGATTCAAATCAAATCTACTCTTCCTACTCGGGAACCTTTTGGTCATCAGGGGTTCCTTTCCCGCGACATATAAATCATGTTAGTTAATTACAATAGGTGAGTTTGATACAGTTGTAACCCCCGTCTTCCATTGTTAGAGAAAACACTTCAGGATGTGGATTTGACTGTCTTACACCCCTATTTCTTCGTGAGTCGGGAAGATTGCAAGTTTAAATTGGCACACGCAGATGTGACAGTGGCGGTCCGGTCACTATGCCTCCAATTGATCATGCGCCCTGGCTACTTGGCCAAAGGGGAGATCCCTTTGGCTGAATGGTTAAAGCGTGCATGGCTGTTACTCGGGAGTCTGGGGTTGGAAGCCCGCCTGGGCCCTCTGCGCCTTGCCACACAAAGACAACACTAGATGGAGCTTTTAGGTAATATTAAATGCTACATTGTTCACAATATAAACAAGTTGTGTTGTTATCATGTGACGGCAGCATCTGCTAACGTTTAAGTTACTACTGATTAATTCATTTATAAACAATTTTAGCTTGCTTTCCCCACTTCTGCTGCTAGCATCAAAGCTAGCTAGCTCGTTGAACCATGGGTGTATTATAAGAACTGGATACCAGACTGGCAATGTGGCGGCACACCAGGTACTGTAGCAAAAAAAAAAAAAAAAACATGGTCCCCAAAAGCATTTTCCCGATAGACTGCAGTGCAAAAATAAACGCCTCACGGCTCGCTGCTGCTGTGTGAAGAGAGTCAAAGAAACAGCAGCTAAACATCATTTACCAGAAAACAATTCCAGTCACAACTTTGTTTATTAGCATTTGCTGAGAAACATCAAAGCAGTGGGGGAAAAGGGGGAGTGGGATTTGACAACATCATTCACGGATGGCTTAAGGGGGACGTTGAGGACAAAAAGCTTCCACTGATCCCAGAGTCGTTCGGTCACTGGGCCCTTTGTTCAGTGGACGAACTCCTCTGCTGGCACTTACCAGACAAGCACCATTAGCATTGTAGGAATGAATGAATGTTGAAGGAAATAAGTGGAAACTCAGCCGGCGCTCTCACATTTCCCCCCCAGAGGCAGAAAACACTTTTCCTTCACTGTAAAATGTTGGACAGCTGCTCAGTGAGGTTTCACAAGTTCACAGATTGACCACAGATTGGAGGCTTATTGTACATATATATATATATATATATATATATATATATATATATATATATATATATATATATATATATATATATATATATATATATATATATATATATATATATATATATATATATACATATATATATCCACCGGGCAACAGAGCAGAACAGAACACAAGAGGAACACAATCCAAGGGCGTTTACCCACAGGCGCCCTAGGTAACATCTCGGTACGGGTCGGTATTGACGCATTTCCATGAGCCCCAGCACGGTCCCAGGGGTTACGATTTTGGTACCTGCATCCTTGGGGTTCGAAGCGAGCAGAGCTGACACCGTATGGGTGACGTTAGCAACGTGCAGGGCACTGATTGGGTAAGAGTTTTGACGAAAGCCAAAGGCAGTCTTTCACGAAAGACCAAAACCGCCATTTTTTAAATGCCCCGCGTGTGGATTTTTACAGTTTCACGTATTAAAAACTGAAAATATTATGAAACTGTACCATGGGCGAACGTAGAACTACAGACGTTCTCTGTGGCTGAAGAAAAAACTCATAGAGAGAGCTGGACGGACGGAGCGACACGCAATGAAAAGCCTTCCTGGTTTTGCAGCCGGTGGCCGTCGCTGTACAGCGAAACAGTGTCCGCAGAAAAAATTCAAATGCTGACTGACTACCGAAGCACCAAGGACTACAACGGTCGGAGTGGAACGAATAGAGACAATGTTGGAGGTTTGTTCAGCCTAATTCGGATGCGATGGAACACCGACGCGGTGGCCAACGGGAGTGAGACGGGCTCGACTCGGCCGGTGGACGACGAGAGAATAGTCGGCCACGACGCTATTTGAAAACATGCTTGAGGACTGTAAATGTGTTTTGTAACATCAAGCAACTTTAGTTTGAAGGCTATTTGCAAAGTAGAGCCATTGAATCGTGTCGATAAACCGCTAGCCACCACCGCTAACTCCGTGCTCTGCTTGTGTTGTGTTCGCTAGCAGCGAAACTTAAGAGGCAGTGATTCTGGCTCGCAAGTTTCGTAAGTTTCACTCCTTATAGCGATTTTAACGCTGCTAGCTTGTGAACACCGGTGGAATAGAGCTGTTGCTGTTTCGTGCTTTGTGTGGACTTAAGTTGTGCGGATATTCTTGTCCAATAATAAACGACTGTGAGACTCAGGTGATCGTTTCAGCATCTACATTTTCAAGTCAACAGTATGAAACAAAATCATTCTAAGCCCTACGAAAATGTCTTGCATAAATCAAAACCACGGTTAATACAAAAAGTGAATCCTATGGTTTCGGGGACACGGGAGGCACAAAAAAAACCTTTGGTTCGCCTTGCAACCGTGACTCCGCCCACGCTCAGGTACTAGTCGGGCTTATGGAAATACATTTCAACCGAGCTGTCCCGTACCGTGAAGGGCTGGCACTAGCCGCACAGGGCTAGTGGGTAAACGCCCCAACCGACCGTTACAATGCTAATTGGCCATTGTCTCTCTTAATGCATCATCTTGGTGGCTTCACTCAGAAGAAAAATGTTGCAGCAGTTTGCGTGTCAGAAGTTTCTTTTAAAAAGCCCAATTTGACGACGCACTAGCAGACCGTTTCATTTGCCCCCAGAGCCGCAAGGAATCCTAGGGGAAATATGTTGTTGTGTGTTGTAAGAATTATGTTGTTTGTTACATTTTTAGTGCGAATGTGTGAGTGTATGTGTGTGTTAGTCCATTAAAGGTAATGTTTCATATACGTTATGTGCCATGTTTGCGTTCGCGGCTGTTTAGCACCATGAGTCAGTGTGGACTTGGTTCTTAGAAGCGGGCCAGTGGCATTCTCGGTCGTGTGTAAGTAAATTTTTAACAGTGTTTCTTAAAAAGCTGCCGCGTTGTGTGTAGTATCATTTTACAAATGTGAACATATACAAGCCGCACTGGACTATAAGCCGCAGGTGTTTCGTCAGGAAACGGGTCCGCGGAGCGGATCAGTTTGCGGCTGCGAGCCTGTGACTCTGGACTTGCACCGCGGATCCTGCTTGCGGGGTCCCGCTGGTCACCTCGGTTAATTGGTATGTAGTCGGACCAGAACTCGACAACAAGAGGAAGAACTGAGAACATACAGACGAGAGCGCGAGCGATCTAGCCAGATCGACTGCCTTTAACTTAAAAGCTGCATCATATGCAATTCTTCGTTTGTTTCCGTTTGTGCGTGAAAACTTCCTTTGCGCAAACTGTCTTGCTCTCGTTCTGTATTTGGTTCCACTTTTGCTTTGGTTGTTCGCGCAAACTGTCTGTCTCACTCTTTCACGAGCCCACCCAACAATCCATAAATGGAGAAGGTCCCATAGTGGCCGTTAGCTGTAAAAAACCATAGATTAGCCGCACCGTTGTATTAGCCGCAGGGTTCAAAGCATGGGGGGAAAAAAGTAGCGGCTTATAGTCTGGAAATTACGGTAAAAACATATCTATTTAGACGTCAGAGGAGCGTGACGGACATTTTGCAACTTCATCGATCAAAATGACCTTTAACGATGAAGTCTAGTGTGACTCTGATGTGCATACACTACTGTTCAAAAGTCTTAGGGTCACTGACTGATTTCAGCATTGAACTCCATTTTAAGCAGTCTCATGAAATAATCTACTGCAATGCGTTAGGAACATTACATGTGCGGGAAAATCAGTCAGGATGTGCTGAACACATTTTGGGATGGCTTTGACGGTTGTTGCCTTGAATGTCTAACTGAATGTGATTTTAGAGAACGAATATCAAGTGTGCAGTATAGAAGTACAGAAGTTGAATGCTTTAAAGTTGTCCCACCCAAAAAAAGATATATATGAACATTTTCTCAATTCTCTCAATCACGTTTAGTTAGACATTGGAAATAGTTTTCAGTCAACACTGAAATGTTTATGTACTTGATTACAGTGCACTCGTAATGACTGCAGAGCATTCAAGATCATTATTTCATGAAACTGGTTACAATGGAGTTCAATGCAGAAAACTTTTGAACAGTAGTGTGTATATATAAATATACATATGTCTGTGTGTGTGTGTGTAATAGGCCTTTCTGCTAACATCCACAGCACTTCCACATCTTGCTTGCACCATCTGGTAACAGACGTCTTTCTCTTGAAACAAACTTCCAGCTACTTCCAGTAAGACATCACATTCAATAGGAGCAGACTCCTGCTGGTTGAGGTTCACTTGGCCTTCATACAAGCCCAATTGCAAAGTTCAGGTTGTGAACTTGCTTTCCTTGGAAAAAGTAAAAAAATAAAATAAAAAAAACCTAAATAAATTATGTGTTTCATATGTTCACGTCTCTCACGGCCTCATTTTCAAGGTGCGACAATAAACGCAGTGCATGGATGAGCAAGCAGGTCAGGCTGTAGGTCAAAGTTCAGACACCCGACACATGGCAGGAGGCGGGGATTTTAATCAGGTCCAATCAGAGCTCAGTATGCAAAAAACAAGGGTTGAGGACTCGTTGATGGATTCATCACAGTCAGATGTGAACCAAAAACCGCCCTCATAGCTACTGAGCTATTGTTTTATGAAAGCAGTCATTTCAGTGCGTGAGGTCATGGGGTCAAATCCCCTAAGGGGCTGTGGAATTTTATTTTTTTTTCCATTCCATCATCACTGACATCACACTGAGTTTTGCATGATGTCTGAGTTTCACAGTCGGTTTCATCAGATGAGTCATTTGAAGAAGGTTCAGTTGAAGGCACGAGCCCTTCCTTAGACTCGCCGGTCCGCCAGGCAGCAGCTTTGGGGCGATGGAGAGAACTTAGGTGGAAGAAGAAGAAGAAGAAGAAGAAGAAGAAGAAGAAGAAGAAGAAGAAGAAAAACAGAGCAGCCAAACTCTCGCACATTGGGTGTGAGACTCACGCATTTGACTTGTTCCTCACGCTCTCACGCCACACCTCCGATTTCTCACGCTGGAGGGCTGCATTGGCCATACGGTACCGTCGAAAGCAGTGAACATAGGTATACTGCCATCTGGTGGTGAGCTTCTGTACAGTAACAGGACCGCCTCGCACAGCAGGGGACACTATACCGCCGCCCCCCCAGCCCCCTCCCCATCAACGATTGCGTGTTCACATTAAACCGGGCCGTGGTGCTAAAAAGGTCGGGGACCACTGCTATAAACCACCACTAAATCTCACTCCAACATTTTTGTAAAACTTGGAAGTTCTGGAAGAAGAAGAAGAAGAAAAAAAACTTTATTAGTCTAGTGTGGTGAGGTTGGCGTCAAATAAAAAGGGCACGAGATGCTAATGGTGCGTCGGTCGATGGACCCGTTACTGCTGATCAGCCTGCAGTCTTCCAATTAAACCTCCATTACAACAAACCGCAATCAATAGTGAACAATAACACACAGTGCTCGTGGATCCATTGTGGATTGTGTGCAAAGTTAAAATAAACACAACATAAGCGATTTGCAAACTTCTCCTTTTACTTTTTATTGATTTTCTTTTGGGTCGGCGGACCGGGATATTGAGGTAAGAAACCTAAATGACAAAAATGGCAGCCAAATTTTACTGGCATAAGTCACAACTCCCAGTCAACCTTAACGTGGACCTTTTAAGGCTTTGTGTTCTAAAATAACTCGAAGAGGAAGTTCAACTCTGTCGTTAATCCACGCCGTCTTTTCACGAACGATCTTTCTTTGTATACTCAGTGGTGCTCATGTTGTTAGCGAGCTACTGCTTCTTTAAATACAACGTGCTTCAGGCATTAAACTTGCAGCGCCATCATCATCTTCATCATCATCATCATCATCATCTTCAGTTGTTTCCAGCAAAAAATGTACGATTTTAAAGAATCTGGCCCTGTGTAAACGGCCCCTTAGAGAAAAGTTAACATGTATGAACATGTAAAAAGGCATATGCATTGCTGTGTAACTACAGAGAAAATAACGTCATATCGATGGTCTTGCTTGAAAACGTTAATGTTATTAATGTCTTGGAATTATTATCATACAATTATTTTAATAGTTAATTAACTATTACCTCCTGTTTAAGCTTGTGTGCATTTAAAATGTGTTGGAGGGCTGTTTTGAGCTGGTGGCAGTCAGGGCCCAGAAGCAGATGCAAAGGTTACACTGCCTGGGCATCAGGAGGAGGGAGGGCTGCACGATTTTGGAAAAAATGAGAATCACATTTTTTTTTTTTTGTTTTGAAATGAGATCACGATTCTCCCACAATTTTCTTTCAACGCAAGTATTTATTACACTTATTGCCAATTCAGGAACAAGCGGGTTAGGAAAATGATGTATGAATGAATGAATTTGATTCACATTGTATTTATGGTATAAAATTATTTATTTTTTTAAGAGTCAATGCGTCACTGTCCCTCACAACACTAATAAACGATCGTCTCGTTGCAGAGGCTTATATAAGACGACAGTTGAGTGTTTCTGCTCGTTTTATTTTACGGAAGTCTGCCGTTGAGCTCTTTTCTTATGGCGCATAGCCGCTTCTGAGCTAGCTTACCGAGGGGCAATTTGTCGTCCGTGAGTGTAGGGAGAGGGACCAGTGTGTCATTTCAACAAATTTATTGTACGAGTTATTACTCCTGCCTCATTTAAAAAAAAATAAAAAAAATTTACGGAGTCTTCGTGTACCAAGTGGTCAACCATAAATTCTTGAACTGTTGACTAGTGGAATCTTGCTCTTCATTGCAGCTTGCCAAACTTCGGAGAAGGTGGTCTTGTCATTGGTAAATAATCTGAGTTATTGTTGTGTTTCACGTTAATAAATGATTTTGAACATAAATGAGTCTTGTTTTTGTCTTAGCTCCTAATTCCTTCCATTTTTAGCCACTCTTCAATTAGTTCCAGTTAAGACTGCTGGGTTGACAAATTCGGCAATGATTACGTCCGCCAAGTTTCATTCAATATATTCAGGGTTTCGTTCAATTTATTCAAGATTCATTCCATATATTCAAGATTCATTCCATATATTCAAGGTTTCATTCAATATATTCAAAGTTCATTCCATATATTCAAGGTTTCATTCAATATATTCAAAGTTCATTCCATATATTCGGGGTTTCATTCAATATATTCAGAGTTCATTCCATATATATTCGGGGTTTCATTCAATATATTCGGAATTTCGTTCAATATATTCGGGGTTTCATTCAATATATTCGAGGTTTCATTCAATATATTCAAGGTTCATTCCATATATTCAGAGTTTCATTATATATATTCGGGGTTTCGTTCAATATATTCAGAGTTTCATTCCATATATTCGAGGTTTCATTATATATATTCGAGGTTTCATTCAATATATTCAAACATTAATTTCCTGAACGGCATGCCATTATATATGTATATATATATATATATGCACACATATATATATATATGTATATATATACATATATATATATGTATATACATATATATGTGTATATATATATATATATATATATATACATATATATACGTATATACATATATACGTATATATACACACATATATATATATATATATATATATATATATATATATATATATATATATATATATATATATATATATACATATATATATTCATATATATATTTATATATATATATATATAGTATATATAGAGAGTTTAGTGAAACAACCAACAGCCTAACTGGACCCAATTTGAATGTGATCAACAGAAGTTCCACAATTAAATTCTTAAGGGGACTCGTTTCTGAATATTTCTGATTTTATCTTTATCAGGTTGGAATATGAATCAGATCCAGTAGAATCTAGTTCACATCAAGTTTTGACTCTAAACTGCTGTTAATTTATCCAAAGATTTGAATTAAAATTGCCAAGTTAAAATACAGTTTCAATAAATTGTATGTACGGACATGTTGTTTGTCCGGGATTCAAACTGAAACATGTTTCAGTTTCTCACAGTGGAATAAGAAAGGGCCAAATTATTGGGATCAAAATGTTCTTTTGAATAAATTTGGAATCACTGGAATCTCGGGAGTCCAAATGTTGGCAGGAAGCTTTCGGTGGGACTTGCTTACTTGTCGACCTTTGACCTTCCATCCCAAAAGACTTCTTTACTGCTATGTGGTCGTTGTATGTTTGAAGACAATGAGGGGTCCTCAAGGAAACATCTTTGCCCCGGTGAGGGTCCCGCTGGCCCCTCAAGATCCAGTTTGTCAGGGTCCCGGTGGTGTTGAGATGTAATGAGACAGGTTGGTTTTGATCGGGATTGACCTTCAGCCTCTCCAAACACTAAGACTGGCTCCTTGTTGGCCCACACAGGTGGAAAAACACTTGTTAGGTTTTGAGTCGGCATTAAAACGGAGAAGAAAAAACATACCGTCTTTATAAAATTGTGGCAAAAGAAAACACTGACACAATGGAAACAACCTGCACGACCCCGGGAATTAACACACACACACACACACACACACACACACACACACACACACACTTCCAATGGAAAGTGGGACATGCACAATATAATCTGCATTGTATGTGATGTCGATGCCCAGTGTTGCATGTGATTGTGAGTCTAATCTTCTTCATCTATGTTATTTATGAATGTGTGTGTGTCCCAGAACAAAGTGGCCCCTTGGAGAACACAGGATGTCAACACAACTAGCACCACACAATCAGCTGCTGCCTCGCCCCGGGCCGCAGGTCTGAGGGGATCCCTGGATCCCACTGAGACCCTGGAGAAAGGGTGAAGCCCCGCCGGTGGTTTCCAGGGTATCAGTGGAGGAGAACCGTCGCAGACCTGCAGACGCTGCTCTGTGCCGACCACTTCCTCTACGGAGCATCCTGTGGACATTGCCTCCTGCAGCGCCTCCCACAGGGCACGCTTCCCTAGTGCTCATAGGACTGAGCTTGCTACTGCTGTTCCACCAACACCTGCTCCCATACCTGTAATAATGAATCATCGACCATATAAACGTAACAAACGCATAACCCACAACCGCACAACCCACGCTACAGGCAGACTTTCCCCCCAGACATACAGACAATTTGGTTTTAACAGAAGCAATCTTTTATATCCACACATTTTATCTCCCCGTGGTCACGAGCGCACGTCTGGCGCGACCATTAACCTGGCCATGCTGAACGTGCGCTCCCTTTTAAACAAATATTTTGTCATAAATGAATTGATTTTAGATAGTAAGTTAGATGGTATGCTTTTAACAGAGACATGGCTTGGCACAGAGGCTCCAGCTGTCCTCACCGAGGCTTGCCCACCAAATTTTAGCTTTTTATTTTCTATCAGGGGATGTAAGAGGAGAGGAGGTGGAACTGCATCAATTTTTAAAAACAATTTAATGTCAAAGGAAGTTTCTTTTAACAGTTACTCATCATTTGAGTACCACGCTTTTGTTTTTAGCAGTCCACTAATTATTTGCACTAATGTATACAGACCCCCGCATTACTCAACTGCTTTTATCAGTGAGTTCTCCGAGCTTTTATCAATCACACTGACAACTTATGAGAGAATTTTAATAACTGGCGATTTTAACTTGCACGTCGACAACAACTCTGACCCACTGTCAAGAGAGTTTTTACACCTTTTAAACTGCATGAATTTTAACCAGCACGTCACACGGTCTACTCACAACAGGGGACACACCCTGGACCAAGTCATAACCTACGGCTTGTCCACTGGTGTGTCCTCTGTTGTTGATCTGGCCGTGTCCGACCATTATTGTGTGTATTTTAACATTGCCAGTTTTAACCAACAGGAAGCCCCGGTGAGAACGGTGAGGAAACGCTGCCTTACCTCTGAGGTGGCTGCAAATTTTATTGAGGTTTTAAAATGCACTCCTGCTGAAATTTTACCTGCACCCTGTGATTTTATTGTTGAAAATTTTAACAGCAAACTTAAATCCACATTAGACTCTGTGGCTCCACTTTTAACAAAAACTGTTAAACCAAAGCAGCTTTTATCCCCGTGGAAACATAAACCAGAGATTTTAAAATCAAAAAGACAATGCAGGAGTGCAGAGAGAAGGTGGAGAAAAAGCAAACCCAACGTTAATTATGAAGTTCTTCGTGAACAACTAAAATGTCACAATAATACAATCAAACAGGCAACAATCTCCCATTTTTCAAAACTTATCATAGAAAACAAAAATAATTCAAAGTATCTTTTCTCCACCTTCAACCTTTTAACTAATAATAATCTTAAAAAATCCCCAGAGATGCCGTCTGACGCTCTCTGCGAGAACTTTGCAGGCCACATCAGAGGTAAAATCGATGGCATCAGGTCCAGTCTTTTAGCGCATCAAATTGTATATTTTAATACATCTGGACTGTCATTTTTATCCAAGGAAACACTGGATAGTTTTGCCCTGGTTGATGCAAGGACACTTCGACGTCGAGTTTTCTCCCAGGTAAACCCAACAACCTGCCTTTTAGATCCAATTCCCACATCACTTTTAAAGACATTTTATGGATTCTTTGAGGAACAGATTTTATACATCGTAAATTGCTCTCTTCAGTAGGGTTGGGTACCTTTCACCTTTGAATCGATACAATACTTTTTTCGATACCTGTGAATCGATACTCGGTACCAAACGATACCTATTTCGATACTTTTTTTTTTTAAGTTGAAAGAATAAGTGAAAACAAGTCAAAACTTCTTAATTTCAACAGTTCTTTATTAAGAACAGATTTATTTTTTACTTCATATTAATCACACAAATCGCTCATTTAATTCATGCATTAATTTACCTGAACCATGGAGCCTCCACAGTAAAAAAAAAATAAAAAAAATAAAAAGGGCAACATCCCCTTCACAACAAACGCAATGACTGCTCGGTGCACTCGTTTTTCAGCTAAGGGAGAGCTGCCTTCTTGGCCAAAGTGAATGGCGTCTCTGACTGTTTGCCTGTCCCGTTACGGTGACCTAGAAATGGAAGCAGGAGTCATAGTGTTGAAAAGTATGAATTAAGATGACCCTAGTTTGTAATAATGAACAACACAAGAGCTGGTGAAAATGTATTACAACATTGACAGTTATGTTTAGCTCCTCTTTCTAAACGGGGCTCCTAGCAAGCTAAGCTAAAATTAAAGCTAAGCTATCCCAGCCAGCAGCTTAGCTTGTTAGGCTTAGGAACCATAACTACAGTAGCCCCGTTTGGAATGAACTAGCCAATGCTGGTAAGTGGTAACTATCTAACAAAGAGAATACTCACGTTAGCAAATTAAATAATGTTAGTTACCTGACGATGTTGAAGCCGACGCTTCACTCGATGTGAAAACACTTGCAGAGTCGTCCTCAGTTGATGATGACTGAGAGGAGGCGCGGTTCATCCTCAAACTATCAAACACTTCACAGTCTTCTGCGTTTAAATATATATTGTGCTTGATGAGGTGCTTCCTATAATTTGAAGTGTTTCCTTTGGGAGCTCTCGTAATGCTGTCGCAAAGGTTGCAACGAGCGCTGTCTCGATCTATGCTGGTGAAATATAGCCACACTTTCGCACGCTTACGGCTGGCAAGAGTTTTCTTGCCCATCGGTGCAGCGTGATGGTGCGTTCAAGAGCTCCTCGTAATTTACGCATGCTCTGTGAATGTGCGTTCAAAGGTATCGAAACGTGGTATCGTTTGTTTTCAAGTGAATTGATACCGGTTAGTACCGACCTGGCTCAGTCGATACCCCCAAAAATACCGATTTCGATACTCAAGCCTACTCTTCAGACGGGTGTCTTCCCTGCAGCCTTTAAAACGGCAGTGGTGAGGCCCCTTCTGAAGAAGAGCAATTTAGACCAAACTATTCTTATTACAGACCTGTATCCAACTTGCCATTAACCATTTTAACCAATTAATTATTTTTTTTAAGTACAAACAACATCTTAGAGAAATATCAGTCTGGATTTAGGATGAACCACAGCACCGAGACAGCCCTTGTAAAGATTTTAAATGATATCAGGTGTAATGCGGACTCAAATAAACTCACAGTCCTGGTGCTACTGGATCTAAGCGCTGCCTTCAATATAGTAGATCACCACATTTTATTAAACAGACTCAGAAACCTGGTGGGCCTCTCTGGCGCTGTTCTTATCTGGTTTTGTTCTTATCTCACAGATCGCTATTTCTTTTGTAAGTTTGGATGTGTGTTCCTCCGGAAAACATAAAATTAAGTGTGGGGTTCCCCAAGGGTCAATTTTAGGTCCAGTACTTTTTAATCTTTACATGCTTCCCCTTGGGGATGTCATCAGGAGACACGGCGTCACCTTCCACTCTTATGCTGATGATACACACTTTTACCAAAACTTCATAATTTTAAACCAACACAATCTGTAAAGAACCTGTGTGTCATTTTTGACTCTGAGCTTAGTTTTATTGCGCATATTAAAAACGTCACAAAGACGGGTTTTTATCATCTTAAGAACATAGCTAGAGTCCGCCCGTTTCTCTCCCAGGCAGACACAGAGGTGCTGATGCATGCTTTTATTTCTTGTCGGATAGACTACTGCAATGCCCTGCTCTCTGGTCTACCGAAAAAAAACTATCTGTAACTTACAGGTACTTCAGAACTCAGCCGCTCGTGTGCTTACTAGGACCATGGGGCGGGATCACATTACTCCAGTTTTAAAATCGCTGCATTGGCTCCCTGTGCGATTCAGGATCGATTTTAAAGCGTTTTTATTAGTTTTCAAGTGTCTTAACGGTCTTGGACCATCTTATTTATCAGATATGCTTTTATCATATCAGCCCTCGCGGATCCTGAGGTCCTCTGGAACCGGCCTATATTAGTTCCAAGTGTTCGGACCAGAACCCTTGGAGAGGCTGCGTTCAGCCACTATGGTCCAAAACTTTGGAACAGCCTGCCAGAGGGAATCAGGACTGCAGAGACTGTTGATGTTTTTAAGGGGAGGCTTAAGACTCACCTTTTTAGTTTGGCTTTTCCGTGATTTATTTAATTGTATTTTACTTGTCTTGCTTTTTAGCTTGAAAGCTTTTAGGATTATTGAATATTTTATCTTATTTTTATCTTTACTATCTTATTTCCTGTATATCTTTTTACTTTTTACAATCTTATAGTTTTTTAATTTAGTTTATATTATTTATTTTATTTTTATTTATTTTTATTATTGTTACTATTATTATTATTATTATTGTTCTTTCAACTTCCTTTCCTGTATTGTTTTTAGCTCCAGTGTTTCCTTGTAGGGGGTCTCCTCACTGGGAGGGGTCTCATCGTTCTGGGGACCCTCTCAGTATGGATGATCCCCGTGGGTGGCTGTTTCCTACTACAGGTCTCTCAGTGCCTTGCCATTTCAATTTTTATTGTGCTGATTTTTCATGTATTTACTTATTTATTTTTAAACTGTTTTCTGGGATGTTTTGTGTGTGTCTATGTGTGCGTGTGTGTGCGTGCATGTGGGGAAGGGGTGGTAACCTGTATGTGTCTTGGGAGGACACGGGTGGATGGTATTTGCTCTATTTTTCTTTTGTCTTCACTAATATTTGATTTTAATTTCTGTTAAGCACCTTGAGTTGCAAGCCATTGTATGAAAGGTGCTATATAAATAAAATTTGATTGATTGATTGATTGGTCTGCAGGTCTGAGTGGGTTCCTGGAGACAGAGTTAAGCCCCACCGGTGGTTTCCAGGCAGCCCCCTTCCAGTGGACGCCACCTGAGAGCTGATCAGGAAGAAGGACCAGAGGAAGCAGGTCAGATCGGCGCCAACGACACTTTGATGAGTTGAGCTTCGTTGAGTTTTGACGAGTGGGGGGTTGTGATGGAAGAAACCCCGGCCTACTCACTCACTCACCACCGTCCCCAAACATAATTTCTCTTTTCTTCTTACCCACTGAACTCTGAACTATCCTGCATGTTTTGTTCTCTGGAATTTCTCAAGCCAATTAGGTTGAGATTCTGCTTTCTGCAACTCTCACACAATAAATGGCTCTTCACATGAGATAGTGAGATAGACATGTGTGTGGGCACAGCATGTTGGGGGTCTGCTGGGGGCCTCAGTCAACTCAGCCAACAGAAGGTTCAGCTGTTAAACAGTCATCAGTCTTGATTTTGTTTTCATTCATTTCCAACCAGGGACAATAGCTGTCCAACAGTCGACCTGACTTGCACGTTAAAGAAGCCTGAGTCGCGTTCATCAGGGTTCTCAAGCAATTTATAAATAGTGAGCAAATTGTCTTTGTTTCAGTTTGTTGGTTTGGTCCCCTGCAGAGATACATGGTCAAAGCCTCTCTGCCACTCTGGCAACTTCTACCTCTGTCTATCCCTCTTTCTACATTTTTTCTATTTCCTTTCACTCCAACTGGTCAAAGCACATTCCATATGGACAGCAGCTAAAGCAGAGCACTTCTATAAAGTTAAAAGTTAAAGTCGCAGTGATTAGTCACATGGGACAACAGGATGTGAAATTTGTCCTCCACATTTGACCCATCCTTTGAGGAAGCAGTAGGCAGCAGCTGTGCCACCCACAGGAATCATTGGGTGATCCAACCCCCCAATTCTGATCCCAAATACTGAATGCCAAGCAGGGAGCCAATGGGTACTATTTTTTTTTTTTTTACTATTTTTACAGTCCTTATGAACACTATACTACAAGAGACCACTGAGTTGGTCTAGTGGTGATCTGGTCTATGTGTGTATATCTATCTATCTATATAAATATATACACATATATATGCGTTAACTCAAACTCTTTTTAATGGCACTAATTTTTTTAGCCTGCAATTAACACCTGGTTCACACCAGAAGCACTGACAAACAAAAATTGCACGCGGGCGGTGGCAGCCCCGCAAAGCGCCGCGAATACCTGTGGAACGGAGCCCGCTTCCTTTCGGCGACCTCGTTTAACCAATGGTGTCGTTCACATTAGACTCGAAGCGGCGGCGTCGCGCACCTCTGCACGCAGCGATTGTTTTGGCGTCTGGTCTGTTTTGGCCGCGAGCCGCGAGCGATCCACGTCAAGCTGGACAGGAAGTCACTCAAAGAAACCCGAGAAAATCCTTTTTTCTCGTATTTTCTTAAAATGTACAGGACATCCAAGGAGATGATATCCTGAGAGACCAGCAGAAATTCATCACAGGCATACACATCATCAACATTGAGGGTGAAGAACCAGGACATTTTGCTGACGTTGGCATTCGTGTTGAAGTAGTCATCGTTCTGGACAACATTGGATATGAAGCCCTAGCTACTCCAAAGAGCTGAGGTATTACTATTAATTCACTCACAAAGTGCTCTTGCAAATGGATGGTGAAAGGTTTTCCCTCAAAGCCCTTGGACTAAAGAACAAAGTGCATGCAGGACTGTAGCATTTCTTCAGCTGCTCGTGTGACTCCTTTTAAACTGCATTGCTGTTTTGTGTTTTGTGGTCAGGCGAGAACATTGACTGTGACGTGAAACGCAGCTCCAAGACCAAGCACTTTTGAATTCCCCACATGGGGATTGAACCGGCACCTTTCCGGTCACACACCTGCACTTCAGTCTGTCAGTGGAGCAGCTCTGTGACAGCAGTCTGCCGCTGAAGCTGCTCCTCTGCTGTGTGAGTGCAGAGTGCAGAGTGCAGAGGGTGGCTGACATTATTCAGGATTGCCAGGATCCTGGACCTAGTTCTTTTCTCCACCACCCCCTCCACAGAGTCCAGTTCCATGCCCACCACTGATCCCGCTTTCCTGATGATCCTGTTCAGCCGCTTGTTGTCTTTCCTCCTGGTGTTGCCTCCCCAGCAGACCACAGTGTAGAACAGGACCCCAGCGACCGCTGCCTGGTAGAACATCTGCAGGAGTTTAGTGCAGACATTGAAGGAAGCCAGCCTCCTCAGGAAGTACAGCCTGCTCTGTCCCTTCCTGTAGATAGCGTCGGTGTTCAGTGACCAGTCCAGCTTGTTGTCCAGCTCCAGCCCCAGATACTTATGTGACCCCATAATCTCCACCTCTGCTCCCTCGGTAATAACTGGCTGTGGGGGGAGGGACGAGAGCCGGAAGTCAAGCACCATCTCCTTGGTTTTTGCAGCATTTAGCTGCAGCTGGTTCTTATGGCACCACCCGACAAAGTCCTTCACGAGGTTCCTGTACTCCATCCCCCCCAACACAGGCCACAATAGCAGTGTCGTCTGAGAACTTCTATATGTGGCAGAGCTGTGAGTTGTACTGGAAGTCTGCTGTGTTCAGGGCAGAGAGGAGAGGAGACAGCACAGTCCCCTGCGGAGCTCCCGTGCTGCTGGTCACAGTGGTGGACACACTGCCTCTCAGCCTGACAAACTGTGGTCTGTAGGTGAGATAGTCAGTGATCCAGGTCACAAGATGGGGGTCAACCCGCATGTTGGTCAGCTTCTCTTGTAGTAGGGGCGGCTGGATGGTGTTAAATGCGCTTGAGAAGTCGAAGAAGAGAATCCTCACAGCGCATCTCCCCTTGTCCAGGTAAGAGAGGGCCCAATGCTGGAGGTACAGGACAGCATCCTCCACCCCCATCTTCTCCCGATATGCGAACTGGAGGGGGTCCTGGGCGTGCTGCACCTGAGGTCGTATTCGGTGCAGTATCAGCCGCTCCATCACATGGGAGGTGAGGGTCACAGGCCTGCAGTCCTTGGGCCCGTTGGAACGACCATTCTTGGGTAAAGGGACAATACAGGATGTTTTCCACGGTGTGGGGACTTTCCCCAGGTCCAGGCTAAGGTTGTAGACATGCTGGAGGGGCTCCCCCAGCTCAGCAGCACAGGCCCTCAGCAGCCTGGGGCAGACTCTGTCAGGGCCGGCTGCTTTCCTGGGCTGCAGTCTCCTCAGCACACCCCTAACCTGGTCAGCAGTGATGGGTGGAGGGGGGGCAGAGCTGGAGGTTGGTGGTCGAGATGGAGGAGGGAGGGCAGAGTCCCATGGAGGGGGTATGGGGGGAGAGGGGTCAGATGAAGGATCAGATGCAGGGAGGGTGGAGGTAGAGGAGGGGTGGGGGGTGGGGAGGGGGGCAGGCAGGGAGTTGAACCGGCTGAAAAAGGTGTTGAGCTCGTTTGCTCTCTCGATGTTCCCCTCTGCCGTGTCGCCTTTCATCTTGTTGAAGCCTGTGATGTTTTTCATGCCTGCCCAGACCTCCCTGATGTTATTCTCCCTCAGCTTACTCTCCAGCTTCCTCCTGTACTCCTCCTAATAATGGTACTGGTGCGTTTTTTTTTTTTTTTTTACGTCAATGGCACTGGTACTTTTTTCCCTAAATAAAGGGCTACTACTGAGTTATTTTACCGGCATTGTAAGGGAGTACAAAGCGTGTTATATCTGGTTTTCATGGCACTTGTACTTTTAAACAGTTACTACTGAGTTACATTACTGGCACTTTTGTTTAGTTTTACAAAATGTTTTCTTTTTGGTTTTACAATTTGAGGATCACTTATAATGGATCTGGTACTTTTAACGAGTTAGTTACATTACTGGTTTTCTTGTTTGGAAGTACAAAAAATGTGTTCTGTTTGGTCTCCGATTAAATTGTCACAGCAGCAACATTCATACAATACCCTCAAGACACTAGGTAACAAAAAAAACAATAAAACCAGGCCAAGCAATGTGAAGGAGTGATTAAAGTGCAGACAATGAGTACTGGGCTAACAGTTATTGCACATTAAAAAGTCAGAGTCTATGGTGGCCAGCATACTGTTCTTCGCTGTGGTGTGCTGGAGGCATCAAGGGGAGGGGGAGCAGAACAGGATCAACAGGCTGTGGTGAGGGTGTGTGTGGTGGAGCCCATCTGGAAAGTTTAGCGGCTTAGGGGGCGTTCTCATAGCCTCGCCTCGCCTCGCCACGGTACGGTTGTAGAGTGTCCTCACTGGCTGCTACACGGTTGTAGGGGGTGCTGTTTTGGTACCTCAAGCGGTCAGGGTCCAAGCG
Source organism: Nelusetta ayraudi (assembly GCF_046127955.1). Taxonomy (NCBI): domain Eukaryota; kingdom Metazoa; phylum Chordata; class Actinopteri; order Tetraodontiformes; family Monacanthidae; genus Nelusetta; species Nelusetta ayraudi. The sequence continues at coordinate 4,291,610 of NW_027466100.1, read as the reverse complement.
AGATGAGGCGAGTTTAGTGGTGACGTAGCGACGAGCAGGGCACTGGATTGGCTCAGTGTTTTCGTCAATGTTCCCTGTCGAAGCGGACACCGACGGCAACTCCTTCTTTGACACGGAACTTCCGTGTTCGCGAGTGTGTTCAACCATATTGGCGAAAACGATGAGCGTCAAACGGTGAAGCGCTCAGGAACAAGTCGAGTTGCTCCTGCGTGAGGCGCGTTAAGTTAGGGAATCCCAGGAGTCTTGAAACGAGAGGAAATACGGATTCGTCGAGAGGACGTGGGTCTTCGCCGCGAGGAAGCCTCGAACACCGCGGCATTAAACAAAGTCGTCCTTGGCTCGCTAGGGCAGCTATTTCAAATAAGTAAGCGTGTTTACTGTCTGTTTTTAAATAGATGCTATTTCCCGTTGTATCCGTCTTGTGTTTACTTTTGGTGAAAATATAAAGGTTGAACTACACCTTTACTCTCCCAGAAAACGATAACAGAAATTATAAATGTTGCCTGCATAAATGACTAAGTGTGATTTCAGTGAGGGAAACTTTTCTTTCCTTAACAGAAAAGCAACCACAGACCGAGCAGCAGGTATGAAACAACCTCTACTTTGTCCATCGCTGCGCTGTCGTGTATTGCACAGAAATAATGCCGTCGAAAACATTGTTCCGCTTTACCGCGTCGACCCCGCCCACGGTCTCGTGAACCGGGGCCAATGAGAACACAATCGAACCGTGGCGAGGCGAGGCTATGAGAACACGCCCTTTGTGGCAGAGAGGAGGATAAGGGACAAGATAAAAAGCCTCCTGCACAACCCATCCCCCCCTCCCATGAGGAGCAGTGGCTGAGGGGGGAGTACCTTCAGCAGAGGCTCACACGGAGAGGTTCACGCGCTCCTTTCTCTCCACAGCTATTAGACTGTTTACAGTAGTGCCCAGTTCAATTAATGGAACACACACACACACACACACACACAACTTTAAATTGCACTACATATTTTATCTTAACCTATTTTTAGGGTTTTTAATCATTTTACTCATATTTTACTCTTGATGGTGTTGCTGCTGGCACACAATCACTGACACTGTTCTGTCTTGTGTTTTTCTATTGCTGCACAACATGAATTTCCCCCTTTGGGGGTCAGTGAAGTTTTACTCTATTCTATTAGCATTAAAGCAGTGCATCATCATCATCATCGGAAAGAGGCAGTGAAGTTACATTTAACCTTTTTAATTTGATGTCTTCTAAATGAATTAGTAAAAAGTCTTTTTAAAATGATGTATTTCACTTTTAGTTCACTTGGTCCATGTGCTCCCTGTTACAGACAGAAAGTCAATGTTAGTCCGACCCACTTATGTTCCAAACAGAAGTTGTGGCTTTTGTTCCTTGTTTGGACAGTTTGGGAGCTGCGACAATGAATGAACGTCTAAAGTGGAGAAACAAATGCTGTCAAGTCAGGACTGAAACACTTTTCTTCTAGCGTGGATTTTTCCTCCTGAACTAATAAATCTGCAAATATTTTAAAAGCTGTAATTTGGTCGAGTTGTAAACAGTCTGTAAAAATCAAACAAGCTGCTGCTAACACACTCTGGGCCTTTAAAATAAACTGTTAAAAAAACAAATTAAAGTTATTATCGTATCAGAAACGCAACACAAACGGGTTTTATGTAAGAAGATGAATGCTTAAATGTGTCACCCTGCTTGTGTTGTTATTACTGTAACGTGTCAGGTACAGATCCAAGTGCAACACCAGCGGGATAAGGAAAGAGGGTTTTTTTTGCGACGGTTAGCAACAGTAAGCTAAAGCTCGTGGTCAGGAACGGAAGGCAGGTCAGTTCTCCGGGACGGCGGCAGAGCAGGCTGGTCGGGGACGAAAGGCGGGTTGGATGTCCGGGGCGGAGATCGAGGGTTCGTGTCCAAGGCTTTCCAGGTCGGCAGTAAGAGGGCAGGAGAAACAGGCTTGTGGTCGGAAACAGTAGCGAGGTCGGGTTACCAGGACAGGAACACAGGATGCAGGTCAGGGGCAGAAAACAGGTTGCAGTCGCTCGGGCGGGCCAGGACCCGCTGGAAGGTCAGAACGGAGTTAGTAGACAATCTGGCAATGAGTGAGTGTGGGGACCAGGGCTTTTATGCAGCAGTGATGGCAGAGAGAAAGCAGATGTGTTTAATCAGGTGGAAACGTGGCTCAGCTGCGCGCCAGCCAAGGGCACACTGAACCCAGCAGGCAAGACTGACAGGCGTGTGACAATTGCAAGCTCAAATACAGTTTCAACGCCAGTCTGAGCTTTTTTCAAGGGGACAATTGTAGAGCAAACGTCCGTGATGACATCATCTGACCAGTCCAGAAAAAAATCCTCCATGAAGTCCAAATATTAGTGATCGTGAGGTGAAGCCCCGTGAGGCATTGAACCACTTGAGCCAACTGGTTCAAGAAACGGTTCATTTCTCAAAGCTTCATGTGCACACGAAACCACCTACTGGCCAAATGTACAATCACAGGCAAGCTGTGTCTGAACCACGTGTGATGCATTGAATTTTTGTGTCTGTTGGGAATGACTATGAATTGCAAAAAATGTATGACCAAGTAATTTCTGTACATAAACTATATATAAATATATATATTTCTCATTTATTTATGATTTATCGGTACTGATGCCAGTGGTGATGGGGATGCTCCAAACAAATTTTGTTGTTAACTTTGTTCAACAATGACAATTAATAAATAACTTGACTTGATAACTATGTGTACGATACATTTTTTGAATGTATTCTGTTTGTGCAAATTTTCAGAAAATGCTAATATAATATGGCAGGTTGTGCAATTTTTTTCTGAAAATGGCATGGGTGTAATCAGGCAGATGACAGTGAAAGTGCTTGTGGAACTTAGAAAAGGGCATAGATCAGGGGTGCTCACATTTTTTCAACATGCAAGCTACTTTTAAAATGACCAAGTCAAAAAGATCCACCTACTATAAAATAGGAAAACATATTCATTCAGAAATATACTTGTAGTCCAGTGATAAAGAAAGAAAGAGGATTAAATGGGTCAACATGTTCCCATGTGCATGTATGCTGATCATTGCACAGAAAACTCATGGTTTAAAATTGTTCAGGTTACATCTGTACATCTCTATGTTTGATTTGTTCAGTAAAAGTGTGTTTACGTTAAGATGTTTTGTTGTATATTTGTGTGTTTTCCAGCGCATAAGTGAGGGATAATTTGTGTGTGTGTGTGTGTGTGTATGTGTGTGTGTGTGTATGTGTGTGTGGAACGCAGGCGTTTTGCTCGCAGCATCTCCCAGGATCTCCGGCGCGTCTGCGGTCCGTGCGCACTTTGAAGCGCATTTTCCGAGCGAGGCGTCTCGATCAGTTTACGCAACAACCCCGGTAGTTTAGCGTGTATTTAAAGAAAACAACAGCGAAACTCTTTTTCCTGTCCCTGTCTGCTCTCATACAAAATGTATGTATCTAAAGTATACATTGATTTTGTTCATTATAGTTTCAGATTTAAAATGAAATCTGCTTTGTCTCCTTTATTTGATCTGAACAGTGCCCAAGCCGATACGTCACATTTACATTTCACTGTAAAACACAGCACATATAAAAACATAATCCAGCACAACGATTCTACCTGCTGTAATTGACGCGGATCTCTCTCTCTCTCTCTCTCTCTCTCTCTCTCTCCATGCGATCGACCCAAACACCCTTCGCGATTGACCAGTAGATCGCGATCGACGTAATGGGCACCCCTGGCATAGATGCTTGTGTAACTTGGACATTGATGTACAGGACAGGGGGCTCCATCCTATCACCTCTCCTCTCCTCACTCTCTCCCTAAACTCTCCAAACTATCTCCAAACTATAAACGCTATCCAAAATCTAGTAATCCAAACTCTCTCCAAATCTCAACTGACTGCAACTCTCCTACAATAACCCCCATTTTGAATGGAGCCTGAGGGATCTATTTAAACCGTTAAACCTCGCGGCAAAATCTGAACCACTTCCCGAAGCAGTCACGTGGTACGGCCGGGCAGCGAGGCTTCGGACGTCATCATTTTTGGCTCCTCCCCTAAATGAAGCAAGCCTCGATACGCGCTTCGCGGAAACGCCCCCATCATTACTCGACACACGCTTCGAAGCCTCGGCACGTATCGTAACATCACTACCAAATATCTACTCTCAGTCTGGGAGCTCTGGACAAGACAACACAACCAAAATAACCTGATGAAAGATTTGCACGGATGCAAATGAAAACAGTTAAAAAAAAAAAAAAAAACTTATCGAGTCGAGTGATGTCTAAGTGCCTTTGGTGATGATGCATTAATGAAAGAGAAAATGTTTTCTCATGTTCAGTTTCATTTGAGTGACGCAAGCTGCCCTGTCAAATCCACAGAAGAAGGGAAGGTATCAAAAGAAGATAAGAAATTGCAAACAAAGGGGTAAAGAGATCCGATGGTTGGTTAGAAGAACAAAGGGCAGCACTGAGGTCCTGGGCGTTGCAGCAGCAGCAACCGTTAGCCACGCAGTTCATCCAGTCGCCTTCCAACATTTCACCCCCCTACTTTTTTTTTCAAACACTTATTTACGGCTCTTTACCAGATGAATATGTGAGATGAATCAAGCGATAAAGGAAAAGAAAAAAAAAAGACATTCCATCAGTTGCTCCAGGTTCCAGGGCGGGAAAGAAGACAATGCAGCCAGTGTGATCCTAAACTTCTTCAAACTATGAGACCCTGCACAGAATTACTCTATTCATACAATGAAGTTGAGCCAAAATGATTACCGTAATTTCCAGACTATAAAGCGCACCTGAATATAAGCCGCACCAGCTAAATTTAGGGGAAAAAACAAATGTGTTTCGTCAGGAAACGGGTTCGCGGAGCGGATCGGTTCGGCGGCTGCGAGCCTGCGACTCTGGCCTCGCACCATGGATCCTGTTTGCGGGGTCCCGCTGGTCACCTCGGTTAATTGGTATGGAGTCGGACCAGAACTCGAAGCAGTGACGCACCGGAGCTCACAAAGACAGAGCGCATAAAGACAAGAGAACATACAGACGAGAGCGTGGATTCCCCTCCCTCTCTTGTGTGTGTGTGGCCCTGTCCACACGGGAACGTTGCCGTTTTTTTTCTTTCCCGGGGTCGAAAAAAGTCGCGTCCACACGCTGACAGATGGAAACGGAACGGTGGGTGAAAACAATGTAATGCGTATGCCACACCGAAACGTGGCGCTGTTAACAGGCGCTGACACAGCCACCGAATCCACGATTTAGAAAGAGGGCATTTCCGCTACACACTAAACACACAGAAAACAAAAATGGCGAGGAGCGGGAAAAAAGTGAGTCTGGGGTTTTGTGAGGTTTTGTAGTAATATTGCCAACAAATCTTGAAGCGCCTGTGATACAAAGACAACTCCGCTGGCCGCTATCGTTGTTGTTTGTGCCGCTGCATGCCGTGTTTTTTCCAGTCACATGACAGTGACTGGATTTTTTACCATTGTCTTTTCCTCCCAGGAAAACTCTCATGCACTGCATGCTGCCTCGCTGAGGCTCCACTCAGCCACCGTAGACCTGCTTTTTGCTTCTCTCCTGGCTTCAGTCCAGTGCTCCACCGCTTTACTTCATCTACTGACAGCAACTAAATAAACGGTCAAAAGGCTTTGAGTCTGTGCCTTTGTTCAACCCTTCCCCCACCTGAACGGTCGCATATGGAACAGATCACACCAAGTGAGATGTTGCAGCTAATCACTCAACCAATAATCAATCATCAATGTGATGACACTATTTTATTTTTATTTATTTTTTTAAGTTTCCTGCTTTGGATTTCACAAAAGTCACTTTCCCGCCTTTTATAACTGTCAAACTGTCGTGAACAGCTGAAATAACACGGAAATGAAATCAGCCCTTGATGAGGTCACAAAGGCTATAGATACAGCAGCTGGCTCCGCCCCTTGTTTTGTTTTTTTCACTGAATTCCATAAACGGAGGGCTGAATACGCTGTTTCTCTATTGTTGATTTATAGATGGATTGATAATCCAAAAATTCTGTGTCATGTTTTGTCCCTTTAAATGGCCGTGTGTGTGTGTCTGGAGCTTGCAGGTGCAACTCCAGACACAATTCCGCCAAAATACACACAACATTCCACGAGATTAATTAACCAATGTGTGTTGACAGTAGCCCCGGGCCTAACTTGTATTGTACTGCTAGTATAAATTAAAACAAACAAACAAACTATTTATGGGCATTTATTTTTAAGCTTTTTACCAATACAGAGATCTTAAAACGAGCCAAATTTTGCACTCTGGTCATAAACATTTTTTTTATTTTTAAAACCAAACATTCTGGTATGATTCTAACATCAGTTTAATGTGCCGTCTCTTTTTCTCATCTTGTGTATATGCTTCAGTCCCTCAACAATGACGTTGGCAAAGACATCCTCACCCTTCCAGCAGCATCTCCAGGGAATGGAAATACTATTACCACATCTCAACAGGTAAACCAGAGCTGGCCTCAAAAATATGTGATGTCAGCTCTGCCTTGGTTTGCTGGAGTGCATCTGAGTCCCTCAAGGAGCTGTTGAATACCTTGCCCAGGCTCTTGACATGTTTTTCTGTCACCGTTGGAATTGGGTTCCCTCCTATGGCAAAGCGGAACCGGTTGGCCACCCTGACCACTATCTTGAAGAAGATCTTCCCTTCGACACATAGCAGTGAGATGATGCGGAACTGCTCAATGTTACTTGCCTCCTCTTCAGCCCCAATTCCACTGGCCAAAAAACGTGGTGTTGTCCCGCTACTAATCGGCATTTGGTGACGGTGGAATCTGCTCACCGAGCCGCGCTGTTCCGCGATAAAACGGATCAAACAACCCGGCAAGCGACCCGGGTCAAAATCGGCTCCGATCGGCTCCGCACTGATCGGCTTGCGATGGAATTGGGACACCCGGGACAACGCCACCTTTTTTACCTGCCGCACGGGATGATGTTGAGCATAACGTGCGCTAAATCATAATATCGCGCCAGTCGCGGCGTATATCAAGCACTGATGCAAAAGTTTTCGATCACGTTCCATCAGCACTGGATAATTGTTCCACGGCGGAAACCGGCCGCAGAGGTGCGCGCCGCTTCAAGGCTGGCGTGAACGACGTCATCGTTCCACTACAGCCAAAAGTGGCCAACAACTAAGAACACTGGCCACCGCCGGACTGTTGAATTCTGTAGAACGTCATCATGCGATCTCAGCGCGATAACGTCAGCAGACGTGCAGCGGTGAAAGCGGAGGGGGTGCAGCTTGCCGGCGGGGGTGACACCCCGCTGGGTTTGGTGCGTGGAGATGGGACTCAATGCCGATTGCTTCCGTGACATCCCGCGACCAAAAACATGGTGTCATCCTGCGAATTTTAGTGGAACAGAGGCTTTTCTTTTGGTATCCAGACTCCCTCTACAGACCTCCAGTGAGTGGCGACCCTTCGCCTGCGCCAGATCACCTTCATGATCTTCCAGAGTCGCACAAGGAGTTTGGGGCACTGCTTGTAGACTCTGTATGGGACTCCACTGGGGCCCGGGGAGGAGCTTGATCTTGCAGCCATCACTGCTTCTTTGACCTCTTTCAGGGTGGGCTCTGCGATGTTGAACTGTTAGATTTATCAGCAAAATCTAGTGTGAAAAATAAGAATAAAGATGTATCATGTGTAAAGACAATAGATCATTTTTATTTGTGCTACAAGGAATTGTTTTAGATTCATTGAACCTTCTCCTCTTTTGTCATTCGTTGTGTTCAGACTGCAAGATTCATCATGTTGACCAGGAACAGATGGAAGCGCTTGACAAATGTTTAGTTTGTCATGGACCTTTTTCTTCTCTGAAATGGTGGGGGCTGAAATGTAAAGGTTAGTTTCAAATTGTTGTAATTATTGTTCCTAAATTCTGTTTAAAATCTAGTTTCAAAATACCTCAAACACTTGCTTTGTCTTTAAGCAGCTTCCTGCCAACATGCATGGTATGTGAGATACAGTTTATTTTTTTATCACGGTTCTGGACCCTATGTAAAAACAAAATATCTGCTTATGAGCCAAAATGTCAAAAAAGGCAAACATTTTTGTCAATTACATTACAATTTAATACAATGATGACTTGGGATCAAATTCAAGCAGTATGTTTTCCAATACAACAATCTCAAAGCTGTTAAGTCACAAATTTCTCAAGGATAATGGATTTTCTTGTCAACATAAATTTGACCCAATCTAAAAACGTGCATAATAATTCAAACTTTTTATACTTGTTTTTGACAGTTTGCACTTTATCATGGCATGTTTCCTGCTACAACCAGAGAGTAAAAAAGCAAAAGCCTTTGGTAAGTGCTGTCGTTCTGTACAGTTGGTATCACATACAATCTCAGTGTTTGCGTATATAAAACTGGTATTAGAGATATGTGGCATACATTGTGTATGTATATTTACCCATTTAACTCCAAAGTATTATTAGAATTATTTTCTAATATTTTTTTTTGAGCCACGTTTCCACCTGATTGACACACCTGCTTTCTCTCTGCCATCACTGCTGCATATAAGCTCTGGTCCCACACTCACTCGTTGCCAGATTGTCCGCTAACTTTTTTATGATCTTCCAGTGTTTCCTGTTCTGCCCGCCCTATCTCGACCTCGACCTCGACCTGTTTTCTGCCCCTGACCTGCGTCCTGCGTTCCTGTCCTGGTAACGCGATCTCGCTTCTGTGTGCGACCACGAGCCTGCTTCTCCTGCCCTCTTACTGCCGACCTGGAAAGCCTTGGACACGAACCCTCGATCCCCGCCCCGGGCATCCGATCCGCCTTTCGTCCCCAACCAGCCTGCTCTGTCGCCGTCCCGGAGAACTGACCTGCCTTCCGTCCCTCACCACAAGCTTTAGCCTACTGTTGCTAATCGTCGCAAATAAATCCTCCTTCCTTACCCAGCCGGTGTTGCACTTGGATTCTTACCTGACACGTTACAGCCAACAAATTCAGCCATTGAACATCTCGGAGACACCTCAATGCTTTCAGAAGAAACTGTTGGTGAAGTGACTGCTGGAGAAACATCGCCAGATGATTCTTTGATGGATGTGGATAATAGCATTGACCCCAGTTACATCAATTTACATTCCAAAGACGACGCCAGCAGTACAAAATTACTACTTCCATCAAACATCAAATGGGGCCAAAATGTGTGCTTTATTTGTAACACTCCTCAGTATACAATCGCTAGGCACTTCAAAATCCACATTAAGGAAGATGCTGATATCGCAAAGGCTCTCAGCCTTCCCGTAAGATCACTTCGGAGACGGATGATGCTCGGAAATCTCAGAAACAGAGGAAATTTCATCCACAATCAACAAGTTATTTCTAAAGGATCTGGAACACTAAAAGTCAGGTGACGTACTAAATCTAAAAGCACAAATTACCAATACTGCATTAATTGCAAAGCCATGTATTCTCGCAGAGATCTCTGGAGACACATGAGGATTTGTAAAATGAAGCTCAAGAACGAAGATGCTGACGGCAAACAAAAGGTTTTGGGAGTAGCTTCAGCCCTGAAGTTTGCCTCTGACCACACTGTCGATGGAATAGCAAGTGTTGTGCGGAATGACTTCTATCTCATGCGGTTATGCGGAATCACTTTATAGGAAACATGGCCATGACACCACTAAGCATGAATATGTTCGGCAAAACATTTGTCAGATTGGAAGATTTTTACTGGCCTTTCGCAAAACCTTAATTTAGAAGATGCTGTGAAACCAAACAACTTCTTAAAAGTAATTGAAGCAGTAAAAAAACCTGGCTGGATATAAACGAGAGAAAAATAGCTACAAAGTACCAAGCCTTGCATTAAAAATTGGACACTCACTTGTAAAAATGAATGAGATTATTCATTGCCATGCTCTAATAACCGACAATGATGCCCAAGTTAAATCTTCAGAAGCATTTGAAAAGTTTCATCGTAGGAAATGGTCAGAATACATCTCACACTCTGCATTAAGCACCATTAGTGAGTTAAAGTACAACAAGCCAACCAAACTACCTCTCACTGAAGATGTTGCAAAACTCCACAAGCATCTCGACAAGAATGCAGAAGCAGCAGCGAAGGCACTTGAGGAAGTTGCCACAGTGCAGAACTACTGCAGTCTTTCAAAGGCAGTTTTGACAAAAAATAGTCCTCTTTAATAGGAGACGAGTTGGAGAAGTCTCTAAAATGAAATGAAAGAACTTTGTGGAAAGAGACTGCACGAAAAGCAATGATGTGACTAGGTTGTCAGAGTATGAGCAAAATCTCTGCAACTATTTTGAACGGGTGGAACTACAAGGAAAGCGGGGCAGAAAAGTTGCCCAGCCCATCTCCAGCTCCTGCACAGCCAGCTCATCGGCCTGATGAGGGAAACCTGGAGGCTGATTGGGTGTGGCTGGAGGAACACAAGAGGCTGGTGCTCTTGCTGGGATTCTCTCGCTGCATGCAGGAGAAGCAGGACCTCTAAAGGAGAAGCTGGGGGGTTGCTTTGGGACTTCTTTTCTTTGCGTTATGGGTTAAATTTGGGTTGTTTGCACTCACACACATTCACACACACGCACCTTATCAATTACTAGACTTACACGCATCCATTTCATTGCATTACTGATTGCGTTCTTTGTTGGTTTATGTAGTTTTAATTAATAAATTATTGTTAAAGCTTCACCCACAGCCTGGTCTCCACCTTTTTGTCAGCCTCACAGGGCTTGAGGCTTGACATGGCCAGGAAAAGAAGACAATGTGGTGTGCCAGAAGAAAATGAATTTTTGTTTGCTGTACCGTATTGTCTGACTATTTACAGAGGAGACAAGTGCCTCAAAACATTTGCTGAAGAATGTGGAGCACAGAAGCCAAGTTATTTGAAGTCCACTCAGTTGTGCAAGGACATTGCAACCACCTCGCAAATATTAAATGTAAAAACGAATGAACTTGATCAACTTGCTGATTTTTTAGGGCATGACATATCTGTCCATCGTCAGTTCTACCGGCTGTCTGAGCCTACTATCCAAAGTGCTGAAATTTCCAAGCTACTTCTTGCCCTAGAAAAAGGCAAGCTACATGAGCTGCGAGGAAAGACTCTGGACAATATTGGAAGTAAGTGTGTGCTACCGTCCTATTTGATTTGCATGTTGGTTGTTTGATATTATTATATAATATTATATTACATTCATGTAGCACCCTTCCCACGTGACAAACACTTACCTTTACTGGGTTCGATTTTTTTTATAAAGTAATAAGAAACTAAATTAGCTTGGTGCCTCCACTTAGTAGAAAGTAAAATAAACTATGATGAACTCTACTAAGAATAAAAAAAGGAAACAGATTTCAGACTTTCAACAAACAACTGAGGTGTATTCTCTTCTGTAATCACACACTCAATGCATACATATTCAAATATTCAACACTCCAAGCAAGAAATAAAAGAAATACAATAAATCCCATACACAACACAAAGAAAATACCCCGTTGCAGACCTGAGTCGAAGCTTGGGAGCGGTGAGTGAAGTGTTATTGACTCAATGAATACACTTGGTTGCGTGACTGAACTCCATCTTTACTGGCATAGTGTAGATCGCAATACCGGCTCCTTCAACATACAGTGCAACCAACTAAACTGTCCGGGCTGCACATCGGTCATTATAACGTTCCATGTGCATATCACTACATCCCCCCTGTTTAGCTGTAGTACCCCCTCAGACTTTAAACAACACTGCACCCATGCATAAGCAGCAGTCAATATCAGTCGAACTAAAAAAAGCGCATCAAGTAGTGCAAACATGTATTGAATTAACAACATTCCCCCTCTTTTTTTTTTCTTTTTTTTTTTTAGAACAATCAAAAGTCAAGGTAAACAATGAAACAAAATAGCAAGGCACTCCAGGTGAATGTAAACCTCTCTTCCTGGCAACATTATGGCCCTACACATAGTCTTTATAATGAGCTGGTCTGTTTACAAATCTCCCATATCTCGTGCATTTTGGCCATGGGTTATTGGGTGCCTGCGTGTCCCTGTCCATGTTACAGGGTGGCATTGTAGGTGGCCCCGGTGGGTCACGGCACCTCTCATGAATGTCATTTTGAGTCTCTGTCTCAACAGGGTGGGTCAGTTTAATGCTTTTCTGTGGCCGTGGGTTGTATAGTTCACAAAGGTGGCTCCTGCATCGCCTAACTTGGTTGCCATTTGGTGTCTGGACCACATAGCTTCTTGGTTCGTCGCACTTTTGTACAACAGTGGCTGGGTGCCATGTTCCTCTGTCTTTGTTCATCACAGTCACATGCTGTCCAGGGTAGAGCGGGGGCAGCTCTCTGCGACAGCTGCGGTCATGATGTTCCTTCATGGCCCCTGTCCTTTGTTCCAAGTGAAGCCTATGCTCCTCTTCACCTGGGTCTGCACGGCTTGGCAGCAAAGTGGCGACAGGTCTCCCAAACATCAGCTCTGCAGGCGAAGGCAATTTGCTGTCGATGGGTGTCGCTCTGACATGTAGTAGAACTATCTGTAGATTGGCTCGTTGTTCAATGCTCTTTGTCACGATTGATTTGATGTGTCTCACATGTCTTTCAATAAACCCGTTGCTCTTCGGGTAGTGGGGTGAACTTGTGACGTGTTTAATTTCCCAGTCTCTAATAAACTCTTTAAAGGCCTGGCCTGTGTATTGTGGGCCATTGTCAGTTAGAATCTCATCCACGCGTCCAAATAGTGACATGTGCATTTGAATCTTTTGTGCGACTGCATGGCTAGACACGGGCATGGGCATTTCATCCATGAGTGGGTATTTGGAGTACCTGTCCACAGTCAACAGGAACTGACGACCTTTGACCTCGAACAGGTCAGAGGCTACGGACTGCCATGGTTTCAAAGGCACATTGTGTGGATGTAGGGGTTCTCTCGGGTTTGCATCCTGATATTTCACACAAAGACAGCAGGATCTACACACTCTTTCAATGTCGTCGTTCATTTTGATCCAGTAGACGCTTTCTCTTGCAAGACGACGCGTCTTCTCGATGCCTCGGTGGCCGACATGTAGCTGTTTGAGGATATCACTAGTCATGGAGTCTGGAATCAGTACCTGTCTGCCTTTGAATATGACACCTGATTCCACCGCAAGTTCGTCTCTGAAAGGCCAGTAGGCTCGCAAGTCCCTCGGTAGGTCTCTGATGTTCTCTGGCCATCCCTGGTGGATCACTTCCTTCAGTGCATTGAGTTTGAGGTCCTTCACAGTTTCAGTGCGGAGGGCATTCTGCTTCATAGGAAAGAAGTTGATTATTGCAATTGTGTGTTGTCCTGGATCTTCAATCTCCGCATCAACCCCATCAATGCGCTCATCTAGCTCTATGTCGCCATGGTTTTCTGGGTTTGGCAACCGACTGAGGGTGTCTGCCAGGACCATTTGTGTTCCCGGTCGGTACACGATTTGGTAGTTGTACCCTTGTGTCTTTATTAGCATGCGCTGGAGTCGTGGCGGTGCAGCATGTAGTGGTTTCGTACATATAGTGACGAGTGGCTTGTGGTCTGTTACCACGAGAAATGAGTGAATGATGTGTGATATCGTTGCATTCCATATACAATGGCTAGCATCTCTCGCTCTATATTGCTGTACCTTGACTGGCAGTCGGTCAGTGTTTTCGAGCCAAAGGCAATCGGTCTATTATCCTGCACCAAGGCAATGCCCAGACCCTTTTGGGATGCATCCACTTCAAGTGTTAACGGTGCTTCTGGGTCATAGTATTTCAGACAGGCATGCTCGGTGACTGTTTGTTTCAGGTCCTCGAAGCACTTCTGGTGATCAGTGTCCCATGTCCAGGGTGCGTCGTTTTTCAGCAACCCCCTCAATGTGTGGGCTTTGTCTGCGAATTTCGGTATGTAGGGTGACAGATAGGTTAACATCCCCATGAACCTGTGCAGGTCATCCTTGTTTTGGGGTGTTGGCATTTTTTGTATGTCCCAGATCTTGGCTGGGTCCGGCCTGATGCCCTTATCTGTGTACAAGTTGCCGAAGAATGACATGTTGCTCTGTTTTATCGTACATTTTTCACTGTTAAACACCACACCTGCCTCTGCTGCTCGTTCCATCAGGTTGATCAGGTTCCTGTCATGCTCTTCCTCGTTCTCTCCATATACTGCTATGTCATCAGCAATGCTCACAACACCTCTGAGCCCTTCCAGGATCTGGTCCATCTTGGCTTGGAAGAGGTCTTGAGAGACGCTTAGGCCAAATGGTAGGTGTTTCCAGCAGTGCCTGCCAAATGGAGTTCGGAAGGTTGTTAGGAGTTATGAGTCCTCATGAAGGTGTATGGACCAGTAGCCTGCCTTTGCATCGAGCTTGCTGAATATTTTCGCCTTTGCAAATTCTGGGTTCAGTTCTTCCACCGTCAGAATTTTGTGTGGGCATCTCCTGAGACTAGCCTTAAGTTTCTGAGGATCCAAGCATATTCTAAGGGACCCGTCTTTCTTTGTGCCATACGTCAGACTGGAGCACCAATCTGTATGCTCTTCCACCTTTCTGATCACGCCTTGCCCTACCATCTTGTCCAGCTCTGCTTTGAGTTTGTCTATGATGTGGATACTGCATTTCCATGGTGGGTCTATAAATGGTTCAGCATCCTCTTTGAGAAAGAGCTTCACAGTTCCACTGAAATTTCCTATTTTATCAAACTGATCTGGATAAGCTGCCTTCAGCTCTGCGCTCGTTGATATTTTCTTCAGTTCTTTGATCCCTGTTCCTCGAGCATTTCCCCGTCTGTTTTCGTTTTTCTCGATTACTGTATCAACGTTGACAGTCACTAGATTTAGCAGTTCACATGTCGGCAGTCTAACCACAGCCGGACCTGGCACATCCACAACGTAGAATTTGGCATTGACCCATCCGGATTCTCTGTGCTGGCATAGTATGTCAATGGTACCCAGGCAGGGAATCTGATGACCACCGTAGGCTGATAGTCTCCTATAATTTTTCTTCAGTTTTTTCTGAGCACGCACATCCTCGCCATTTATTTGTTTGAAAGTGCGCAGTGGAAGAGTGTTGCCCCTGTGTCTATTTTTAGACAAAGTGTGTGTCCATGGCCAGGTAGGTCAGGCGGCCTCACCTTTAGCGTTGTATATGCCTCTTCTCTGGGTGGCTTTGACTCTATGCTGTGCATGCATTTCTCACTAATTGTGATTGAACAGAATTCTGTTTGGTACTCACATGCGTCGGCATTCTCTGCACTGTCTATGGTATTGATGTGGGACTCGCCCCGCTGTTTGTGGTGTTTCCTGGGGCCCCACTGTCTATCATGTCTGTGTTGTGGTGGGGGAGACTTGCTTCTTTGGCTTCGTCCAGAGCGTTGCTGTCTCTGTTCCCTGCTTTTCCTGCAGCATTTCGCCCAGTGGCCTCTGATGCCGCATGCAAAGCATTCTCACCGTGTGACATGCCCATTTGGTGCAGCTGTTCATTGCCAGCCGACAGGGCCTCATACATTCGCCCCTCTGTCAATACATCTGTCAGAAGATGGCCTTTGGGTTTGCTGTATAGGTAATTTCTCAGGGCATCATGGGGCGTGCTGGCGATGATAAGCTCAATTAGGCGTTCATTAAGTTCTTCATCAGTGAACTGGCATTTTTGGGCTAGTGTTCTGGCTCTGGTCACAAAATCATCAATGCTTTCATCAGGCTTTTGTATGTATTGCATCAGGTGCAGCCTATGTATTCTAAAATTCACGTTCAGCTTTAATTGACCTTCGTAGAATTCCCACAGTTTGTTTGGTCTTTTTTTGTCAGCATCACTTAGTCCACTGGCATTCAGCCTTTTCAGTCCTTCATCTCCAATGCCACGACATATCTTTCTTCCTTGTTTTGCCTCATCAGCTATTTCCTCATCTTCCAAGTACAGCGTCATTTTTTGTTTTAATAGTGAGATGGCCTCACTGAGGTTTGGGTCAGCCCAGTTCATTGTTGGAAAGTGTAATGCCATGACGTTTTCCCGTTACACTTTGCGATCGGGACTTACGATCGTGTTTTAGTGTGTGGATAGTTAGCTTAGCTTCCGTTAGCGCCGGCTGTCTATACCTACATGCACACGCAGAATTATCCTCAGACAATCTCTCATCTTGCTTCGTAGATGGTTCGCTGTAATCACCGCTGCCACCATGAAGTGTTATTGAGTCAATGAATACACTTGGTTGCGTGACTGAACTCCATCTTTACTGGCATAGTGTAGATCTGAACTCCATCTTTACTGGCATAGTGTAGATCGCAATACCGGCTCCTTCAACATACAATGCAACCAACTAAACTGTCCGGGCTGCACATCGGTCATTATAACGTTCCGTGTGCATATCACTACAGTGAGGTCAGAAACTGGGTGACCGTTTCTCTTTAACAGCAAAAAAAATAAGTGCACTGTTTGTCCTGCTGTACTCACTGTGCGTTGTTCATGAAGGTGAGAAAGATGAATGAAAGGATGGAAAGAAGATGAGAAACGCGGCCCGACACGCCGTCGACACCTGCTGCTTGTCACTCCAGTGATCGCTGATCGGAACAAAAAGGTCCAAGGAACACATCCGCTGTGTCCTCTGGCAAACAAAAATATACACTATATTTATACAACTGGATAAACATTCACTTCGGTTACATGAAATCTTGCCGAATTCATACACCGTGCGCACGCGCACACACACACACACATTACGAGGTATATGCTTGTCCCTCGGCACTAGCATGTTAGCACGAGCTAATCGCTAATCACGTTTAGCATCTATCTACAGCAACATGGATAACATTGCTTATTCTCTTTCACCTTCGGTACGTTTTTCCTCTTTCAAAATCACTTGACAAACTCGGTATTTATCTCCATGTGAAGAAACACTTTCTCTCATTTCTACACGTTCTCTCGTCTCTGTCTCTGGTCCATCTACCTTGTTCCCGGAAATCCCACCCCTTTCCGATCTCCCGATTGGAAGACAGAATCAGTGCAAAACAAACAACCAATGTACATGCTCGCAGGAAATAAATGACAGTTGAAAAAAAAACACAATCACTCTACCACTGAAACCAAACTTGTAAAAAACACAGTACAGTAACAGATATTACATACACTTTGAACGTCATTAATTCTCTTTCCGTTTTACAACAATCATTGTCACCGCACTGAAATGAATTATATTTCAATTAACAGATTTTAACAACTTATTTATTTATTTTTCTATGTAATTATTGATCTATTTATCTATTTATTAATCTATTTATTTATTTATTAATAAAGAAACATGGTGGCTTTTTCCACCGGGTTACATTCATTAACAGCAATTTATTTGCAAATGATTTGGATGAATGAAGTACAAAAATTATCCTGAAATGTCCAATTATCACAGGCGAAGACGAGGATGAAGACGAGGATGAAAGCGACGGCAGTGAAGATGAGCAATCCACTAATGGGAAAACACTAGAGGCAGTGGCTTGCAGTGAAGATGATGGTATGTATTTCCTAACACATAATATTTAATAAAAATATTTTTTTTATTCAAACTTCTGTTTTTTCACATTTACAGAAGTGGTGCCAGGAACGAGTAGATCCAGAGAAATGGCTGAGTTCACTGTGGAAGGCATGGGTGAGCTATTGTGCCACACCAACATCACAACTTGAGAAAATAGTTGTTCCTCTACGTTGGGGACCACCTACTTTCTTGGCACTGCGCTCAGTGTAAAGACACTTATCAAGTTAATGAGTTCTCATTAATTATCAACAATAACTTGACAACACAGAATAACACAGTTCAACAAGTTGTGCAATTTTCCAAACAGGCCTGCGGGCAACTCATGTGGTCCTTGGGGGCTACCTAGTGCCCCGTGCTCTACGGCCTTCACATTTCAATAATGACTCATTTAGCCTAGATACTTTTTATTGATAGCAAGATATTGTACATGTGTATATACTGTACTGGCCTTCAGATCAGAATAGGTGCCGTTTAAAGTCATCAGGTTGTTCCCTAAATACTATATCAGGCCTGGTGTTCGTGCTACATTCTAACACTCATATGCCTTCTGAACCAGCGTACCATGTGGAAATCCTAGCAAGGTGAAATGTTCAATTTGAATGTTTTGCCTACGTCTCCATGTTTTTTCTCTAGTTACTCCAGCTTCCTCCCACAGACACGGTGGCACATTTGGCTAATTGTGAGTGCGGATGGTTGTTTGTCTCTCTGTGTTAATTTACTGGTGACTTGCACCATGACTAACCCCACCTTCGCTCTAAGAAAGTCTCCACGCCCCACAAGCGCGGATGCAGGATAAGTGGTGATTGATGGATGGATGAATAGATGTATTTTCATATTATGGAACCAAAATGACACAAATTGCACCAAGAATACACAATAAAGAAAATACATATTAACCTATGAAATATTATTAATTCAACATTCTTACCTTTTGATTATGCTTGTTTATCACATAAGATGTTGGTGTCTGTGATGATTTCTCATAATAATAATGATGATGATGATAATAATAGATACTTTAAGATTATCCCAATAGGGATAAAGTATAAAACACATCAAACAAGTCAAATATATAAAGTGTGTGTGTGTGTGTGTGTGTGTGTGTGTGTGTGTGTGTGTGCACCAGGGACACTGCTGGAATTTGATAAAAATCACACGTTGTGTTTTCACCCCGATTCACTGCTGAGACGAGACGACGGCACTCAAACTGGATTGTCGGGACGTGTTTATATACTGGAATCGTCTACACCTCAGTCTGACCTCCTGCTCGACCTTCACCGATCACCAGAAGGCTTTTAACAGGGTTTTTTAAAACAAACTGCCTCTATCACAACGGGCATCTGTTGCTCAGCAACGCCCCCTACTGTTGACACGGAGGTGGGTCCTGGTCCATTATCCCAGGTGTTTTCCCTGCTCATCAGGACCAGATGACTGTCGACCCAGAACTCGATCCGCTGTCGGACAGAGACGGAGCTACAACGGCCACAGATGACGTTAGATGCTGTAATGGGAACCAACCTTGAGAAACTGGTTCTGACTGGTTCCCTGCAGCATTCACTCCACTTAATGCGAAGAGCAAACGGCTGGCAGGTGAACTGATAGGCCACAGTGCTGCGAAGGTGCAAATGAAAATATTTTGAGAGGAGAAAAAAGGGTTAAAGGTCAGAGCTCCGGGCCAGTGAAAACCCTCCAAAGTGTAAAAGGAGGGTTTCAATAAGATTTAATTTGGAGGAAGAAGAGTCCCCTTCGTTTTACCATTACACCATTTACTCATCTCAAACACTGAGCACTCACAACAATGCCCTCTGTTTGAGGGACCGCTGTCTCTTCCTTGACTTTCGTGACCTCCGTCTTCCTTGGATTTATTGAGCACCGTCTTCTCATGAGCTCTTCCCTATTACCCGCAGACACCTGTTAATGATTTACAGTGCTGCAGCACAGTATGCGCTGAAGGACTGCTGTGATATAGGAGTACTATTACTTTAAAGTGGTTGATTAATGTATTTTACTTTTTTTTTTAACCCCAACAGATACCAGAGAGCTGAAATAAAGCAGGGATGGATTTTTCCAGTAATGAAACCATCATCCACATGCAATTGAACACAGCGATCATAGTGTGCAGGTTTTTTCTTTTTTTTGCTCTTTCTAAAGAGCTCGTCAGGATGGACTTGCCTGAACAAACACAGTAATTTGACGTCTAAATGACCTGAAATTTCTACCGTCTGTGTGCTAACTGGACTGTGTAAACACACCATTTAAAGTGTCACACGGGTAGGATTTTCGGATTTATTGAGAAGTTTGGGTTCTGCTTTGCCTTGTTAGAATTTCCCCCCAATACCAGATACCAGATGTTTTACATACTACGTAGCAGAACTTAACCAGCAACCATGGCCCGTCTGATTGGACGGAGAGAAGATTCATCTGCTGACCCTCCTTTTTACTTCCTCCTGCTCTGACAAGTGGCTTCCGATTGGTCTGAGGTCGACCCAGTTTGGACTTTCCTCTCTTCTTTGCCACCCGTGGATGAATGTGTGGATGCATGCATGGGTGAATGAGAGGCCATTGTAAAGTGCTTTGGGGTAAAGGTGCTGGAGAGTGCTATATGAGCGTAGACTTCTTCTTCTTCTTCTTCTTTTTGATAAAAAATGTTTGTCATCTCAATGGAACAGAGTAGCTTTGCTGAAGGTTAAATAGTTTTTTTCGACATAAAATACCCAAAAAAACAAAAAGACAAGGGAAACAATAATAATCCAGAATTCCACAGTCATTGAAAGCAGCACATGAAAGATAGACCCAGTTCTTGCACAGTGTTTACATGAAAACCTGGAATCCCCCTGCTGGACCGCAGAAGGTGGATGGTTGTGCATGCGAGCCGTGCAAGCTCACTCCACACTGCTGCGGCCTCAACCTCAGCCTGCACGTCTGTCTGACAGCTCCTGCCACCTCACTCTCCATCCTCCCGCTCGGCCCTTGGTGCAGGGACGGGGGAGGGCAGGTGGGCGGAGCTCTGCGACCCTCCGGCAGCGGAAGCAGAAACAATGTCAACTAGACTCGGCGTGACATCGCGAGGCAGACAGGAACCGGCACAAAGACAGGAACCCAACATTCTGTCGAGGAGCTGCAACTAGGGGGATGGGAGGGGGAGGAGGAGGAGGAGGAGGAGGAGGAGGAATGAATGAATGCGGCCATTAAAGTTGATCTCTTGGAATATTGTTTGATTGTTTAATTGTTTGCTGTTATTAGCCGGCGTTCCCAGCAGGAGCAGCTCGCAGCGCCACAGAGTCTTGGAGACAGTGACACACACACACACACACATTGACTTGTATACCTTGCACTTCAGAAACTTCTCCTCAGTCAGTTGGCTAACCTCAGTTCGCGTTAGCCATGATGCTAACTAAGGTTTAGTTTGTCCTTGTCGTTTCTCATCAAATAACTATTTTGTTGTTTTCCTGTGGTCAGTCAGCTGCAATGGATGGAGGCAAACTCAGTCACTGGGATTCATCCTATGTCTGCAGCAGCTCTTCATGGCAAAAAAAACAACAAAACACCTCACAACTTCGTCTTTTTCTTCTTTGTTTTGTTTTTTTTAAGTGTTAAGAGAATTTAAAGCTTTTCAGGAAACGTGCACTAAAACACAAAGTTCTTCAATTCAGCCCTCCATCATGTCACAAAGGCAACAGACAACTCTCCCAGGTATTGGCTCCACCCAGCATCAGTTGTCAAAGGAGGCTGCAAACACGGGGCTAAGCATACTGGGGAACTAGATAGAACTACATTTTTTAATAATCTATCAGAATCTGGTGCTGAGAAATAAAGATGTGAAAATCATTAGCTATGTTTACATGCGCACGTTTCTCCAATCCCATCTAAACCTTGGGTGATTTCCAAATCCACTGTTTGCATGGACACTAAATAAAGTGATCCGAACGTGACGTGCGTATGCATGCACCAAGCGTTTAATCAGAATGAATCATTTGGGCATGCGCAGAGTTGTCTAATTTTACGGCAAATAGTAGTCGAAGAAGAAGCTGTACTTCTGCCTGCCGTTGTAAATAAACGCAGCGCTGTCCGCACGTCCTCGGCTCGTTCACAAGCCTTCAAACTTTTCCACCGTTTTTCTTTTTTTTATTTGGTTTATCGTTTCGCGAAAATACGACCGGCTGCCTCTAAGGAGGAAACGTGTCATACGTGTCATACACACAGAGGACAGACAGAGGACACATGCACAGTGGAGATAGTCCGAGACAGGACCCGAATGGCTGTGTACATGGACGCCATTTGAAATAATGATTGGCATAAACCACCTCCCTCGTTCAGAATAAAATTTTGTTACGAACTGACCGGATCAGATCAGAATCTTCCGATTGACGTGTTTACACAAAGCATTTTTAATCTGATTGGGCCTTTATTCCGATTTATTTGTGTCCACGTAAATGCAGCTATATGTTTCCTGTTTTAAAAGTCTGTGTCGTCCAGATTGTAGGGAGCAGAAAAATGTAGCGCTGAAACTGAAAATCCAGGATCAGGCTTGAGGCCTCAGCGCTTCATGAAAACAGCGGTGACCTTGACGACCTTGAGCAGAGCGAAACATTGCTAGAACAAAGTTTGTTTCCAGCCAGTCGGTGTGTGTGTGTGTGTGTGTGTGTGTGTGTGTGTGTGTGTGTGTGTGTGTGTGTGTGTGTGTGGATACAACAGCCTCCGAAGCACATTTGGCAGAAATAATGACTGACTGGGTGGAGGAGTGTCTGAGGAATAAAGTGTTCCTGGGTTCACCTGAAAAAAACAGATTGTATCTGATTTCTGTAAGAAAACATTTTTAGCACTATACAAAAATATTTTGACTAACCATTGGCAGAGACACACATTTGTAAATGTATATGTAACTTTATTTATATAGCCCCTTACAACATCCTTTCGGTGAACCAAAGTGCTTTACAGATCTAAATGCATTATAGATGATAAATAAAATGAATAAATAAAAACAATTGAAAAAAAAACATAAGAACAGAACAGTAAAAATAAATAACATAGAGCAAAGATGAAAAGGATAAAAAAAAAATATATATACAAAATGTCAAAGTGCTACTGGGTATTAAAAGCCTCCCTAAATAAATAAGTCTTCAAACTAGACTTGAAGGCCCAGGTCAGCAATAAGGCCGGGCCTGGGTGCACCCAGCGCTCCTGTTTTGACCTGGGCACTTCCAACAACAGTTGGTTGGTTGACCTCAGAGCTCTAACTGTGATCACGAACAGTCAAAAGCTCTGATAAATAAGACGGGGTGAGGTCATTCAGAGCTTGAAGAACAAACATTAAACATTTCAAATGAATTCTGTAAAAGACTGGGAGCCAATGAAGAGAGTTAAGAACAGGAGTCATGTGCTCCTGTCTGTCAGTGTTGGTTACACTGCCGTTCCAGCAGCCTTTTGCACAAGTTGAACGCGATTAAGGGAGGACTGGGAGACACCAACATAAAGTGCATTGAAGTAGTCCAGTCTAGAGCTGATTTGTGTAAAAAAGACATAATTAATCCCAAAAATTTCCTGTCAGTCTCCAATTCTGGAAGCTCAAGTTCTTTTACTTTTACGATTGAGATAAAAGAAAACAACAACAGAGATTCATTCCTAACTGTTGGGGGCGAAAAAAACGCATTAGAGTTGTTTTTTGTCCAGGCAGTCGCCTCTGCTGTTCTTTGTTCTCCTTAGATCGTGAACATTCCAGGGAGTCGAGGTTCCTCTTTATGTTGCGTCGACGCCTCCCGGCTACCAGGGGCCTCTGGTAATGACTCTTCCACCGAGCCTCGAGGAGCCGCTCACAGACTGTCAAATTGAAATCAGTTCATTCTGGATGTTTTTACCACGACAGCGACAGCTGATTTGTTTGATTTCCTGAATCACATGCTGACTTTGTGACGGACACGCCTGTTTTCAATGTGCTGCTGGCGATCCATCGATCGCTTGCGACCTGATTCAAGTTGTGTGCAGATGCACCGTGGACAAAGGTTCACCTCCTCCGTTCTCTCAGCTATTTGAGGGAGATGGTGTTGAAAAATGAACCTGTGCTGAACTTGTTTGTCTCAGTCCTGCTCAGCAACAAATTATTTCGTGTTAATGTTCTAGATTTCCTTTCATGGTCTTCATGCCCCCCCCCAGACGGCAAATAGGCCGTGGAGAGGAGATATGTTGTGTTTACAGACACCTGCAATAACAGTAACGCTGAGACACTACTAAGTATGGCCAGTGAGTGGCACTGTAAGTTTGTGAGAGTGTATTGAGAATGCATAGAGCAGGGGTCCCCAATCTACGGCCCGCGGGCCACATCCGGCCCGCTGCGTGTCTCTGTCCGGCCCGCGTGAAGGCAGTCATAATCCTCCCCGCCACGTAACTTTTCCGACACGTTAGCGTAGCCCGACAGCGATAGCGCGCTCCCGCTCCCGTTCCCCCGCTCAACAAAGAGGTTAGCGCTATTCCCCCCCACACCCCCGTCATCAAAAAAAATGCCGGGACGTTAGCGATATCTTTCCAACTAACACCCCCCCCCGCCCCCATCTACCTGCAATGTTAAGCATGCATGTGCCCCGCTACTGACAGTTCAGTAAAGTGGTTTGAACTGTTCACCTTGCTCTTCTTTTTGACTGACTAACACCACAAGATCCATCCATTCATCTTCTATACCTGCTTATTCCTATTCAGGGTCACGGAGGTCTGCTGGAGCCTATCCAAGCTCTCTTAGGGCGAAGGCAGGGGACATCCTGGACAAGTCGCCAGTTCATCGCAGGGCCACATAGAAACAGACAACCATTCACACTCACATGCACAAATGGACAATTTAGAATGTTCAATTGACCTCACATGCATGTTTTTGGAGTGTGGGAGGAAGCCGGAGAACCCGCAGAGAACCCACACAGACACAAGGAGAACATGCAAACTCCACACAGAAAGGTCCCAGGCCCGGGCCCCAGAATTGAACCCACGACCTTCTTGCTGTGAGGTGGCAGCGCTAACCACTGCAGCACCTTGTCGCCCACACCACAAGATAGTTAGGGCAAATTATTAAAATCTGCTAACTAAATTGTATCCAAAAGATTTCTTCACCCATGTGTTTGTAAAGGTCCGCAGTAAGATCTTAAAATGTTGAAACTAAACTCCTGTATGTTTTTTCATAAAAACAGCTCAAGGTTGGGGTACCCATTCCCAATTTTCGAAAAAAAAACTGAAAATGTTCAGTTCAGTTCTGTTCAGTTCAGTTTCAACTGTTTTTTTTTTCCTCCATGATTCTGAGTTGATTGCAAGCATTTATTTATCACCAAAACCTTTGGTTGGTGGAAAAATGGCCACGCCCACTTTTAGATGTAAATTTGAAAGTAGCTTCATTTATTTATTTCAATTAGGCTGCTTGAAAAAAAAATACAAATCACTTTCACTACATGCAGTGCCTCTACCAATGCCACAGGCTGAGATGCACTTTATGCCATTCTTTATGCAGCTGCATCATCGGTGCTGCAATCACCATTGCAAAAAACAACTTGTGAACTGTAGGAGCTCTTCAGGTGCCATGGGGGTCCAGTGTTGGAATGCGCTCAGACCAATGAACACCCAATGTCCACCCATAAATCAAATGTCTATGGGTGGAGACTAGGGTTAGGGTTCGGGTTCTGTGTTGAGCCATTCACAGAATTCAATAAAAACAGCCTCTTGCTCCTCATCTATTTTCGTTTGTCCTCTCTTTCTCTGTCCTCTTTCTTCAGTCTTGGAGTAATGGTCACCTCTCTCAAAAAGAAGTTTGCCCATTGGCCAAATGTATAATGGTCCTGACAAAGTTTTGAATATTTTTTTTCTTGTTCCTGCTGAAAAAACATGCGGTGGTGCAGCTAAAAGAGGAGCTGCACTTCAAAGGACATCACTATTTGGGCTCCGTGCGTCCAACTTGGAGACATTTCGCAACAGCACAGTCCTCAGATACCTTTTTAATTTTTAATTTTTTTTTTCACCAAACGTCCCGGTGGGTGGTGACGCTACAGATTCAGGAACATCATGGCAACGACAAGCTTCAGATTTTTTTCTTTTTCTTCGTTTCAAGTGATGCAAAATGATGATTCACCCTCTGGATTGGTGACCTTTGACCAGCTGATAAGAAGCATCACAACCTGTTCAGTAGTTTGATGTGACAGGCTGAACTAAAGACACAATAGCTGCGTTGCGTTGTGTTGTGTTGCATGCTGTGTTGCATGCTGTGTTTTATCTGGAAAGCATCAGATTTTCTGGGTTCCGACCAAACTGTTGTTCCACTCATGGAGGAGGATTTTTCATCACTCAAAAAAAAAAAAAAAGCCTCCCCATCAAAGGTCAAGGGTCTGGGTCGTGGTCGAGGTCATGCATTTTGCATCAGGATCAGCGAAAGCTGGGGGGGGGGAAGAGAAGTGATGTAACTCTGTTGAGACCAGATTGTGCAGTAATTTTATGCTATTTATGTTTTGGATTTGGAAGGATTTTTTTCAATAAACAAACAAACAAAAAAAAAACACACTGCAAGGGAGTTGGAAGGCTGAGATTTTAAGTTTGAAATCTGTCTTAAAAATAAAATCTGTCATTTCACTTCTGTCGGTATTTCAGGACCAGTTGGTGCTCTTGGAGGAGAGAGAATCAGAGGCCCTGTTTGCACTTGGTCACTTGTAACTGTTTTGGGGGATTGAATCACGAGAACGGATCTTGAAGCATCTGTTCGCACTTAGCATTAACATGCGTCTCGAGCGTGCCATTTGTGATCGCATTACACCCCCTCGCCTCCCTGCAGAACCTATGCTACTGCAAAATGCGTCATTTCCGTTTTTAACGACTGGGGGGGCAGTAAAGCGCAAAACCACGGCGAGTTTTACATGAAAGCGAATAAGAATCAACTTCCTGTTTGCAGACTATATCAAGTCACTGGTTTTAATTCTACTGCAGCTCGTATGGATCCGAACGAGGAGTAACGACTGGTGGGACAGAGTGGTGACGACTTTATTTTCGGATCAACAGTGGCTGGCAAATTTTCGGATGCAACGTCGCACATTTAATCTCATATGTGGGGAACTGCGACCGCTGCTCCACTGACAAAATGCGCAATGAAATTTATTAGCATGCTAATAAAAGAGTCTAACAAAAATGATTTGTTTTCACTTCTTGTTTGTAACTTTATAATGACGACGCCGGGAGGTGGGGCGCCGACCAAGTACGTACACGGGAGAGGTGAGTGGAGTAGGCGGTCGTTAATGTGGACTGAGCTCGCATTCTGTTCACACGTCTGTGGCGAATGCAATTTTATGCGAAGCGAATACCCAAACCCCCTCCGCGAGGGGGTTTGGGTATTCGGATGACAAAACGGATTTGGACTGTTTGCACTTGGTTACTTCGTGTGTTTTTTGCCGATCGGAATACGAAAAACGCATGAAATGACCAAGTGCAAACAGGGCCAGAGGACAGTGGTGACACAATGTGCTCTTCCATGAGCAGCACTGAAGGTTTTTCTCTCTGCCCCTTTCCGTTACGTTCCCCTGCTAATTCAAATGCAATTGGGGGTTGCTGGTTTTTCCACTTCTGACCAGCAGCAATAATTAAATTAGATCTTCCAATCGCACAGGTGAAATCAATTCATGCAGAATTTTGTTGGAGGGGAAGAACAAAAAAAAACGTTCAATGCAACAATATACATTAAGCATTTTGCATCTTTGGTGCCTCGTGTGCTTGTTGCAGACTGTGTGTTTCAAGACTTCACATGTTAATGGCAAACTGTGATTTTCTTCTCAGTTTTTCAGTTTGTGTTCATAGAACCATATTTATAATAGAACGCACTGATAATAGAACTACATTCAGAGTCAAAAACATCTCCTGCTGCAATGTAGCGAGAACCCAAAGGTGCGCAAAGCTCCGACTCGGACCTGTGGGACCGTGGTCGAGCAAGGCCGTCGCCATCCTACGGCGGCAGAGCTATGGGCCAAAGGTTCCTACTGCCAGACAAAACTCAGGATGCAACAGGGTCTTTGCTGTCTGCTGCCATAAGTCCTGTGTGAAAAAGGAACTGCAAACTGTTCAGGGAGAAACTTCAGAGAAATGCAACTCTTCATACATTCATTCATTCACGTTTCTTCTTAAATATATATAATTGATATCAGTGGCAGGCCGTGCATTTCATGTCTACCCCATCAGTGACGTCATATTTAGTCCACCCTAAATTAATACATCTCATCATTTCCTCAATCCAGAGATAATCACACTTACACATCGCATCACCTTCATATAGTTGACTCAGTCGAGCAATATGAATACTAGTTTCTGAAGCGTTTACGTCATAATTTTTATGAGGATGATGCTTTTGATATACTGTAAATTCCGGACTATAAAGCGCACCTGAATATAAGCCGCAGCAGCTAAATTTAGGGGAAAAAACAAATGTGTACATATACAAGCCGCACTGGACTATAAGCCGCAGGTGTTTCGCCAAGAAACGGGTCCGCGGAGCGGATCAGTTCGCGGCTGCGAGCCTGCGACTCTGGACTCGCACCGCGGATCCTGTTTGCGGGGTCCCGCTGGTCACCTCGGTTAATTGGTATGGAGTCGGACCAGAACTCGACAACAAGAGCAAGACAAGACAACATTCAGACGAGAGCACGAGCGATCTAGCCAGATCGACTGCCTTTAACTTAAAAGCTGCATCATATGCAATTCTTCGTTTGTTTTCCACAATGAGGGTTTGTGCGTGAAAGCTTCCTTTGCGCAAACTGTCTTGCTCTCGTTCTGTATTTGCTTCCACTTTTGCTTTCGTTGTTCGCGTGAACTGCCTGCCTCACTCTTTCCCGAGCCCACCCAAAAATCCATAGTGGAGAAGGTCCCCTAGTGGCCGTTAGCTGTACAAATCCATAGATTAGCTGCACCGTTGTATTAGCCGCCGCAGGGTTCAAAGCATGGGAAAAAAAGTAGCGGCTTATAGTCCGGAAATGACGGTACTTATAGTAGTTTCTGAAGCGATTACATCACAATTTTTATGAGGATGATGCTTTTGGTATAGTTATCTTGAACAAATGTAATTGTTGATGCTGTGTCCGCTGACTATATTTCGATATTGTTAATGATTTGATATTTAAGCTCTCAGATGTGTGAGAAAGCGATTGGTTGGTGTCACACAGCCACTCCCTTTTAAGATGGCCTCCTGCGTTGGCACAAACATTGGTTTGAGAAAGATCTATGACCGAAACGCATTAAACAAAATGTGCAAGTTGGCCAACGTGAGCAGGAATTTTTTTCGTCAGTTTGGACTTTATTGTCCCCCTCCGACGCACCGGCCATGTCAATAGATGTGCGAGGATTTTTGCCTTTTTTTTTTTATTTACATAAAAGAAATCTTGTAAAATGTCAAATCCTGTAAAATTCACAAACTACACACAAAACTACTTGAGGTGATCTGTCTCAGTGAACCATGAGAGTGAAGCACAGAAAACAGCAGCCAACATCATTCTGATATAGAACACAGATGTTGGCTTAACCATTGGCGAGGCCTTGATACAAAAGCTTTTAATAACAAGGTGTGTAAAACATCGGCAAAACAGACAGATTGTGCTATCATTTCATTTTGGGCCATTGCAGAAAAAAATATATATTTTGACCACAACTCGCGTTTAAATGTAATCAGTTCAAATCCAGAAAAACACCAGCGAGCAAAAACAAAATGACTATAATAACAGAGTGCCACGCTGCCGCTATTATTCTGAGCCGGTCTTTAAATACACACAATACACACACCAACACACACACACACACACACACACACACCCCTTACCAAAATGTCAAATGGGAGTGTGTGAGTCACGCTTTTTGGATGATTTCAGGTTTGGCTGGTCAGATTAGCAGCAGGAAATCCTTCACAGACGGAAAGCTTTTCCCTTTTGTGTATTAAAGATTCAAAAATATAGTTTGGAAAAACAAGGTGGAATGTCGTAAACAATGCCAAGGAACAAATTAGCCGTGGCCTCTGATGGATGACGACCAATTGATCGTGGCGGCGATTGTGTGCGTGTGGCCCCTTTACAAGGAGTGACACACACACATCTCCGGCATGCAGCAGCATTGTGATAAAGGCCTCTAGGGGGGAAAAGCCAGGAGTCCGGTATACTTCAGGGCCTTACACACCAGTTCCTAAAAGCTCTGTGCAACTTCCTAAATATTGTTAATGACCAACCATGAGGAGAGACGCGGGCCAAAAATCTTTTGCAAAGACAGGAAATCGAATTGAATATGGCAGCAAAGTCCCTTGGCAGTGTTGGAGTCGAAGTCAATACAATATTGTTGACCATAGGAAGCTTGTCTCGCTTATCAACACCGAGGAAAAAACAAACAGAGGTGGGTCTTTAGTCGGATATATCGCTACAGGGGACGGTGACATGGAGCAGTGGGGGTTTCCCAACGGCTCAGCACGGCCCTGCAGGCTCTCCTGAATGACCTGACATGAGAGAAGTCAATGCTTGGAGGAAAAGCAGCCAGCTCAGACCTTTGTTCCGTTGTTCCTGTTTATTTTTTTTTAGGTCAGGTAAAGTCGGGGTGTGGCTGCAGACCCACAACAACCAGCTTTGGTGTCTCGCACCAAGCAGATGTAAAGATTCTAAATGTATAATACTAAAAGACATGCATAAGGATATGACTTATACAGTATAAATATAAACATAATTCATTCATTCATCTTCAATACTCGCTTATTCCTATTCATGGTCACGGGGGTCTGCTGGAGCCTATCCCAGCTGTCTTAGGGCAAAGGCAGGGTGACACCCTGGACAAGTCGCCAGTTCATCGCAGGGCCACATAGAGACAAACAACCATTCACACTCACATGTACACCTACGGACAATTTAGAATGTTCAATTGACCTCACTTTTGGACTGTGGGAGGAAGCCGGAGAACCCGGGGAGAACCCACACAGACACAGGGAAAACATGCAAACTCCACACAGAAAGGTCCCAGGTCCGGGCCCAGGAATCGAACCCACGACCTTCTTGCTGTGAGGCGGCAGCGCTAACCACTGCGCCACCGTGTCGCCTAAACATAATTCTGTATGTTATTATTATTATTTTTATTATCATTATTATCATTATTATTATTACAAGACTATAATCAGAAAAGCAGTTCAGTTGTGTGTGATACAGATGGGTGAAATGTGAACCACGCACTACCACTGCATTACTGCAGGAACGAGCTGAAGTCTGCACAGTTGAAGGGCAATTCAACACAATGCAAAGAATGTGGTGCTGATCACTAAGTTGTAAGCTGTGGTGTAAAATGAATAGAGATGAGTTGGTGTAACAGAGTTGGAAAAAAAGATTGAATTTATTAATTTCTAAGTTTAAAATATATGTGGATACTTTATTTATTATTCATTTATTTTGTTGTATATTTGTGAATTTTATCTCAATGTGTTATTTTATTTTATTACTATTTTTATTTACGTTTTTCCCTCACCTCTTTCTGTACCTCCCGGGCAGCACAGCAAGTCGGTCCCTCACAGTTCTCCAGTCGGTGTGCACTAATTGCATGTAAATATCGCTACGGTTACACGGTTGTTTTATGTTGGTTTTAATCATTAATTTTTGTTTTTGTTGACTGTTTTGCTTTTGCGCCAATTGGCAGCTGTGGCAGGCTGTGCTATGCGGTTAGCGCAGCAGAGATAACACGTCGCTGACTCGCTGGCTTTGTTTGTTTTTTTTTCCAATGTTGTTATTTTGCCTGTTTTTGCCACCTCTGTTTAGGGAACAAGAGGTGCAGAGAGACGGGCCAGAAGACTGTCAAAATGTGTTTTATTGTCTTCTGCAGGTATGTTTCCTTGGTTAAATGATATTAATTTTGCTGTTTTGTCTGTCCCCACATATGCACTGTCGCTTTGTCCAGTAGGTGTCACTGTTCACCTGTTCATAATGGTTTGGGACGATGTCCCATATGATGCAAAATACACTTTAGTGCTGTTTCCTATCAATAACATGCATCCCCAGCCTGTCTACGTTCCCACCTGGAATGAAAAAGTCCGTCCTTGACCCTCTTCAGCTTTCACCTTCTTTCGAAAATGTGTGCTTCAATCGGGCAGATTGTACTTCCGTGACTTAGTGACGTCACTAAGACACGGAAGTGCACTCAAACCCGCCTCCTCAGGTTAGTGGCACCGCCTCTGGTAAAGGTTTGTCACACCCACAGAAAGTTTTAGAAGCTGCGCCATGTTTTTCTGCTCGCAAACGCTCCGGCGAGAACGATGGCGAAACTACTAAGTAATCCATAAAATCTTTGAATTTAATTTTAAATCACAACATTTAGCAAAACATAACCTAATTCCCTTTAGTCGCAACAGACCATAGTCCGCCTTATAAATTTGGCCCGCATTCTGCAAGGAGAACTGATTCAGGCGTACTGGCTCCAATCCTGGATGGTCCACCATGCATTTGAGGTCCCCCTCAACCTCCCGCAGGCATCTGCTAACCTACAATATAGTACAAAGTATAAATGCCATTGTGTCTCAAAGATGTATGCAATAAACAATAATCAAGACAAACTAGATTTCATTTTTGATATCTTGACTCTTACCTGTGGTATCTCCAAACAGCATACATTTTCCTGCTCCGTGGGCATGGTGTTAGTTTCCACAGGAGAGGCTGTCAAAAGAAAAAAAGTTATAATTTCACCTGAATGAAAGTTGCCAACACAAGCAGAGTTGGATAAGACTTGTGACATTTGTCTAATGTTGAGATGGAGAACAGTGGCGTTTTAAGCAACATGGCACTGCCTCTAATTTTGACCATGACATATTGTGGATACAGACATATTTAAACTTAAGTTAAACCAAAAAAAAAAAAGAACAGTATATATATGTGTAAGAAGAGAACAGTTTCCTGTTATTGAAATTCCTACTGAAATATGTAGTCTGTCCTTTTGCTATGAGTTTTCTTTGAGTTATTCTTTTTTTATGATTAGTTAGCTGGCGCCATCTACTGGCAATTGACGACGTGTAAATATAACCGGAAACCGGAACCGGAACCTTATTAGCAGTTCTGGAGCAGTCTGCTAATGGTGAGCCACGGTCCGGTGTTTCTCTGCACAAAACATGAATTTTGTACAGTTAGCTTCCGAATTGACTGCATTCTCAGTTGTACTGATTCACGTTGGTTATGCTATGCTTTATTTTTATATACTGAAGTCGGTATTATTATTTTTCTTTTAGACATTGTTTGCAGCGGAGATCCTGATGACAAATCGGTTGTCATTCATTACAGGTAATTGTGTTCAATTATAAAAGTTCTTTGTGTGAAGGCACGTTCGTGAGTTTTACCTACCGCCATTACATGTGAGGCAACGTGCTTCACGATTATGTTTTTTTGGAAACCACTAGAGGGTGCTGAAGTGCAATTTATTTTGTTTGACGTTTTCTATTTTGTATTGTTGATTAATTTCCTACATAAAAGAGGATGATATTGTTTTAAAAGTAAATTGAAACTGTGTTAAACTAATTGTAAAAACCACTATATGATCACACCATAAAGTAACTAAGAAAAAAGAAGAGAACATTTAACTTTATTAGCAGTTCTGGAGCAGTCTGCTAATGACATTGTTTGCAGCGGAGATCCTGATGACAAATCGGTTGTCATTCATTACAGAAATAAAATAATTCATCATCCACCTGGTGCCTCGAAGTATGTCACTGGCGGGATGGGAAGGCAGCAGTTACATATGTATATATAGTTTTTGCCTAGTTACATAGTCTGATAAGTATGCTTTTAGTTTTTTTTTTTTTTTAGTTTTAATCAGTAGACTTGAAGAATATACAGAGGAGAGGTAAGTATAATGTTACTGCACTGTTTAGAAAAATGCTCATTCACCAGAAGAGCTCGAAGTAATGACGAGACAGCGGCAACAAAGCCGTTAGCATGAGCTAACGTGTAAGTAACAGTGTAACAACACACAAAGTAGAAACTTTAAAACATAAAGACGCACAGTATGTGTATCTTACCACTCTGAAATGTCCTGCTGCAGTCGCTGAGTCCGAATGTCTGCCAAAGCCTCTCCCTCTGGGTCAGACTCTGGCTCAAACTGGTATGGTTGTACCACACTGCTTCTGCTAGCCATGACCGAGTCGCTTCGCATTCACAACATTAGCGCATGGCTACCGGAGCCGAAGCAACAGCCCCTTCGAGAGAGAAGGGCGTGGCCAGGGGCAGCTCATTACCATAAAATGAAGTTATTGTCTTCTGCAGTAAATAAAAGATGGAAACATAGTCCCTTGGGTCATCCCTGAGACCAGTCAACACACACAACCCTTAGATTGGGAAGGACTAGTTGCATATATCGACTGGGGATTATTGTTAAAATGCGCAGAGACCTCCGCTCTGTCCAGGTTGAGCTCGATCAGCGACAGATTGCCCAGTGACTTGACACCGCTGGTAAAATATATGGAGGCTACTGACATCTGGTGGCAGAGAGAAAACATTACAATACAAAGTGCCATGATGTAAAATGTATTGCAAAAATCTCCAACTTGCCGGTGAACTGGACAGAAATTAGGGGAAAGTCTCACTCAGCCTCTTTTGCATGTGTATATTAGAAATATATAGGATCTAGTGATTTTAATGTAACAGGTACAACCTGGCTATAAATGTGACAATGTTACTACCAGGTGGATCATATTTGTGGTGTGGTTAACAGTGTTTTCAGGGGGTGTTGTAACAGAAACACTGCCTCTGTATTCTTAATCCAGCCCTGCCATGAGGCCACAGCCCACTTTTGGCTCGCAACCCTCCAGTTCAGAAACACTGAGATAAGCACTGATCAGTGTTGGACAACCTAAACAGGAATAATATTTTCATTTCTAATTAATAGCAAAAATATGCAGCATTTTTTACACTGCGTTAGACTGTGAAATAATTTAACAGTGTATTCACACTCACTTTTTCCTCTTCCACCTGAACTACCTATTATGTGCACGATACTGCTGCAGTCTTTGTGTGTCCCTGGCAGGTGATGACCATGACACTGGGAGCCGGAGGAGGCAGTCCTGGGATTCTTGGTGCCATTGCTTCATCTTTGCCACCAGCTTTCGCCACAGATCATGTGCAATTTTGGACTCTTGCCCTCTCAAACAGCAGCTATACCACCCCACCACTTAACATTCAAGCCTATTTCAATTTTAGAATAGTTGATGTATAAGACACAACATCTATTTTTATCTACGTGTTTATATTGATATACCTCATATACTTATGTGTCTGTCTGTATTTTTATATTTGAATTATATATATCACATTGTACACACATATATATATATATATATATATATATGTATATATATATATATATATGTATATATACATATATATATATATATATATACATATATATATATATATATATATATACATATATATATATATATATATATACATATATATATATACATACATATATATATATATATACATATATATATACATATATATATATATACATATAAATATACATATGTATGTATGTATAGGTGAAACATCGTCGACAGGTTTTCCTCCAGTCACGGCTGCACAACACATTTTAATTCAACACATTTTAAATTAGCTGGTAATGACAGAACAACATCTACAGCAAACATCTGATATAGCATCTTCATCATGAGTCGGTTGAATCAGGAGGTTCCTGTCACATTTCTGACAGTCAAAGAAGCACAAAGATAAAAGAAATATCCAATAAGGATGAAGTTGATTGATACAACAATATTCCAAACATGACCAATTGTGTGTTCTCACTAGTTTAAACAACAAAATAGACAATTACAGTTTGCAAATATCAATAACTAAGTTCATGTCTAATTGGTTTTGAAATTAATGATGAATTTCAGAAAACATTGGATGGCTAAAAGATAAATGTTAAGTTTTGAAGTGAATGAGTTTGTTTTTTCTTTTTTCTCAAATGAATGGTGTATACAGTAAAATCAAAAAACAACACAAAAAACAATCATTGTCATTTCTACGTGATTGATTGAAGACACTTTCCCATCGTCTATAACTGGTTTCAAATCATTTTCAAACTCGATCAAAGAGTCAAATCCATCATGTTTTTGCAATTCTTAATGTATTTGAGGTCACGGGCATAAGTATTTCACATGTATGCACCTAAACAGTGGATTTTAGTGCCAATAAATCTGAATCTGAATCTGAATCTGAATCTGGATCTGGATCTGAATCTGATTCCAAAAGAGAAATAAACTCCTCCTCAAACATCACTGAAAAAGCTCTCTCACACATCCTGATGTCAGCAGTTTTCTGATCTCCTGCCTTTCCAAAACTGAGATATGGGAAGAGTTTCTCAGTGAAAGTGTCTTCTTGAGTGTAGATGTGAGTCTGGTCCACAGCGTCGTAGAAGGAAACCTCCTCCTGGTCAAAGTCCAGCTGGACTCTGAGTCTCTGCACACTCTTCTCCACCGTGACAGTGTCACCAGAACAATCAGAGTATTTCAAACACCAGAGTCCATCTTCTGGTGAGACATGTCTCTCACCCTTCCTGTCAGCTGACTCTTTAGCGACACCTATAGTCCAGTCTGGATGATCTCCCACCTCCACGTCCCAGCTGAGTTGTCCTGAGCTGAAACCTTCAGAACCCAGAACACTGTAATATCTAGTGTGTCTCTCTGGATTATCAGGAAGCTGCTGAGGTGTTTCTCCATTTGTCACGCTGGTCAGGTCATCAGACAGGTGGAGCCAGCGGCTTGCAGTGTTTGGGTCCAGGATGACTGGACTGAAGTGGACCTGGTCCTTCATCTTCTGCAACACTGTGAAGGACAGGTTGCCCAGGTGTTTGGCCACGTTGATCAGTGCTCCTGGGAGCAGCTGTGGCTCTGACTGGGAGCACTGGTCTCTGGCTCTGCTGTGAAGGCCTGTATAACTGTTGAGGAAGACCATGGTGTCCTGCTGCAGCTCTTCCTCAACAACAGTGATGGTGCTGGACAGAGAAGACATCTTCTCCTGAATCTTCTCCATCTCTCTGATCACAGTCTTCCTCTTCTGCTCCTCTTCCTCCCTCAGAGCCGCCAGTCTGGACTCCTCTTCCCCTCTCAGGAAGAGGCGGAGCTTGTCAAACTCTGCTCTGATCTGCTTCTCTGTGGACGACGCCTGCTTCTCCAAGAGTTCAATCACTTGTTTGAATTTTAACTCAACTTCTACGTATTTCTTCTTCTTGTCCTTTAAAGCTGTGAAGTTGGACTTCAGCTGCTCCTTCAGTCCTGGGACTGCTTCTTCCATAGGAAACACCTTGTGACCCTGGTGGAGAGAAAACTCACACACAGAGCACAGAGCGTTCTGCTTATCCTCGCAGAACATTATGGACTCTGCTTTGTGTTTGCACAGCAGCTCCACCTTCACTGCTTCCACTGTCTAAAACGATCCAGACTGCTGGCTGTCAGCCAACGACTCAACCAGTTGCTTCAGGTCAAAGTCTGGATGCAGACTATCCTTTGAGGAGTTTCTTTTACATACGGGACAGTCTTTGCATTTATTCTTCTCCCAGAAGGTCTGCAGACACTTGGAGCAGAAGCTGTGGGTGCAGCTCAGAGTCACTGGGTCTTTGAAAGTCTCTAAACAAACTGAACAGTTGAGTAAACTTTTTACACAAGCTAATATCTCTGCCATTTCAGCAGATATTCCTCCCAGCCAGATGGATTGAAATATTTATTTCCAGTTGGGAAAGTCAGACTCACCGACTCAGTCTGTGTCCTGTGGAACTGGAGATAAAAAACCTCCAATTGTTTTGCTCAAAGCAGATACTCTGCAATGCCAGCTAATGGCGTCTCAGCTCCTTGTGACAAGACGACTTCTCATCAACCTTTGCACCTTCCGCCTCAATAAGTGACACCTGCAGGTGGGGCTGAACAGTTGATGACCTTGTTGGTGCTTTATTAAGGTGACAGTCCTCTTGACTGTCTGAGGCTCCTTATATACTGTGGAAAACAAGTAAACAAGCAATATTTTATACCCCCATCCATCCATAAATGAAATTAATTTGGTTTTCCTCCCTTTAGAAAGGTTCTCACATTTTCATAAGAATCTCCATACATCAATAAGGGTCCCAGTGCTCCCAGTTAGCTGCCATCGTGCACCAGCATATTTCTAAGGAAGCCTGGTGTGGACAATCCAGCTGCCTTTCCTATGTAAATATACATTTGTAGCCACACATCTGCAATGTAAAAAGTCCACTCTGTTTGACCTCTGCTGAATAATTAACTGCAGTCAAGGTCATTCAAAGTCATTGGAGCTGGAATATTTGCATTCTTTGGAATGACAGTCAGTGTGACCTTTAACCTTAAATGCCAGTAAGGCCAAAGTGTTGTATTGGGCCGATTGGGACACAACTGAGTGTAACGGGTGTGTCTCTTGTGATGTTGTGAACATGCCCGTTAACTTCTGAATCTTGCGTTGTGTTCATGGAGACATGGACTCAGGTTGCAGTGTTTGCTGCCACTTTATTCCTGGCTTTCAATGAACGCAGCACAGGCTGTATGAAGAGACAAATGAATGCAGACTGTAGTGCCAGAACGACGTTGAAGTTGGCGCCACATTCGCCGCGGTGCTGCTCAAGTTTCGATTCCACCTTAAAAAAATTGTTCCGCGGTTTGACCACTAGATGGCAGTGCTTATTCCAACACTGTTCAATATAAAAAAATAAATAAATCATTATGTCTATGTTGACGAGGATTTCTGACTAAATTATTATCATTGGAAAGCCTGGGAGCTCTACTATCACAATCAGTTGACATATTCGACAATCCACCTGAAAAACTGATAATATCAATGGCAAAGTTGTCAAATTTGGAGTCCCCCCAAAAGGTCAAAAATGAGTTCCCATATTGTATGTCAACTGATTGTGATAGTAGAGCTCCCAGGCTGTACGATGATACCTCACATGTCAATTTCTACTGTATAATTATGGAAAAAACCCACCTCAACATAGACATAATGATATGCTGAATTGTATATGTTGAAAAGTGTTGGGATAAGCACAGCCATCTAGCGGTCAAATTGAGAATTTTTCTTTTAAGGTGGAATCGAAACCTAAGAAGCACCGCGGACATTTCACAGTCTTCATTTATCACTCCTAAATATATATTTATAAACCCGTAACAGGTTAACTAAAACAAAGTAGAACCGGAAAAGAGAAATGGAAACCGACCTGCTCTCAGTGGGCGCAGCACAGCCTGACAGCCCCAAAACTCTCTGACTGGAGCCCTGTTCCAAACAGAATTTCCCTTGGGATAAATAAAGTATTTATGATTCTGATTCTGATGAGCTTTATTGAACATCTTGAAAAGAGCAGAACCTCACAACCACAGAGTTCCCAGTATATATTGTAGCTTCTACGCCAGATACTTGACAGCTCGCTGTAATATACAGATAAAAACTTCATCATATGCAGTAATACAGGATTGTGATGATGTTTTCAGACAGTACTTGCAGCCGATCATTTGCAAACCTCTGAGGTTTTTAAAGAGCTTTATTTATTGTTTTCTCATCATTAAGATAATACATATAATGCATAAGCAGAATATGCACTGATGGAAGAAACAAGAGAATAAATCCCCACCTATGGATTTCAGCAAGCCCGGATCATTAACCGGGCCGTCTGGGCCACGGCCTGGCGGGCCTCGAGCTCTCAGGGGCCTCCGGGCTCCGGTAGTTAGCTTTCTTTTTTGTCACGTATGCTGCGTTCAAGTGGTGTCGGAAAACTGAGTTCTTCTTTGCAAGTTGTTCTTCCAACTTTGTTGCGTTCGTGTGCTCTAAAGTTGTAATGTGGGAAAACATGAATACTCGTTTTCTTTAATCTTCCAAACAAATAAATCAGGTGTGAGACACCAGGTAGCAGAGGAAACAGATCAGATCAGCCATCAAATATAACCCAGTCGGAAAGTCGTTTTTTTCCATTATTTCGACACCACATGAACGCACATGTATCTACCGGTATAAAGTTGAAAAGCACAAAATGTGAGTTCTGAAGGTTAACGTCAGCTAATCTAAAGGAAGGAAAGACATGGAAAAAAAAATTAAAACGGTGGGAGAGTGGAGCCTCTAAATTAAAAGAGGGATAAAACATTGATTAGGAGAGGGATAAAAGACATTTGGAACTCCGACAGAAGATTCCAAACATTGCTAGTTTTTTCACCGCGTCTTCTGGGAATGTAAATGTTAATGAAGAGCCAGCAGTAGAGGACAAGAATGTCGACGCAACAATCCGTGAAGAGCAGGTCCGCTACACTGTGGCAGATGCCTCCGATCCACCAACTCAGAACGAGCATGACTCAAAAACGTCTGAAATTTCTGTCCTTCCTGGCAATAGAGTGGGAACAACCCGGCAAGCGACCCGGGTGATAATCGGCTCCAATCAGAGCCGATTATCGTACTTGTGTATCCCATGATGCTTTGCGTGCTGCTGCAAAGCATCATGGGATCCTGGGAAGTCAGCTGAAATTAGCGGCATGTACTGGTAAAAGACATGACATATAAATGTAAATATTGAAGTTTCACATAAAGTAACCAGTTTTTAACGTAGGATTTTACTTATTTGATCATCCAACGCCATCGTTAGATGGCTAACCAATGGTTAGCTGGATACTATAAAAACGTCACTTCCGGGGTTGGCCAGCAGGAGGGAACAGCGCTGACGCAACGAGGAAATACGCTGAAGGCTAGACCGTCCCAAGTGGTTACCAGGGAGGCGGGGTTTGGTCCGTCCTTCTAGGCTGGGTACTCGAAGAACGCTTCCTTCAGACGGAGGACACTCGGTCTGAAGGGTGCAGACCCTGAATTGAGACACAGCACATAAGTGTTTTTTCCACAGCCTGGATCTCTTCCGGAGTCCATTTCCTCCGTTTGGCTTCAGATTTCCCTATATAAAATCGGACAGTTAGTTAATAGTCGTCTAAAAGTGAAAAATGCACATTTCAGCTCCGCCAGAGGATACAACATATTCAAAAGCCCAGAGAGAAAAGATTTATCAACTTACCCTCTTGTTTGCTGTGGTGTGACCTCCCTTCATTCAATCTGCCTATTAAATAAAAAGACCACAAACTGAGATATTCACTTTATCCCAGTTGGCCACAACATTAAAATGGTGCTAACTGGTTTTAATGACACAGCCCGTTGAGACACTTCTCTAACTTTGCGGCTGTGTTGCATCATGTGGACCAGGTTTTTTTTAGTCCTGGTCCTTAAGAGCCACTGTCTAGCATGTTTTAGGTGTTTCTGAGTTCAAATGAATCGATATTTATTAGGCTTCTGCACAAAATTTAGAATGTAATGGAAAATAAGTATTCTTGGCATCCCGTGTAATCTGTTAGTCTGTCTTCTCGAGACTTTCTCCCCGTGGGCCGCCAGGGTGAGGTCACTGTATGTCTTCTCGAGACATTCTCCTCGTCGCCCGCCAGGGTGATGTATTTGTTGTTTTGTCTCCTCTCATCCTCCCCTCCCCTTTCCTTATCCTCGTCCTTCCCAGTCCAAGGGATAAAGGACCTCCATCTTCCTTGTCTCTTTGCACTTGCACTGGCATTCATTCAAGCTGTTGCACCTGTTGCATCTGTTCTGTTGGTTGTACTTTGCAAGTGCCTCGGATATCCGATCTTTTATTTTCTGTTCATTAAATTACTTATTCACTTAGCATTTCTGCCTCAGTAGCTTTGCTCTTTTCCACAACAATTTGGCGTCACGAACAGGATAGCTGGAGACCCGTCAGTGAAACTCTGGGACGTCCAGGGCCGCGCACCAGGAACGGAGAAATCTCCTCGTTCCACCTCTACCTCGAACCAAGCATTCAGAGACGAGAGGATCGGCGTCTAAGAGTGGATCTGATCGGCTTCACGTCTATCCAACGAACCTGGAGAGAAAGTGCTGATCCAGAGATCGGGTGAGAAGTAATTGTTCTTTTTCCAGACATAACAGTGACCAAGGTGTTTTTTTTCTTGTCGTCCACGAACGGTCCCCGTGCAGGACGGAACGCATGTGTTAGTCGTTTCTGTATGGGTAGGCAGTGATTGTGAATCGCTGCAGTGCCAGTACAGAGTGTGCGTTGGCCGGGCCTGTCCTGCTCACCAGATATCCAAGAAGGTTGGTGAGGGCTGAGCGGGCAAAACCTTTGGTGATAAGGCACCGAAGGGGTCAATTTTTCTCTACCTTTTTGTGCCTGACTAGAAAAAGGGGGCACAGGGACGCCTGTGCAGCTACAAGTAATAAGTCTAGACAGGGATGGGGAAGAACCAGAGCAAAGTGGCTGCTGCAGTTCCCCAGGGGGGGACAAATTGTGGACGACATGAGGAAGAAAAACGGTCCAGATTGTCTTGATATGTTGGATGTGTGGGTAGAAAAGTATGGTTTCCCAGGGGGGAGGGGGGATCACTGAGTATGGAGGAATTGAGAAACTTCCGGGATAAACTGAATATAGCCGAGGGAAAGGTTACAAAAAAGAAAAACCCAAACAGGTGGGTAATTCAAATAATCAAAGATCATGAAAGGTGTTTTTCATTCTGGAAAACTGAAGCAGGAGTCAGGGACAGGAAACAAGTAAAGAAACGTGCAAACAGCACTGGGCGCTGGAGCACAGGGGTGACAGAGATAACGGCAGAGGGTGCACACACTCACACACACTCCCCAGAGGAGGGAGAAAAGGAGCCGCTCACACACGAGCATTCAAATGCACCAAATCGTCTGTATCCTTCTCTTACAGGCCCGAGGGACCCTCTCCTGGACATGCCTGTCTTCCCTCCTCCCGCCTGCCCTCATCCAACGCTACCACCATACAACCCTGCGCACTCCAGCACCGATGCCGCAGC
The DNA here is from genome assembly GCF_046127955.1 of Nelusetta ayraudi. NCBI lineage: Eukaryota > Metazoa > Chordata > Actinopteri > Tetraodontiformes > Monacanthidae > Nelusetta > Nelusetta ayraudi. The sequence continues at coordinate 4,249,263 of NW_027466100.1, read as the reverse complement.
GTCGCCACGTTCATCAGGACTGCCGTCAACCAAACGGCCAGCCTCGTCACTGTTTTCAGACAAGGGCTGCTCCCCCAGATCGCCAAAGCAGTTAACACAAGCTGCTGCGTGGGGATTGAAGATGCCCGGCTGACAGAGGTCCGACGTCATGCAGTGCACACTGAGAGGCTTCTGCAGGAGGCCTCCCTCACCATGATGAAGCACCTCAGTGACACGGCGAGACGGCCCTACAGGAACAACGACAACCGACGAAGGGCGACTAGCGGAGACAGAGGAGAAAAAGGGGGCATGCCACATCTGCGGCCGAATGGGTCACTGGGCCAGAGAATGCCCTGACAAAGGAAGACACCGCGGGCAGAACCATGCCCACTGCAGCCAAGAGAGTGATCACGAGGGCCGGAAAAGAGGACCCAACCCAGAGCAGCTGAGGAGAGGAGGTGGAGTGGGGGACACGGCATGGACCCGGCGAGACGGACCCCCGGCCTACAGCGTCTTCGCAGGGAAGTGATGCACACACACACATGCAACACGCTTCTTGTAATGAAGAAATGCTTGCTGTCCCCTCTAACTTCCCTTCCCCTGCAGACAAATACACTGATTCATATTCTGATGTTGATTATTCGGAAACGTATACTGATTTACATGTTGATGCTGATTTTTGTTCTGACAATGATTTAGGTTCGACTGATTGCTCTCAGCCTGACGGTGAGACATGCATTGACACTGACATAGAGTCCGAGGTTGATTTACGTGACCAAATTTTGAGCACCATTGACAGGTTAGAGCGTCGTCACGCGCCGCCTCCTCCCAAATACACGTTGTATGAAGAAGCTGCTTTTGAGAAACTGCCGCGGGTCACTTTTAGAATTATGGGTAAAAATATCACATTCCTAGCCGATAGCGGAGCAACACTGTCGCTCATTCGTGCAGAGGAACTTCCTCAGTGGGGAAAGAAAGGGGGAAAAAAAAGGGAGATATGTTTATTCTGTCGGGGCAGCTGGAACGAAGAAGAGAGAGCCTCTCACCACTCCACTTACTTGTATTGACTACGTCGACGAGACATGCACATCACAAAACCAAACTAAACACAGCTTTGTATTGTCAGAAGTGTGTCCGATGAATTTGTTGGGAAGAGATTTGCTTCTAGCCATGGGCATGAATCTCATCTCCACCCCCGACGGGTTGATTGTTGCCAGGTCGTTATCTTCCTCGGCCTTGGCTCAAATTCCTAAGCCTCTCTTGCATGTCTATCAGTGGTTGCTTCCCCTCGAGGCCCCAGAAGAATTGATAGCGGCGGCTAAAGATAAGGTGCCGGGTGATGCTCACTTCATGAAAGCTCCCAATTTGCACTGCACAGCCAGTGCAACTCGTGAAAGAAACAGCGTGTTTGAGAGTGAGTTTTTTTTTTTCAAGCGTGAATGATGACCTCTTTGTTTCTACGTTGTTTTGGGGCCCCCAACGATGCGTTGCCTCTGTTTCACTCACACCAGAGCAGAGTGCATTTCTTTTTTTTTCTGTCCGTGGGTCTACCCCACACATTTCACTTTCCAAGAGTCCAGGTGTAGCCCTGGGTAAAATCAGGCATGTTAAATAGACAGTTAAAATAAATAAATAAATAGCAGTTAGGGCTAAAAGGAAGCAGTTCATAATAAATAAGTTCATGATTAAAAGGTCACTTCAGAGTAAAAGTATGACGGAGTAATTCAGCGGTAGATTGTGAGTTCGGTGTTGTGAATGTGTCTCCCAAAGAAACGGACCCGTTTAACAAAATGTATTTTATTTTGGAGAAGCTGGTGTGAAGGCGTGGTTGAGGTGAGCGGAACGGGAGAGAAGGGAGAGAGCGAGTCGGAGGAAGAAAAGGGAAAGGCGCATGGTAAAACGAAAAAGTAAATTAAGTGTGATAGAAGTCCGTCATTACAGTCGTTCTAGTGTTCGACCAGAACTCTTCTGAAGGATTAGTGACGAACTTCTAGCGAGTGGAGAACTCAATACGAAAAACGGAAGACGAAGAGAGTGCACGTAGCTGCTGACCAAGTGGCTGCTAACCCGGAACTTGGCTAACGAGCTAGTGGCTAGCAACCTCGTGGGTCGAGTCGGAGAGAGCAGGTGCGCAGTGGAGCTGAGCCGAGTTGGATGGTCGTCCGCGGTGGAGCCGAACCGAGTTGGATCGTCGTTCCCGGTGGAGTCGAACCGAGGTGGAGCCGAGGTTGGTCATCGTCTGCGGTGGAGCGAGCTGAGGTGGATCGTCGTGGTGGGTCGTCGTCCACGGTGGAGCTGAGCCGAAGAGGATCGTCAGCCACCCGGCGGGAGTTTCTTGCCTTCCTTTGGAGCACTCACTTCCCCTGCTTCAGCGGCTATTCTTCTCACCTGAGGTACAGCTACCTTTTTGTTTTGGCCTGTAAGGTGAAGCAGCCAGTCGTTTAAGGCTACCACGTACCCGAGCTGCAACCAGGCCTGCTACGGTAACTCAAGTATTGCCGGCTATTTTATTTTATTGGGGGCCCCACAGTAACAGTGTGTCGTGTGTATGTGAAATATGTGAACAAAGTCTGTTTACAAATGTTAATTATTGTGCTTTTATTTGTTGAGTAAACATTTTCTTAGTTTATTTTCCATTGAAACAGTGTTGGTGTTTGATTTCATTGTTTTACAGTCATTAAGGTAAATGAGAAATGTTAAAAACTGGTTGAGCAGACACATAAGATACAAGGTGTTTCAATTCATTATTAAAATGTGTGTGTTTGCTAGGTAAAAATTTAAAGGGTCACACAGTAGTGGAAACCATTGATTTCCATACATTTAAGTTCCTTACAGAAATCTTGTTTGTTATGTTATATTTTAGAAAGAGCTCAGGTTAGCCACCTCTCCAAATGTTAAAATACACCAGAGAGGCGCTACACAGGCAACAAGTGGGAGGACCTAGGTCCGTTTTTGACAAAATGCCTGTCGACCAAAGACTGGCAACGAAAGGAGCGGGGACATTTTTACTCCCCCTCCCTGAATGTGCATAAGACTGATTTTCGACTGTTTGCACCTGACAGAGGCACGCGACAGCGAGCGCCACAACACGAGTTTTGCATGTTTCACTGACATATCGCAGCTGCCCGAGGAACTGAGTGAGGTTCCCTCCTCACTGTGGGCTGCTCACAAATACGATGTGGGTCTGATCAAAGGTGCCGAACCGGTGAAGATCACACCCAAAGGTGATATTCGGCCCAACCAGCCGCAACATCCCCTGAAACCAGAAGCTGTTGAAGGGATCACTCCTGTTTTTGATTCTCTTCTCGAAGCAGGTGTCATTGTCCCATGCCCCGACTCGCCAGTGCGCACGCCCATGTTCCCTGTCAAAAAGGCCAGAGTTCTTCCTCAACGTGATGACTGGAGGTTTGTTCAAGATTTGAGAGCAGTTAACGCTGCTGCCCACGCCAGGGCACCAAACGTGCCCAACCCACACACGATTTTATCACAAATTCCGACTGATGCAACGTGGTTCACAGTTGTTGACCTGTCCAATGTTTTTTTAAGGTTCTGCACTGCTGCAGTACGTGGATGATTAATTGATCGCAGCCCCAACAGAGGAACAATGCCACGCTGATTCAGTCAGCCTGCTCAAACACCTCGCAGCCGGGGGCCATAAAGCGAGCCTACAGAAAATGCAGTACTGCCAGAACACCGTAACATTTTTGGGCCATGTCTTATCAGGCCAAGGTCGTACGCTCTCCCACAAGCGTATCGGAGCTATCTAATCTTTTCCCAAGCCGCGCGCACAAAGAAACAGCTGATGTCCTTTTTGGGCCTTTGTGGATATTGTAGAAATTTTGTTCCAGATTTTTCAATCCTTGAGAAGCCAATGAGGGAGCTCATTCACAAACCATGCATGACTACGTCCTCCTAGCTCACCTGGTCCGAAACGGCTGAACACGCGTTTACAGCCATGAAAAAGGCCCTGCAGTCGCCTCCCACTTTAGGCGTCCCCGACCCCACGAAACCGTTCGTTCAGGCTGTTGATGAGAGAGAAAGATGCATGACTTCTGTTCTTTTGCAGAAACACGGCACTGACCTCAGACCTGTTGGTTCTTTTTCAGCTAAGCTCGATCCGGTTGCAGCAGGCCTGCCGAGGTGTCTGCGCGCCACAGCTGCCGCTGAAAAAGCCCTTTCAGCATCCCGTGACATCGTGGGATATGTGCAGCTCACGTTGTTGGTACCGCACGCCGTGTCCCTGATTTTAGCAGAGCAGCGCACGTCACATCTCTCTGCCGCACGGTACCTGGGTTATCACACCTGTTTGCTCGAAATGCCGAATGTGACTGTGAAGAGATGCAACACATTTAACCCAGCATCTCTCATGCCTCTCCCCACCGACGGAGAGCCACACGACTGCATAGCAGAGCTAGACACAATTTGCTCCCCCCGACCTAATGCTGATTTTGTTTTCTACGCAGATGGTTCAGCGTTCCGGGACGACAAAGGCGCCAACAGAGTCGGTTACGCAGTTGTCTCCGACTCGGAGGTCATCTGTTCTGACTCCCTTCCATGCCACCTCTCAGCACAAGGGGCAGAGCTGGTTGCGCTAACTGAAGCGTGTAAATTTGCAGAGGGCAAGTCTGTCACAATCTACACAGACTCCCGTTATGCGTTTGGTGTCGTTCATGACTTTGGGGGCACTGTGGAAAGGCAGGAAGTTCCTCAAATCAGACGGGAAGCCGGGGTTTAAATCATGTGCTTATTGCTGACCTCTTGCAGGCCATACTTTTGCCCTCCCAAATAGCAGTATGTAGATGTTCTGCTCACACTAACCTTCGTGACCCTGTTTCCCAGGGCAACGCCAGAGCTGACTCGGCAGCGAAGTCAGCTGCAAGGCTGCCCGCACCCTCGTCAGCCGCAGCACCGATGATGACAGCCTCAGTTGAGGAGGCTGATGCATCACTGGCTGAGATGCAGTCCCTCGCCACAGCAAAGGAGAAGGCCGCTTGGCGCTCCGCCGGCGCACGCTGGGACCGCGTTTCTAACATTTGGGTAGGACCAAACGGTAACCCGTGTCTGCCAAAGCATTTATTCCCACATTTCGCTAAATTGACGCATGGGTTAGACCATGTGTCAAAGGGGGGGATGTTGGAGTTAATCAATCAATTTTGGTTCACTAGAGGGTTTTCAGTCGTGGCACAGAAGCATTGTGAAGCGTGTTTAATCTGCCTCTCACAAAATGCAGGACGACCAGTCAAGATGGCAGCAAAAGCAGCACACCCGGCTCCAACCAGACCATTTGAACACGTCATTATGGACTTTATCGAATTGACACCGTCAGCAGGGAAAAAGTATTGTCTGGTCATGGTTGATATGTGGTCGAAGTGGGTCGAACCATTCCCCAGCGCCACACAGTCAGCCAACGACGTGGCCAAGGCCTTGCTGACTGAGATAATTCCCAGATGGGGAATTCCAGACAAAATATCCAGCGACAATGGGACACATTTTGCAAACGAGGCACTTAATCAAATTGGCAAACTGTTTGGCATTGACCTCAGAAAACATTGTGCTTATCACCCTGCCAGTGGTGGGGCGGTAGAGCGGGAAAATGGAACGCTGAAAAGTAAGTTAGCCAAATGTTGTGCCATGTTGCCCAGACCTAATTTTAATTAATGTTGATTAGTTTAAGTGCTTTGTAGTTGTTGTTTTTTTTTTTTAAGTGTCACTCATCTTATTACATGATATCATCAAGTTATCTCGTTGGATCACTTTCATTCTTGAGTTTTAATTGTTAATCCTTCAAGCGGCCATAATTTCTTTCTAGAAAATATTGCATTTTGATATAAAAAACTTCAAATGGCTGTGACTTGAAATTGGATAGAGATAAAGCCATACTGTAATTTAGAAAAATCTTCAGTATGACCCAAACTTTGTGAAAGGAGTACATTTTTGTTTGTTTACTCCACAATAAACAAACAAACAATTTTTTGTATTTTTTTATGTGTAGCCCTGTGATAGACTAGTGACCTGGATAGGGTGTTCCCTATCCAGGTCACAGAAAGCACATTTCACATATAAAGCATATGAAAACCAAAGAAGGCAGAGGGAGGCATGGCACATAGGAAATGAAGAAAACAACAAAAATGTCTGTGAATGTTCTCACTCAACCAGGAAAACCACAGAAAATAACAAATATCAATGTGTGTATATAAAAAAAGATATCTAGACTTGTCTTACCTTGTGGATCAGTGTTGATCTGATCAAGATTCTTGCCCTTAAACTTGGACAGCTTTCCCTGTTCCAGAGCAAGAAGTACCTTACTTATTTTTTGCCAGCTGTAATGTCCCTTCAGGCATGCCGATAATACTGACGATGTACTTTGATATCGTGGCCCAGGAAGTCAGCAAGGTCATCCATTTCATTTACCTTCGAGTTCAGGACCTTGGACGTCGTGGCCATGTGTTTTCTGAGTTTAGTGGATAACGATGCTTCTGGGTTTCTTGCCCCCACAGTTTTGAGAAATCTGACGAATAATATCTGATCCTCTGAAATGGTTGAGAGTTTGTGGTCTTCCAAAAAAAGAATATGTTCTCACAAGTAACTCCATCGATGCCCTCATGTCAGATGTGACGAGAATGGGCACCTTTCGTCCTCGTTTGCCTTTTATTTCTATTCTCTAAAAGTGCTTGCAAAGCTTTCGCCCAAGATCCGACAAAGCAAGCTCCACATCTGGATGAGCTGTGAGGTATCCCTCAAAGTAAAAGCACTAAGTGGCATTTTCCGATACCTCTCCTTCTCTTCTACGATTGAAGAGAATAATTTCACACAGTGTCACTTTTGCAAGTTCTCCCCAGTGCTTCCTACTATGGTCTTCTTTGAGTTTTTTTTTTTGGCACTCCTTTCTTTGCACATCGAGATACAGGTGCATTTTCTTCACATCGTCAGTAAAGGGAAGAAGCTGTGGGACATTCCATTTTGCCTCACTCAGATTTCCTAGGGCCTGCGAGAACACACACTCACTCCACTTAGTGTCACAGATTTGTTTGAACACCTGTGCATTGTGAATGGCTGTTTCATCACCTGAGATCCTTCCCTCGCATTCAATAATACTAGCAATTTTCTTGAGGTTGTGACCGAGCTTCAGTGCTAAGGAGGGTGTTTTGAATTTGTTTGTTTCCTCATTTCAGCCTGCCACATTCTTAACAGCTTCAATCACGTGAGGAAAATTAGCTGGCACAAGGAAATCAAACATATTTTGAAGCTTTTCATTTTTCTTCCCTTGGAGAAGTAGTCTACCTGTCTCACACATCTTTTGCCGTATGTATTCGCGCTTTGTGGGATCATGGCCGTGTTTATGAAAGAGGTGTTCCCCTAACTTGAGAATGGCTTTGTCTTTTCGCACAGCCGCTGTAATGTGATCCTCATGCATGTTAAGCACCAGTTTCCAAAATTGTTTACTTATATTGTCTGGAACTGGCTGAGCAAACGCACACAGCGTCTGCACTCTAGTTTTTCCCTGGCTTTAATTTTTTGACCTCCAGGTTTTTCGGTGGCATCTCTGCATGTGCCTCTGCAGAGATTTCCTTTTAAAACATCCCTGACAGTTTACACAGTGCATGTACTCTGTGGCTTTTACAGGTGTTTTGGACTGCTGACAGGGTATCAATATTCCTGTTCCTTCTTTGAGAACCTGGTTGTTATGGGCACGGTTACCTCTGTTTCTCAGTAAATTAAGTTGCACTCTTCGCTCCTTAGACCCAATTGGAAATTCAATTGCTCTTCTCACTTCAGGTTGATCTTTGTGTTTTGCTTCTAAATGGCGTGCAATTTTTCTAAAGGGCTTAAAAAATGAATGAAAAATATTCTTGAGGGACTATTGGTGTCCTGGGAATTAGAGCACACCATATGTCCTCTCTCCTTGACATCAACCTTGACTTGGCTGAAGGTTCTGTGACATCATCACCATCAGATGAAGAAGATTCTTGAGTACTCTTGGTGTCCAGGGAATCAGAACAAATCAAATTTCTCTTTTCACCTCTTCTCTTCTGGACATGTACTTTTTTTGGTCTTGGCTGAAGGTGTTTTCAGTACCTTTGTGGTTTTACCCTTGTGCTGCATGCCATCTTCTGATAAACTGTCACTAGCTTCAATCGCAGGATTTTGGAATGTAGTCATCCTCACTGAACTCAAAACTTAAAAGTGAGATCCCATCCTTTAATATTACTGATGGAGAGAGCTCCCCAAAAGAAATCAGTCTCTTACATTTATAATAATCTTATTTCTTACATCTCTGTAGAATCATCTGAATGCAGATCTTGGGAAGCAGATATACAGCTAGGAACAGCGACTATTAACTGGGATACTGTGTGGGAAAATGTTTTTCAATCTTCTAAAAACCCAAAACACCAATTAATTCATACCACCACGTAAAAGACACATGATGGGCTTGGCACCCAATCCTAACTGTACATTCTGTAATCAGGGGATTGTGAGTACATTGATGCATGTTTTGTGGGAATGCCCAGACATACTTAGATTCTGGATTAAAGTTATGGATGAGATGTCTGAGCTGGTAGGAGAGAAACTCCCACTGGATCCAGCACTTCCTCTCTTAAATGATGACTCAAGGTTTAAAATTCCTGAGGTAAAACGCAAACTCTGGTTGGCTGGCATGACAGCTGCCCAAAAAAATATAGTCTTAAGGTGGCTTCCGCCACACCATCTTTCAATTAAACACTGGTTGCAGGTTCTTCTTGAGGTATTTACCTCGAGTGGTCATCAGCTCGCACAAATAATTCTAATACTCGAACATTGGAGATATGGAAAAAAGCCCCAGAGGATGTTAAAACATTATTGACATGACCCTTGAATTTTATTCATTGCTCTGTATGTTGTGTAATCCTATATGTTACATGTGATTGCTTTGATGCCATGGGTAGGGAGAGGAGGGGTGGAAGAATGAACTAACAGGTTTTATTTTTCAGTGGAAGGGATGGGGGGTGTAGATGGAGGGGTATTTTGTGTGTTGTTTTGTTTTGTGTGTGTATGTGTACTTAACATATGTATGTTTGCTGTACTGCGTTATCAATGTTTTGAAAATAATAAAAAGTTGATTACAAAAAAAAAGTGAATCTTCAGTTGTGCATCCTAACATTTTCCTCGTAAGCTAAATCAAACAAGAAACATATTTCAGTATTTGATTTTCAAGTATTTCAAATTACAAGCATTTAAAGTTCAAATATGCTAAGACAAAATAGTGCACTAAAAATAGAAAAGATTACCGTAATTTCCAGACTATAAACCGCTACTTTTTCCCATGCTTTGAACCCATGTGGCTTATACAACGGTGCGGCTAATCTCTGTTTTTTTTTTTTTTTTTACAGCTAACGGCCACTAGGGGACCTTCTTAACTATGGATTTTTGGGTGGGCTCGGGAAAGAGTGAGACAGGCAGTTCGCGCAAGGAGGCGAATAAGGTGCGGATGTCTGCCAAGAACCTCTCTGTTGCATGTATTGCATCGCTTTTGGATTTTAGGAAGTACACAATGACTGCAACTGAATAGTTTTTGCACATCCTCATAATTGCAATGCCCAAGAATTTCATGCCAAGTTTGCATGTTGTGGCACACATTACATTTATCATTATTGACATTTTTCTCAACAGTTGGCAATTAGAATAGGTTACCACTTTCATGAAAATCAAACCTGTGGTTACTTTTGGTGATCATGTGGCTGTCTCCCTTCTTGAAAGTGACTGTAGCTCCACCATTTGTCCCTCTTGCCACTGAGAAGATGTCGTGTGGATAGGTTGGCATAAACAGTGCGTCTTTCAGCTGCGCTCTATGTTGACATCTGTCGGTGTCCAGTAGGTAGATCAGTGCTGTCCCTCTGCGTTGAGCCATTCCGCTGCACTTTGTTCCATCCGCCAGCTCGATTGAATGGGTGTCGGGCTGGAATGAGTTGTCAAAGCTCTTGAACTTTGATATCATTCACAATGTGAGATGTTGCTCCTTGCGTGCATGATCCCCTTCTTCTTTACGTTGGCTGATGTCCTCTCGCTGCCTGCTTGCTTGGCCATGAAGCATTGATCCTCGTCGTCGATGTCCTCCTCTTTATCTTCAGCAACTTTTCTGAATCCATCTTCTTTTCCCTTTTTCCTGCATAGGGACTCAGCGTGTGTGTTGCTTTTGCAGTGACTGCACCACACCTTTTGGTTGCAATTGTTTCTGATGTGTCCTTTTTGTCCATACTTGAAATCACCAATATATAAGCTAAATATCACTCTGCCCAAACTATCAAAGTTCCTCGGTCAAATTGGTAAATTTACCTCACAAAACAGTCGTTTTATAGTTGCCTCAATCCATTTGTTTGTATTATTGTGTGAATTCTGTGTTTTAAAACAGGAGTTTACATTTGTATTCACACAATAAACAGCAAATGACTAAGGCGTGGTAGATCAGAAACTCCTATGTTCTAAGAGTAGAGTGTACACACACATTCCAGCCAAAAGGGGCAATTGCTGAGTTGAGAGAGCATAACTTGAGAAAGAAATAACTGGTCATGTAACTGCTGTCACTTATTTAAGATGGACCTATACAGTGTTACATTAATCTAATGAAGAGCAACCATGTCACTCTTGGTGCAATAAAATATTTTGAATATTTGAGCCCTGCTCTGTGCGAACTGTATTTCTTGATCACAATTAATGAAATAAATAAATTGATTAAACCAGTGAAGTTTGATTGGTTCAAAGTGATATTACCCCTCATAAAATAAATTTTGTGGGGAGACATGTCTCCTTTCTGTAATGCCCTGTGTTTTATTGAGTCCATTATATTCCTGACCAATGAGCCAACAGTCATCATGAGCTTTTAGCCCTGATTTACTAAAGTAGTGAAGGTTCAGTTTACCTTCAGAGGTACCGACAGTCTCATTGACTGTGGATGACACTGCTCCTGTTAAACACATAATTTGACAAGTTCATTTATTGATAGAAATTTTTAATTTTATCAATAGAATGTTCAAAAAAAATTTTTTTTTTTCTTGCTTATTCATCATTAATTGCTTTCATGAGTGCTTCTTTGTATTGTGTCATCCCCTTTGTTGTTCTAAAACTATACAGTTGCCAAATAATAAAGTAGTAAACGATAATCTGACCTTCAGAAGGACGGTCAGTCTCATTTTCTGTGGACAAGACTGCTCCTGCAAAACACATCATTTGAAAAGTTTATTTCTATTCACAGGAAAATGTTATTTTATCGAAAGTTATGAAATGAACCTACCAACATCTTCAAAATCTTGAACCACATTTTTGCTCTGCAAATGTAGATCCTAATGCAGCATCCACAGGCACACTAGGTTCACACTCCTGTGCAACTGCTGTGCTGCCGTCATCAGATTCACTTCCGCTGTCCTTGCCCTCTCCGTCAGTCAGGTCAATTTAATCTGGGAAAATTGTATTAGGTTAAATCACATTACTAAGCATGTCATAAAAAAAAATATAGAAATATTTTCTTAAAATATAATAGCATAAATAGTTGCATCGTTCCTAGGCTAATTTAAAGGATTGATTTTAGTTCACTCATTCCCAAACTAGGGTTTGCCTAAGCTTCCCAGCAACACTCCTTATATGAAGGGATGTGATAAATATGTAGTACACCAACTTCATTACATTTTATGGTTTTCAGTGAAGAAAAATAAATGAAATTGTTATTTTTAAAGCCATAACTATCATTTAAGTATGCTTAAAATATAAATTTCAGTAGACAAGGGCATACTGAGGACCTGGAAACAAGTTGAAAAATCTCAATCCTACTTTTTACAGATTGTTTTTTATTGACATTGCAGCCCTAGATTACAAATGATAAACTGAAGTCTTTTTTAAAAACAAAACAAAAAAAATCATTTGTTTGGTTGGCAAGTGGGCAAGGGACCTTTCTGTTTGAGTTTGCATGTTCTCCCTGAGTCTGTTGGGTTGTCTCATGGTTCTACAGCTTCCTCCCACACTCCAAAAACATGCATGTGAAGTGAATTGGAAATTCTAAAAATTGTGTAGATATTTGTCTCTATGTGACCCTGCAATGAACTGGCAACTTGTTTAGGGTGTCACCCTGCCATCCCCCTATGACAGCTGGGAAAGGCTCCAGCAGACCCCCCCGCAATCCTGAGTGCAGGAAGAAGCGAAAATTATTGAAAATGAATGGATGAATGGTTGGCTGGCAAGTGAGTCAGAAATCTAGTCACTGTAGACTCATCTACTCAAAGCACAAACATTGAACCCTGCCAAACACCTTGGACTTAATATTTAGAAAAAGAAATGTGCTCGAACAGTCAACAAACCTTTGATATCGTTGTCATCCAGTGACTTCCCCTGCACGCTGGAAAGATGCCCCCTCTCCATGGACAAAAGCAGTTTGGAAATCTTGGCCCTGTCCTCTGTAAATCGCATAAGGCAGTTTCTGCAGATTTTCCAAGGTACCGATGCAGAATCTGGACATCCTCAGTGAAGGGCAATGTTGATGGCTTGTTATATTTTGAATCGCTCAATGTGTTCAAGGCACTGTGAGAGATTTTCTTTAGAGTATCGCTGAGTTTCAGTGCAAGGCTTGGTGTTGCATAGGAGTGTTTTTCTTCGTCAAAACCAGAAACACTCTTCACTGCTTGTACAACTCTGTGGAAGTAAGCAGGTTTCACTGGCTCTTCTAGACTTCACTTCACTTTCAGTTCAACGCCCTCTTGATGAAGCTGTCCCCAGACCACCCTGTTGGTTGCATTTACCTCCCATGTCTTACGGTAAACTTTAAATTCCATTTCTTGACTTTATTCTCCATATTGTCCCTGGGATGATCTTTGGCTGACTTAGGGTGAATTCCAATTCCTCCCTTAACCCTCAATCTCAACCCTCAATCTCAAAAATGCGCGCTCCTGAGAGGTGCAAGTGCTGTCCCGATTCTAAGAACGTCAAGTTGAGGGACGAGTTTAAGGGCTGTATCGCCCTCAATATTGAGATTCTCCGGCACCACCCTTGGCAGTAAGGGCTACCCAGAAGGCATTGCGTATTTTCGCCAAGCCATCTTCGAAAAAGATTGCAATGTAAAAGCGAGATACAAATGGAAGTATTTTCTTAGTTAATAAAGATATAAATATTACGAAACCATTTTATTGTCTTAGTTTAAGACTTTTTTATGGATTATTGACATTGTTGTTGCGTAACATTTTTTTTTTTACTTTATGAGGTTTGTCAGCCGGACCGGCGGTCCCGGCTTCACGTTACTTGTATACCTCGTTGTGAAGCAAAGGAGGACTTTTTCCTTTTTCGCCGTCTTTTTCTTCTCCTCCTTCTTCTTCGTCGTTGTCGTCCTCTTGACAGACTGGACGTAGCTTTGGCGTAAGGCCGCCCCCCACAGTCTGAAGACGTAACTGCACTTAAGGGGTGTCCCATTTCTAAGCCCTTACACTTATTTTTGAGGGCCAAGATTGAGGGCCAAAGATTGAGGGTTAAGGGCGAGGGTTGAGATTGAGGAGTTAAGGGAGGAATTGGAATTGGCCCTTAATCTTGCTCCAGAACTACAATCCCACAAATGCCTGTGACTCCAGGCCACCCCGGGGCTCCAGTCAGGGCTCCAGCACTGCAGGCCTGTCCCCCACTTGCACTAGGGCGGCCCAGCCTTAGGCGGAGGTTGTCATTGCAGTGTGCCGCCCCACATTGGACAAGCTTTCCCCAGGCCACCCTGTTGGTTGCATTTGCCTCTCAGATCGTAAGGTAAACTTTAAATTCCATTTCTTGAGTTTATTATCCATATTGTCCCTGGGATGATCTTTGCGTTCAGATTTACGTTGTCATCATTTGCCAGTCTCCCCAGGGACTCATTCTCTTTCACTGCATCAATACTACAAAGAACACAAGTAAAGATTTCCAAACAGTACATTTATACACTCATGCAATCTAAAATGGCACAATGAACCATCTATCAACAATCTCAGTTTGTATAGCAAACCAAGTGTAACATGTAATTAAATTGTGAATAGGTTTAGCACTGAAACAATACGTACCACCACAGTTTTCCATTAAACCTGAACTCAAACATGAACACCTGTAGGTGGTCATGGTAAACCTTTAGCCGTCTGTCACATTCTTCTTTGGTTATGAGGTCACCCCTGTATTCAATCAGGAAGTCTCCTTTTTCAAATGATGCAGTAGTAAAGATCTCACGACCTAGTTCATTGACAAAAGTGACAAAGTAACAAAAAGTTGATAAGAATATTGAAAAAATATTTGTTGAACAGCTAGGACATTCAATTTACCTTTGAAAGAATTGATGCATCAAGTCCAACTTTGTCTTTTTTGGAAGTGACATGAAATTCTGCACCGTCCTTGGGATTAACCCGTCTACGTCATCTTTGCATGTTGCAGAGTCACAACTGAATAACCAAAGATGATTTTTATGAATCAATTAGCTGAGGTGGATTAGCTGAGAAGCCTGATCAGAAAACAAATCAAAATCTACTATTATTATTATTGCTATTATTATTAGTACACCTATGTGTATTTACTGTGCATGGCTCAACAAAAAAAGAATAGATGCAGCAATAGCTGAACCTTACACATCTGAAGCCCTGAAAAAAGGTTTAGCCTGTCTCCTTCCCTCTCAAACTTAAACATTTCCAGTTATGCGAAGCCCACACTTCCATCCACCTCAGCTGAGGCGCCTGCACAATATTGCGCACAATGGCTGCCAGTCCGCTGCTCAGTGTATGTGTGGTTTGTGTTGTTTGTCTTCAACTAATTTTTGCCCTGCACAAGTTAGCTTACTGGCACAAAGCACCGGCAGTAAACTTGTTTATTCGCGATGGAAGCTGCTGGCGCTGAAGGAGTTCGGACACGCCTGGAAATGTCATCTCATTCCACCGGAGATAAGGCGGAAGTACCGGGGGTGCCGAGCCAGGGTGAAGCGAAGGGCTAAACTGAAGGCTAAAGCCCAACAACCGCGGCGGTATAGACCAGCCATCCCCTCCGTCTTGATGGGGAATGTTAACTCGCTGTCCAACAAGATGGACGAGCTGACGGGACTGATTAAAAACCAGGGGAGCTACCGGGGGAGAGCAGCCTGATCGCCCTGTCAGAGACATGGCTAACCAGCCACGTACCTGACGCTAACGTGGAACTACCAGGATTCGCCACCGTGAGAGCGGACAGAGACAACAAAGCGTGTGGAAAAAGCAAAGGTGGGGGTCTCATACTGGACGCTAACAACAGATGGTGTAACCCAGGGCACGTGACTGTGAAAGCTGCGTTATGCTGCCCTGATCTAGAGCTGCTAGCTGTTAGCCTCCGACCGTACTATCTTCCGAGGGAGTTTACACATGTCATAGCCATCTGTGTTGACATCCCACCGAAGGCTGACGCAATGGCAGCATGTGAGGCTGTACACACCACAACTGCAAGGTTACAAACACAACATCCAGAAGCCTTTTTTGTCATCTCAGGAGACTTCAATCATGTAACCTTAGACTCCACGCTGCTTGCTATGTTTCAGTATGTGGACTGCCCGACAAGAAAGAACAGGACTATAGATCTGCTGTATGCAAACGTACGGGATGCATACAATGCCACCCCCCTGCCCCACTCGGACAGTCTGACCACAACCTCATACACCTGTGGCCCCTGTATACACCACTCGTGAGGAGGCAGCCCATAACCACACGATCTGTCAGGAGGTGGAGTCCTGAAGCAGAGGAGACCCTCAGAGACTGCTTTGACACCACAGACTGGAGTGTGCTGTTGGAGTCACATGGTGAGGACATCGAGGGAGCGACACAATGCCTGACAGAGTACATGAATTTCTGTATGGACACCGTGGTCCCTGTTAGGAGAGTGAGCTGCTTCCCAAACAACAAACCCTGGGTAACCAGTGAGGTGAAGGCTGTCCTGAACAGGAAGAAGAGGGCTTTCAAAAACCGAAACCTGGAGGAGATGAGGCAGGTGCAGCAGGAACTAAAACTCTGCCTGAAGGAGGCTAAGGAGGAGTACAGGAAGAAGCTGGAGAGTAAGCTGAGGGAGAATAACATCAGGGAGGTCTGGGCAGGCATGAAAAACATCACTGGCTTCAACAAGAAGAAAGGCGGCACGGAAGAGGGGAACATCAAGAGAGCAAACAAGCTCAACATTTTCTTCAGCCGGTTCAACTCCCTGCCTGCCTGCCTCCCCACCCTCCACCCCTCCTCTACCCCCACCCTCCCTGCATCTGATCCCTCCTCTGACCCCTCTTCCCCCATCCCCCCTCCATGGGATGCTTCCCTCTCTCCTCCATCTCCACCAACAACTTCCAGCTCTGCCCCCCCTCCCCCCATCACTGCAGACCAGGTTAGGGGTGTGCTGAGGAGACTGCAGCCCAGGAAAGCAGCCGGCCCTGACGGAGTCTGTCCCAGGCTGTTGAGGGCCTGTGCTGCTGAGCTGGGGGAGCCCCTCCAGCATGTCTACAACCTTAGCCTGCACCTGGGGAAAGTCCCCACAATATGGAAAACATCCTGTATTGTCCCTGTTCCCAAGAAGGGTCGTTCCACCGAGCCCAAGGACTACAGGCCTGTGGCCCTCACATCCCAGGTGATGAAGGTCATGGAGCGGCTGATACTGCACCAATTAAGACCTCAGGTGCAGCATGCCCAGGACCCCCTCCAGTTCGCATATCGGGAGAAGATGGGGGTGGAGGATGCTGTCCTGTACCTCCAGCACTGGGCCCTCTCTTACCTGGACAAGGGGAGATGCGCTGTGAGGATTCTATTCTTTGACTTCTCAAGCGCATTTAACACCATCCAGCCACCCCTACTACAGGAGAAGCTGACAAACATGCAGGTTGACCCCCATCTTGTGACCTGGATCACCGACTATCTCACCCACAGACCACAGTTTGTCAGGCTGAGAGGCAGTGTGTCCACCACTGTGACCAGCAGCACGGGAGCTCCGCAGGGGACTGTGCTGTCTCCTCTCCTCTTTGCCCTGTACACAGCAGACTTCCAGTACAACTCACAGCTCTGCCACATACAGAAATTCTCAGATGACACTGCTATCATGGCCTGTGTTGCGGGGGGGTGGAGATGGAGTACAGAAACCTCGTGAGGGACTTCGTCGGGTGGTGCCATAGGAACCAGCTCCAGTTAAATGCTGAAAAGACCAAGGAGATGGTGCTGGACTTCCGGCGCTCTCCCCTCCCCCACAGTCAGTCGGCATCGAGGGAGCAGAGGTGGAGATTGTGGGGTCACATAAGTATCTGGGGCTGGAGCTGGACAACAAGCTGGACTGGTCACTGAACACTGACGCCATCTACAGGAAGGGACAGAGTAGGCTGTACTTCCTGAGGAGGCTGGCTTCCTTCAATGTCTGCACTAAACTCCTGCAGATGTTCTACCAGGCAACGGTCGCTGGGGTCCTGTTCTACGCTGTGGTCTGCTGGGGAGGCAACACCAGGAGGAAAGACATCAAACGGCTGAACAGGATCATCAGGAAAGCGGTCTCAGTGTTGGGCATGGAACTGGACTCCGTGGAGGGGGTGGTGGAGAAAAGAACTAGGTCCAGGATCCTGGCAATCCTGAATGTCAGCCACCCTCTGCACTCTGCCATCGCACAGCAAAGGAGCAGTTTCAGCGGCAGACTGCTGTCACAGAGCTGCTCCACTGACAGACTGAAAAACTCTTTCGTTCCCCGGGCAATCAGGCTGTACAACTCCTCGGGCAGGAGGGGAGGGGGACGGGTGGAGGATGTGGGTCGCTAGCCACTTTTTATCAAGCACTTTAGCGCCACACGTAATGTGCACAAAGCACCTCATGTTTTTTTTACTTATTTATTATAGGTTGTGCCTGTTCTTTTCCTTTTCGCTTGTTTCTTACTGTTGGATGAATGTATGCAGCCGACCACCAACTGAATTTCCTGCGGGATTAATAAAGTTTTTATCTATCTATCTATCTATCTATCTATCTAACTGTAATGAGAGCACTGCGAAACAGGTTAAGTTATGACACTCTAAACTCCATTTTATTTCTACATAGTGCAGCCAGACACCAGACTTAAAAATACACTGCAATTAATCCAATTCAAATTTTAACACCTCTGTGCAGTATAGCAGCACAGTTATCTAAACAGGTGATCCAGCTGGAGCAGAGTCATCAGAATGATCTGCCGTTTCTTTCCCTCCAAACAAACAGATAAATTATTACATTTATGCACACGTGCAGATCTATAATGTAGAGAGAGATGGAGACAGACAAATTGTCCAATTTAAAGGGTATAAACTGATTTCTAAGAGCTTCAAATTTAAAAGACTCAGCTATTGCTGAATCTAATGTCATTTATTGTCGAGCACAGTTTGAATATTTAACCTTTCTGAGCACCGATCAGCTGTTGCCAGAACAAAGAACCTGACACCGCGCGCAAAACCTGCAGCAGCCTGCATGTTTGAGAAATGTAGACAGTCAATGCCAACAGCAAGTGAAGCATTTACAACACAAAACAGTAAACGACAAACCTGAGCAGCCAGCGAAGCTTCTGCCCTCTTCCCCACGACCTGCCCTCTGCATACAAGTTAGAGGAGTTAGAAGAAGTTAATGAGCAAGTAAGGATCATTCGCATGTGGGAAATTACCATTAGTCCAACGTCCCTTTAGTCCGTCCAAATAGATAACACGTTGGACTAATTGGACGCTGGACCAATAGGACGTCCCATTCGTTCCAACGGTCATCCTGCTACTGACAAGCGCTCTCTCGGTCGGTCGCGCTCTCTCTCTCTCTCTCTCGCTCTCTCTCTCTCTCTCTGAGACACTTGAGAGAAGACGTGCAGTTCATTGTGTTTGTAACGTTTCATTTGATACGCGTGTCTAAGTTTAATTATGGACCGTTTTGACACTATAATGAGCGCACAGCAGTGCGTAAAAGTCGTGCGTAATGACAACACAATTAACTGCGCCTCTTGTTTCACGTGTATATTTGACAAGGTGAAGCCAATAAGAAATTTTATATCAATAAATAAATATACGACGTCAGGCTTTTCCTTGTTCAGCAGCTTCGGTGACCGGAGAGAGAGAAACATAATATAAACAGCCGAAAGTTGGACACTCATTTCCCGCAACATCTCTAAGATCTGATGATATATCTCTCCATTCAAGAATATATTAATAATAGAGATGTATGGATCGAGTGAGCGGCGCTGTAAAGCCCACAGCCGGAGCCTCGAGCCACCTTCGCCCCGAACCACCTTCCCCCCGAACCCTTTAAATCCGGTCGGAACCGATCGCGACGTTCCGCCGCGGAGGAAATGAGCCCGGCCGGGGAGGTCCCAATGCGTGTTCCCTTAACAAGCATCCTTTGGCCAGAGCTAATTCAGCAAGAACAGAGAAAGCTAATAAAAATGTTTTTTGGAAAAAAAAACGAACAAACAAAAAAACACACACACACCTCAGCTACCCCACTTAATGCCTCTCTGCAGATGCAGCAGGTGCACGCACGAGTTACCGAGAATTAGCAGTAGCAAGCTAAGTCATAGCAGAGCTGCAGGTGCAAGGCAGTGTAGTAACGAGGCCTCAACTACGTGGTGACTACCAAACCGTTCCCCCCCCCCCCACACACACAAATAAGCCAAAAACAGTCCCATATCGATTCAAACATATGAATGTGCACCGTCCACTAATTTTTAGTGGCCTTTGTTTCCTTATTCAACTGTTATTCTTGACCTAATTTCGAGCATTACCAACTTAAGCCACTGAAATTGAACCAATTAACACATTACCTGCAAACTTCTTTCGCTAAATAAAGCAAAACTTACCAAAATGAGACCAATGCCGCAGACAGCCAGGTGGTTCCGAACATTTAATGATTAAATAGCGGAGGTGTGGGCGGACCTTCAACTCTAGAGATTTAGTCCCTGCCCACTGATGAAACTTAGCCAATCACAAGAGAGGCCGCCAAAATTGTTCCGGGTGTATTGAAGATGTGTATTGAACTGCACACACACACACACACACACACACACACACACACACACACACACACACACACACACAATTAATATTAATGTGAATTAAAACAAATTCAGCCTTTTTTATTGCAAATTGCTAAAGAAAATATGCATTTTTATAGCCAATAAAGTAAAATAATACAAAAAAATTGTTCAACAATACGTCCAATATGCAATCCTGATATCTGTAGACATAACTTTGGAAACAACATTGTCTCATGTGTTAAAACTGAGAACAGAGTATATATCTATCATCAAACCAAAGTAAATTATGCACTATACTGTAAATAAAACAAGGTGAGTGATTGTTTTAAAAGCAATCATGTTAATCTAAACATTTGGCAGCACTAAGGAACATCACAATCACTCCATATAATCACTAAAATAAATCACAAAACATAAGATAAAAATAGAATGAAGATGAACTGATGTTCAATTGTATCTCGGCCACAGTTTGCATTTTATAGTTCTATCTGTTCATGTTCCTTTTCAATGCAATGATTTTGTTGTGAATGTAGTATTTTACGGCAAGCCAGTCTCTGTCTTTCAGAGCTACTGGCTCTGCCCGGAGGCAGGAGTCACAGTCCTTTTTACCTGGTATTTTACAATTTGAAATGAAATGAAACAGGTGCCGCTCAACAGCCTTTCCTTCCACATCTGTCCATTTGCTTCTTGCCTTTCCAGCTATTATAAATGGAAACAAAAGAACGTTTTAGCAATGGAACAATGGCTGGACTAACATGAATAGCGGATAGGGTAGACAACATTCTTTGTAAATAACGTAAATACAAAATGCTCTTTAACCTTTCTTTCCTTTGTAGCATTTTGAGGAACCTTGGGATGTGTCCTGTTGAAGTGCTGGATCTAAAATGATGGGTAAAAATGTGTCATGATAAAGAAAAACAACAAATGACATTTACATGCAGACATCCCAGAAATGAATAAGCTTTTCTTTGAATCACAATAATGTTTTGGTCTCTCTGACATTTTACCATTGATTGGTTCAGTGTTGACATTTCGGATGTCTTCAGTGGTGGCTGCAGAAGTACTGTCCTTCTCTGAGGTGGTTGGGACAGGTGGGTGACTTAGCCCCTTGGAAGTCTTACTTCTTAAACCTTTGAGAAGTAACAATGAAATATGTCAGTGTCCATAGGTTTGTTTGCCTGGCAGGCAGCACACGGACCCTATTGGCCCATCTTCTGTCTAAGTTTCCAGATCTTTCAGAAAAATACAATTTCAGGTATCCATTAACTGTCTCTATTCCGATTTCTTATAGATTTCTTCACGTACTGTACAAGTCAGGATACCTTTGTGTTGTTGTGGGTCAGCAATCATTTCTTCACTGGAATCATCACTTGTGACTACTTCATCTGGTTAAGTAAAATAACAGTCACTACAAGTCACCTTAAATTACATACTGAGCATACATAAAGGTTTTCCTTGAAGTTTTATGAACTAAGGTTCAAATAAAATTTTACCTTCAGGATTTATCTCAATGTCATCAAGCCCTTTCCCCTGCAGGTCAGACAGTTTTCCTTTCTCCATTGCTATTAACAATTTGCTGACTTTTGCAAGTTGCAAGGTACTCTTTCTGGACGCCGATAGAATTCTCTGTGGACACGGATGTCATGTCCAAGAAAGGTGGCGAGCTGATCCATTTCATTTTCTTTTAAGTTTAGTACTGTGGACAAAGTGGCAACTTGTTTGTGCAGTCTTGTTGAAGTGAGTGTCTCTGGGCAGTTTGCACCACATTCAGTGCGTTTACATGCAGACCTTAATCGGACTAAGCAATACTCCGTTTTTCTCGTCCAATCGGAGTTCTCACCTTGTCCCCGTATACATGCAGCTGAGAAATTCGAATTATTGACAGGGACATGTCCTCCTCTCAACACTAGGGGGTAGAGTGAGTCTTTTCAGCTGGTCAGCTGCTTTCGGTTGACATATCATTAGGATATGGAACTATAGTTCATAATGTACGTGTTACTTACTTTGCAGCTAAGGTGTACCCTATTTCTTGTGCTCATGGTTATTTTAAAAGGCAGACAAGAACGTTGTTTGCTACTGGAGGGCTACAACAATACAATGTCTTCGATGCAATGCTTTGTGCCGTCGCTACGGACCCAAAACTCACATTCTTGTTGGATTCGGGTTCTGGGGCAGACTGGTGGGAGAATTTGTGTACAGGTTTTGCAAAGGAATGGTGTCTTCAGTTATACACACGCTCATTAAAGTGCCGACCGTGGAGGAAGCTGGTGCCGCTGCACTCTGTTTCCAGCAGAATAACAGCAAAATTACCAAAATAAAAACAAATCAGAAAAACATCTCTTTGGTGTGCTCTTATTTACAAAGTTAAAATTCTTCTAACTTACAAAAAATGTGAACGAAAAGGTAGAAATATAAATACGAACGAATACCTTTTTGTTCAGGGGTGCACAAAGCCGGAACCCTGCATTTGCTGCGCTACCCTTTTTAAAAAGGTCTCCGTTGCGCATTATTTTAGAAGAGAAAGCATCACCCCGGTGTCATCCTCTCTCCAAATGTGAGCATTCTTATTCGCATTTGCCAGGTTGTTTCGTGCCGTCTGTTTTGTTAGACAATGTAGTTCTGCGGTCATGAGTCGCGAGAGGGAGGCGTGGCACGTGCGCACTCACGTTGTCCAATTAATAGTCCGACTAAGGCGTATACATGGCAGAGAAATTCGAATTCCAATCGCATTATCTGGGTGTCTCAATCGGAGTTCTCCGATTCCAATCGGAGTTCTCAAACTCGATCAAACCGATCATAATCGGACTAAGGTGTTTACATGCACGTGAGTTCTCCGATCATAATCGGACTAAGGCAATAATTTGAATTTCTCTAGTGCCATGTAAACGCACTGATTGTTTTGCAAACATGCAGAAGCAGTCAGAGCCCCTGTAATGTGAAAGGACACCTGGGCGTGCAAACAAGTACACATTTTCTGATTGGACTTGACATTGATTTCTGTTTTTCACAAGGAGTTCCATTGCAGCGATCATGTCAGGTGTAAGAAGCACAGGTACCATCCTTGACCTTTTACCACGAATCTCAACTCTTTCAAAGTGCTTTGCAAGCTTCTGTTCAAACTCAGTAAGGCCCATCATAATATCAGGATTCAACTCTTTACGATTCCGGGATGTAAAAACCTTAAGATCCATTTTTGAAACTTCCCCTTGCCTTTTTCTGTTGAAAAGTACTATCTGCGTCAAAGTCACTTCAGCAAGATTTCCAAAATTTGTGCTGTTGGGATTGTTCTCTAGATCTTTCATACACTTTGCAGACTCTGTAGCAAGAAAGTTGTGCAGCAGTGACACATCCTGTGTAAACGGTAAAACCTGTGGCTTATTCCATGGGCTTGTTGCAATGTACCCAATGCAGCTGCTGAAACAAGTTCTGCCCACCTTTTCTCATACAGAATGGTAAATGGTTTTGCTGACTCTGCAACAGCATGTTGATTTTCAATGATGGCATTGCACTGCACAATCCCAGCACCTTTGGCCAAACTGTTCCCAAGTTTCAATGCCAGCGATGGAGTTTTGTATGAGTTGACCTCCGACTCATAACCAGCAACAGCTCTGACTGCTCGTATGAGATGGGGAAAGTTACTGGGCATAACAAGATCCTGTGTGGTTTTCAAAGGTAAGGTAATAGATCGAGCCGTTATTTATAGTCTTGCCATCTCTCTCATTTTTTGTCTAATATAATCGTTCCTCCTGTCTTGAGGATTTATGGCATTGTAGAGTGACTCGCCTAAGCTAAGAATTTCTTTTTCACTCCTTACTACCATAGATATATCATCCTGGTTCATCTCACAGGCAATCTTCCAAACAGCTTCATGTACATCATCAGGTTTAGGCAAGTCCAGTTGGATCCGTTTTTGTTTCGTAACGTAGCAGACTTTCCCTCCGTAGACTTCTGGGTGCAGTTCCTTACATGTCTCCAAAGGCTATATCTTGCATAAAGTCCTTGGTAAAACTTGCAGTGACGAAAATCTTCTCATGATTTGGTTGTAGTGGGTCTGCGACAAGCAATCGTTTCTCCAGTGCCAGAGCTTGCCACATTGGCATTATGCTGAAAGTTTCCCTTCTTTCACGGGACCCTTTTTAAAACTGAAAGCATTTGCAACATCAGGCTGGTCACTGTGTGCTGATTCCAGGTGTCTTGCCAATTTAGAAATAGACTTCTTACAAAATAGACAATGTTGCTTCTTGTTGTACTTGCCGTGTTTTGCAGTGGTGTAACTATTATGTTATATTGTGAATTTTTATTTTCATTGCGTGATGCTTTACTTGAAGAATCAGCTTCACAACTTATCACTGAATGACTATAATTCCTGCTTTTCTGTGAAGATGTGGCAATTTCCCGACTCAGTGTTGTAGGTTTCGTCCTTGGCATGTTTTTTTGCACTTTTTGGAGAACATGACCTTCTTTAAAACTCAGTTCTTCACTGCAGACACTTGCATCAGAGGAACTGCTAGTTGAGTCAGGAACATAGTCAATATCTTCATAATTTGAATGTTCTGAAGACTCATGCAGTAGACCTGCAGTAAAATGTAGAAATAAATAGCTATAGGATGAATCTCCCTACGATACCATCATGTAGTGCGTAGCACAACTTGAAGGTGATATAACACTAAAGGTCCATTCTGTAAAATTTGTAAGGAAGCCAGGTTGACAGCACGTTCCGTGTATAGGGCACTGTCAGGCTTGCTTCCTTAAACACCAGGCTTTTTTTTTTTTTTCCCAAAGTGGCAGTGCAAGGTGGCAGCAAACTCGGAGCAAGACCCTTGCTCTATGTATATTCTTATTAATATGAGAAGTGTTCTACGGGTTGGAAAAACAACTTACTGTTATTGTACTACAAGGGGGCGTTCTCATAGCCTCGCCACAGTATGGTTGTAGAGCGTCCTCACTGGCCGCTACACAGTTGTAGGGGGTGCCGTTTTGGTACCTCAAGCGCTCAGGGTCCAAGCGAGACGAGGCGAGTTTAGTGGGGACGTAGCGACGAGCAGGGCACTGGATTGGCTCAGTGTTTTCGTCGATTTTCCCTGTCACCGACGCCAACTCTTTCGACATGGAACTTCCGTGTTCGCGAGTGTGTTCAAGCATATTCGCGAAAACAACGAGCGGCAAACGGCGAAGCGCTCGGAACAAACGGAGTTGCTCCTGCGTGAGGCGCATTAAGCTAGGGAATCCGAGGAGTCTTGAGACGAGAGGAAATACGGATTGGTCGAGAGGACGTGGCCCCTCGCCGCGAGGAAGCCTCGAACACCGCGGCATAAAGTCGTCCTTGGCTCGCTAGGGCAGCTATTTCACATTAGGAGGTGTGTTTACTGTCTGTTTGATGTTAAATAAATGCTATTTCCCGTTGTATCTGTCTCGTGTTTATTTTTGGTGAAAATATAAAGGTTGAACTATACCTTTACTCTCCCAGAAAACGAAACAAGAAATTATAAATGTTGCCTGCATAAATGATCAACTGTGACTTCAGTGAGGAAAACTGTTCTTTCTTCAACAGAAAAGCAACCACAGACCGAGCAGCAAGTATGAAACAACCACTACTTTGTCCATCGCTGCGTTGTCGTGTATCGCACAGAAATAATGCGGTCAAAAACAGTGTCCCGCTTTACCGCGTCGACTCCGCCCATGGTCTCGTGATCACAGAGCCAATGAAAACACAATCGTAGCGAGGCGTGGCGAGGCAATGAGAACACGACCCATGTCTACCAACCCAGGTGATGTCACGTGGCCAATCTCATCGTACCTTGATTGGCCAGACATCGAACGGATTGAGTCCTGCCTCGATTGCTTCTCCCTTTCAACCCTGATCTTGCAGCTGAATTTTTTGAGACAACAAATTTTTTAAGCTGTTGAATTGTTGAAGATGTTGTTTCCACTGAATTTATTTCAACATCGAAAGCAATTCATATGCATTACAAAATTCAGTGCCACAGATTTGTTGGTTCTAAAAATTCAAAGTCTGTTTTTGACGCTAGAAAAATTCTGTGTTATAAATTCCGATTCAAAACCCGATGGCACTGTTTAACTTCCATACTGCAGACATTTTATTAGAGTCTTAAATAAAAAGGAAAACGATAAGTAAACTCTACCTTGAAATGCAAAAAAAAATTGAATGGAAGGTGAGTCATGATTTCAACGCACACTGTATGCTGACTGGAACCAAAATGTAATAATAATTATTCTCCTTTCCTCTCCCAGCTCCAAGATCATGACACATCTTAAAATCAATAAAGGTCAATTGAATTATGATGGCGTGTGTTTGTTTCATGTATGCACCTTTGGACCTAAAAAGAGATGACACTAAGCACTGAAATTGTGAAAGTTTTTATCTGTAATCCTACCTTAGTGCTATGATTGGTAGGAAGTTGAAACTCTGGCATCATTCAAACGGTTAGAAGAAATGCACTTAATGTACCATGTAATGCAACTTCTCAGAAATATTAAAACACTTTATGGTACTAAAAATTGAGAAGAGGGACCAGTTGAAATATCTATTCTTTAAAGAAGTAGACATCACAGTGACATTGATTTGAATAAAAGGTACAGTGATAATAAACTAACGATTTGCTGCTTGTGAGGTGTAAATAAAAACCTCAATAAATGTGGCAAGATGCAAAGGGCCTAGACGGGCTTCAAACCCCAGACTCCCAGGTAATAGTCATGAGCGCAAACCATTTGGCCAAGTGGCCAGGGTGCATGATCAATTGGAGGAATAGTGACAGAACCGTCAGCTGTCACAATAACAACCTCATGTTACTCTTTGATGTGTATTCATGTTTATATGGGATGTTTATTGTTATATATGATGCATGGGAAATAATAAGTTATGTTACAAATAATCAAATGATTGCAACATTATCTCAACTAATTTCTTTATAATGATTGAAATTAAATGATTCCAAAAGTTGAAATAATATAATTAAATTATTCCAAACGTTGTATGATTCCGTCATCCGAGATGAGTAAGTAAGCCGAGCTCAACCAATTCACAACACGTGTGTCCAGGCTTAATTGGACACAAAAACACATCCAGGATGAGAGCGCACGGATTAATCAAGCCAGCTGAAACCTATCCTGGATAAGTGCGCGCACGCGGCTTCCTCAGATAGACCCCCGTTATCAAGCTCGGATTCACCGATTCACCATGACAACACGAGCGGCTTACTTTTCCTCGTCCGAGGCAGAAATCCTCATGGAGGCGTATGAGGAGGTTAAGGACCACATTAAAAAAAAAAGGCAACACCGTCACGGCGATTAAGCAGAGAGAAAAAGTGTGGCAAAGTATTGCAGACTGTCTGAATGTGTAAGTAGTGCACAAATACAAACTTACCACTCCGCCGAAACCAATTTCCGCAACAATTGCGAACACAACAGTTGTAATAATAATTATTATTATTACTGTCATAATTGAAAACAAAGTCATACTCCGATTATGAACCGGTTGAAATTGTAGGTGGAACTGTTGTGATGTGAGTGCAGTGTGCGAAGATGTGTGTGATATTGTGTAAATGTAACTACAATTTTGATAAGTAGATGAGTTTCACTGAATTTCCGATTGAGCTTTAAAAAAGTTTATTTTATTGTGTGTGTGTGTGTGTGTGTGTGCGTGTGCGTGTGCGTGTGCGTGCGTGCCTGTGTCGCACAGATCAAACATGACTGGGCCAAAAAGACCATGGCAGTAGGTAAAAGTAAAATACAAGAACATCCTGCAGAATGGGGCGACACAGTGGCGCAGTGGTTAGCGCTGCCACCTCACAGCAAGAAGGTCGTGGGTTCGATTCCGGGGCTTGGGACCTTTCTGTGTGGAGTTTGCATGTTCTCCCCGTGTCTGCGTGGGTTCTCCGGCTTCCTCCCACAGTCCAAAAACATGCATGTGAGGTCAATTGAACATTCTAAATTGTCCGTAGGTGTGCATGTGAGTGTGAATGGTTGTCTGTGTCTATGTGGCCCTGCGATGAACTGGTGACTTGTCCAGGGTGTCACCCTGCCTTCGCCCTATGACAGCTGGGATAGGCTCCAGCAGACCCCGTGACCCTGAATAGGAATAAGCGGGGGTATAGAAGATGAATGAATGAATGAATGAATGAATGAATCCTGCAGAATGGTAAGTGCCCAACTAATACTTAAGATACACAAGTATGCAGAAGTTGCCTGCTCATAATGTCTGTTCGGTTTTAGCAATCAAAGAGAGGGCGCACAGAAGGGGTACAGGTGGGGGGTCTCCAAAAACTGACCTCACCCCAGCAGAGGACTTGGCCTTGGCTCTGAACAGAGGCAGGCCTGTGATAGAGGGAATCCCTGGGGGTACAGAAACTAGTGTAGGTCCCTCCCAAGATGCCAACCACTTCATACAAGGTATGTTCTTCTATCTCTACATGGGACACATTGACATGAAATGCATTCAAACTATCTAACTATATCTAATTTTAGTTTGTCTTGCAGTCTTGCGGCAGCAGTGTCATACTGTTAGAGCCACCAGCATCATCAACACCAGCTGATGCTGTTCCAATGAGTACTGGCATGTAGGCCTGGCGAGTCTAGTCTACTAGCTTCAATATTCATCCTGTTAAATGTGATAGGGTGAAGGCACCAGTGCAGCAGCCACAGCAGCCACAGCAGCATCTGACCTAGATGATGACAAGACCATCTCCCGAGGGTCCAGAAGGAATGAGGAGGTATCATGTCAAGCTTATTGATGTTCTTTTCTGTCAATAATAGTGAGGCATCATTATTTGGTACCCACATAAAATTTAACTTTTGTAACAGATAACAGATGATGTGTATGCAGAGAGTCATCCAGGCAATATAGTGAGTATCAATGGAAGGATATTCCTTTTATGCAAAGTTCCCACTTGACTAATTGCCATCATGTGTTTACAGAACTCACAAGTCATCAGACAACTGTATGCCCAGCATCTAAAGTGGCAAACTGAACTGGTCGATGTGGGCATACTGTACAAAAAAAGGAAAATTGAAAACCTTTCCTTGGACTCTGAAATAAAAAGTCAAAAATAAAAAAAAATAAAACTTGAACTTGAGGTGGGCCATGCTTTCAATGCACACTGTATGCTAACTGCATTTGAGACATAGATGTAATAATTATTGTTCTTCTTCCCCTCCCCCCACCCCAGCTCAAGGAACAAGGCAGGCCTTGACCCTGAAATAAAAGTCAATTATCTATAATGGTGTGTTTGTTTGCCTACAAAGACATTACCTTAGTGTTGAGATTGGTTGGAAGTTGAAACACTGGCATCATTAATAAGGTTAGAAGATGAAGAAGGAAGTCACTTAATGTACCCTCAAATTCAAGGTCTAAAAAATATTAAAACACTTAATAGTAATATAAAGTGAGTAGAGGGAACAGTTGAATTATTTATTCTTGAAGGTAGTCTGTATCATAATGATATTAAATTGCAAAAAAAAAAAGGTACCACAATCAACTAACCAGTTGCAGCTTGTGTGGCTTGAGGGTGTAAAGGTGTTTTACATTAAGTGAAATGGACCAATAGCCTATATAAAGGACCCAAATTGTCGGTTCCTTCCTGCTCTAACAATGGCGTGCCCATTTTTGCAAAACGTTGTGGACGAAGAAGCGCTTGTGTTCAGGAGAGACTTGAGACGACAGAGGGTCTTTCTGGATCCACTGGCCTTTCCTGATGACCACCTGTATGAGAGGTACAGATTTTCTGCAGATGGCATTAAGTATCTGTGCAGACTGTTGGATCCCAGGATTCGGCACTCCACAGCACAGAGCCATGCACTGAGTGTGGAACAAATGGTTTGTGTGGGCTTGCACTTTTTTGGAAGTGGGGGCTTCCTGTACTCAGTTGGAGATGCGGAGCAACTAAACAAGGCCATAATTTGCCGCACAATACGTCGTGTGTGCATGGCTATTAAAGCTCTGGCAGGTGTCTTCATCAGCTTTCCTGGCCACAGGAGACTATCTGACATCAAAGAGGAGTTTTATAAGATAGCAGGTAAGAAAAACTACAAATTACAGAACTTCTGGTAATAGTCATAGTAGGATACTTATTTTTTTGGTGTTACAGGTTTCCCAAATGTCATTGGTGCATTGGATTGCTTGTGCAATATGTTCTATTTGTAATATGGAAAACATTTCACTTTGTAATTTTTTTTTTGTTAATATCTAAGTTATGTATGGTTTGCAGTTTACACATTGGCGATTATAAGAGGTATTAAGTTGATACATTGTATGGCTTTTCTAACCTACTGCTCCATTTCTATATTTAACAGGGAGACAACAGTGAAGTCGTAAATTCAGCAAGACACCTCCTAAATTTGCTGATAAATGCAACACCTTCCCCTGCCCCTGTTAGGCCCAGTTCCCAACAGCAAACTGCCCCAGAGACTCAAAGGTGTTGTCTGGTTTCACAACAAATAACACACACCCAGATCAACATGCATAACAATTAAATCATTTGCTTGTTCATTTTAAATCAGCTTAAATTAATGTGATGCATACTGTAACAGCGTGCCATTCTTGCAGACAGGGAAGGAGGCAGGAAAGAGGGAGAGATGGGCAACCCAGTGTCCACACAGAAATGACAAGGTCCTTCATTGTATTTAGTTTCTTACTCAGACTGCTTTGTCCCTTAGATTCATCTATTTAAATTTTCAAACTATAGCTAGTGAGATGCCAAAATGCCAAATTAAAACATTTCCATCATCACAGATCTTTTCCTGGCCTTTTCGGAGCTAAAGGAACGCACCGGTGCATTCGAGGGCCTTCCAACCACTTCACACCAGTCAAAGAGATACAACTTACATTTTATCTTTTACCCAAGCTTCTTGAGCGCACTCCCAAAGGCAGTGAAGAATTTCTCCATCTGCAAGCTGGTTTGGGACGCAGGTCCACGCTAATTACAGAGAACTACACCCATGATGAGGCGAGACAACATTGACAAGAAAATCTTTTTTTTGTCATATAGTATTTTAATAAAAATCCACTATCAAAACCAATGTTCTTTTAACAACATGATGGTACTGTATGATTTATATTACTCTTGAAGGTATGTTCAGCCCTCAAAGATCTTTATCCAAAACTGAAAAGTGTGACAGGAGGCTGGCTGATTTACAAAGCAGCAGGTACATAGAAATTGAATGAATGAATGATTTATTTTGGATTTGTTATTTCAATCACACTTAAAATTAAGTTGCAGAGTATCAGACTTCATCACATATAAATGCCAATTTCAGAGTTACAGTCAACATAACCGAAACGGGAGAAGCAAAAGCTTATCAAATTCCTCCCATTACCTTCAACTTCATGCATTGCACAACAGTATAGCTGCAATCACAGCTCAAGACAGTAAAAAACAATGTTTTAATTTTTTTCCCCATTTTTCTAGATCTGTAGGTCTCTCTCTCATACACATGCATCTCTCAGCTCTCAGCACTCCTTTCGCTGCTGGAACTTTTTGAATGAATGAATGAATTATTTCGGACATGTAAGACTGGTCATGGCCCAAATCATTTGCATCAATATCATGAGTGATGAGTACTGTCACATTTTATTAATTTGACTATTAAATAACTTTTCTTGTTAGGAGGATGGGGTTCAAGAAAACTCAATATGGTCTCTCCTGACAACAGTGGATATACTGGGCTAATACTGAAGAATGCAAGTGCAGGCGGAAAGGGTGTCATTTACATTGCTCCAATACAGGAGGAGCTTGACACTCAACCACTGCCTCCTGACTCAAGGTCCTTCTCCAATATGCCAAAGGCAATATGCCACTCCTGTCAAACCAGCTATCCATTACAAATCCTAGCACTGCATGTTGAAACATGTACTCCTTCGGATACTAACCCACAGGAGGTATGTACAGAATCACTGTATGGATAATGTTGGGACATCAAATAATTTTGCAAATAGCTTTACTCTGCAAAACACAGAAACAACTGTAGCACACTATTAAGGTTCTTACTAGATACAGTATCTGAAAAAGACTGTGTTTTGCTTCATCAAGATCTTAATCAGGTCCAACATTGTGAATGTAGCTTGCATAATACTCACCGTCTTCATATAATAAATCAGAACTTGTTACTCTCCTTCATCAGATTAGTGATGAAGACCTGGATTACAGCAACTACAAACCGGATATGGAAGACCCTCTGGTGAATTTACCTCAAAAGGTGACATAATTGGTTCCTTTCCAAGCGTCAGTGGTACTTTGGTTGGGTTAAAAATGTAACGTTAAGAGAACAAAGAGGAGGCTCACCATTACAGTTGTATGTGGTCATAACCTGTACATTTACCAGTTCCACCTGATGTGATATGGATTTTTAAGGCAGTTCAGCTATATTTTCAATGATATTGTGTTAATTAATGAATAGATTATGCAAAAACATCTGTTGAAATATGAATAACTGATTAGCATCATTTCACAATTTCCTTTTCAATTTCCTCATTCCTCCTCACAGCCTACGGAGGAAGATTTGATTTTTGTATCCTCAAAGACAGAGGTATGTTGTGATGTATTAAGTGTTATTTTATTTATTATTATTTCCGCCATTTATGTCAAACATTCAAGTGATTCCATTTGCAGACTTTGTGTCCAATCTGTGGCCGGAAAACAATTTAGAAAATATTGGATTTAATACTTGTAAATTGACTGAGCTGTTGCCATAAAGGCTGACTTTGCTGTGTGATATATATATATTTACATTCAACACAACACACTTTTTATTTTTCCTGGGTTGTCACTGTTGACGTATGGTTTGAAATTATCATTTAGTCCTGACCATAGCAAAATTATGTCCACCTTTCAACATAAACTTTTATTTGTGGCTTCCATACTGAGTTTATTGTGTACCATTTTACATTTAAGGTCAGATGACATGGGGTTTACTCTCAAATCCATACTTGTGTGTTGTCATTTCAGAGAAGATGACTGGGTCGGCCATCTCGCTCCTTCAATTTCAAAACCCAACGTGAACATTTCTAGGTTTGTACGCCTCTATTGTCTCCTTCAACACTCAGTAACCTAACTTTTGGAGCCATGTATCTCTAATCATGTCAAAGAATCCAGGGATCACCTGTAAGCTATGGCCCTACAGAAGCAACAGAAATATTGAATGACACAAATGTGCAAATACTCTCACACAATAGAGAAAGACAAAGTCATATGTACATACACCACAGTTTGACAACCTGTAACGTATAAACACAGACAATATACGCTTTCCAGAATTACCCTTCCTGACAGGTACTTATTTCTCCCTCAGCCTTGATGACATTCTGCAAGCCATCTCTGCTGCTGTTAACATTGAGAAAGAATTTGTTCTCACCGTATCGAGGGCCCATCTGGTGGAGCGGGGCCTTGCTCAATGGAAGCGACAAAAGAAGTCGTTGCCTACCAGTCAGTTAAAAATCAGGTTCATAGAGGAGGCGGGCCTTGATACAGGGGCACTACGGAAGGAGTTCCTCACAGGTACACTTAATTGAACTAGATAAGCACTCAAAGAGCACAGACATCTACCAAGCTGCTCGGATTTCCTGGCATTGTATTATTTTATCCAGGTTGCTTCATTTGATCACCACCAAAATTCAATTACCTCTATCTTCTCCCACTATCAATTTTTTCTGTCTTTTTCATTAAAATCCATCCATAAATTTTTGCATTATTTTGGTTAAAAACAATGAAACACGGGCAAAAAAATAACCTTCTTGGCAGAGGTAAAAATGACTTAAATTACATAAAAAAAAATAAAAAAAAATTGCAATAGAAGTGACAGTAGTGACATGAATGGAACGATTCTTGTGTTCAAAGTGATGGTTGCAGGGATTGAGCAGAAGCTGTTTGAGGGTGACCAGACTGGAAAATGTCCCAAATATTCATTGTTGGATCTGGATCAAGCAAACTTCAGGTATGCCAATTGCTTGTATACAATGGGGTCCACAAGTCTTTGTCTTCAAACACTTTTTTGTTTACATTTTATAGGGCTGAAAGAATTCAGGCTTGAGCCAGGCTAGATATGACATGAGATATTGAAAATGCCAGCATCACTCAAGTGTCCATCTAGGTCTTTTAATGTCTCACTGGCAAGCCCAAGAACACAAATGCCTTTTGACACATTGAGGAAGACTATGAGTCGAAATACATTTGTGATCCTGGGCCTGCCAACAGAAGACATAGATGGACACTTGAGTGATGCTGGCCTTTTCTATATCACTTACGCTGTTTTCTGGGCCTTGCACCTTCATTTTTTTTTTAAATCCAGAGAGTGCTCGTTTTTCTAGATATGACATGAAAAAAGGACTTGTTCGATCATTTCAGGCTCTGACAGTGTTGTTGCTTTCAGCCCTGCATGTTATAATGGCAATGCTTTTTATGTTCAATAACTTAACTTAACTTACCTTGCATTTAAATCTTATGTTATGTATAACCATGATGTCACAAGGTGTGGGCTCTGATCAGCCCATGTGGCCCATTGACTCTATTTAAATTGCTTCCTCATTTCACACTGTAACATAACCTGGTGAAGGTCCCAGGGACCGATACATTGTTGTCTGATTAAACTTTATATGCAAGTTACGACTGTGCAGGAGCTTCCTCTGTTTCAGTCTGTTGCCCTTCTGGTCCTCTCCTACCCACCTATCTGCCTTTGTATGTGTGCATAAGTTTTTATTGTTTAATGTTCAGTAGGCTAAATGTTGTAGCTTATGATCTTAACACAATATGTCCTAGTCCCAGGTCACATGATTATGTTTCTATACTGTTTCTTCCAGGGGTGCTGGTGAAATCTGGGCTGCAAGTCTGGCTCAAAGTGGACCACCACCCTGCTGCCTCAAACTTTGGTGCTACAAGTACTTGTATGACGGAGAGCTACAGCTTCATCACATTTCCAAAGAGGATGTCTCTGATTTTCATTATACTTCACTTATCTCCCAGGTAAGAGGTCTTAAAGGTTTTTCATGGCTGTAAAATGTAACAGAATTCCCAGCTGTCACAGAACTCTTGGAAATCAAGGAATTTTATTACAACATCAATACTGAGATATTTGGTCAAATATATTATGATATATGATTCTGATGACAGAGGCTGCCATGCAAGGCGCCAACCACACTATCAGGAGCAGTCAGAGATTCAGTGTCTTGCTCAATGGCACACTGTGGAGGTGCTGTAACCCCACCAACAACAAGTTATATTATTTTTTTTTCCCATGTGTGTGTCTTTTAAAGGTCGAGTCAGCCACAGAGCCTACAATGACTGAACTGATGGAGGACATTTTGAGCTGTGGCTATAATGGACCGGTTAATGTTGAAAAGAGAGAAGAAATTGTCTGGTATAATTGTTTTGTTCACGATGCTGATCCTTGTCATGAATTTATTTTTTCCTTCTTCATATCAGTGCTATTGTTCTTCATGCGATACTTCGACTGCTGCCCCTTCTTACCCAACTATGCGAAGGTCTGAAACTTTATGGTCTCGCTGAGCTAATCAGTCAGTACCCCAAAATCTGCCAACCACTCTTTGTCCCTGGGATGAAGGTGAGTTGATAAATGTAAGCTTTAGTAGGGGTGAAGTGATACCAACTGTTTAGTATATACTTTGAGTTAGTATTTGTGGGGTCACTAGACAACACTAATTCTCTCACCAGGCTGATGCTGACTTTGTCATTGAGGTGTGCCATCCGGAGTTTAGTGAGAAGGGCTCCAACAAAGAACAGGTGGAAGTTAGCATTTTTCACCACCTACAGGACTTCTTGCAGCAGCTGGAAGAATGTAATTGCTCATTTGGTTTTCTTCTTGTAAACTCTGTGTACTTAATTTCTCTCTTACACATGTCATGAAGTTTCCATGTAGATTATAGTACACTTATTCCAGATATTACAATTCTAAATTATACCTCTGTGCTGGCACCAGTAAACCATGTCTAATTTTTCATGATTGTCTGCTTTATCTGTCTCTCAAAAGATGAACATCCAGAGCTGGGTGACTATTCAAGTCACCTGTCCCCCAGCACATTTCTTCAGTGGCTCACAGGACAGGGCCACATTCCTCTCTTGCCACAAGAGAAGAGAGACTTCAGAGTCTTTGTACATTTCAATCACACATGTGACAACCAGTATGGTGAACATTCAGTGTGCTACCCAACTGTCAGCGCATGTGCTAATATAATCCGCCTTCCTGTCAAACATATGCAAACTTATACTGCATTCAAACAAGTCATGACAGAGGCCTTCCATCTCGGGCAGGCATTTCATCAGGTATAGGTTATATAGTGCCAGTTCTCTCATGGTTCAAGTCACAATGCATATATGTTCAGGTTCAATTTGTATACATTGGGTTAGATATTTTTGTGCAGTCTTTTTTGTAAGATACAGTTTGTATCGCACTATTACAATGTTTGCATCATAGAAGATGTCCTACAATATGTTCTTTCCCTCCTCCTGTGACAGCTTGATAATATTAATGTAAGTGTGTTCAATAAAACAGTGTGGAAGCAAAATACAAAAGTTTGTGGCAATCTGTTATTTATTTAGTTTAAATTAGTTTGCTGTGAATAGATGGTGGACTATAATGTGCCTGGATACATGGGGTCCTAGACTGGACTTGTGTAATCATGAATCAGCTTTTATTCCACAGATTGGCAAACACATGACAGTCAATGGTGAAGCAGGTACAAAGCATGTGCAAGTGTGGTCAAATAAATGTCTCTTCCAAAACTATTTGAATCTGAAAGGGGATCAATTGTAAGGTGTAGAGTTTCGATGTCCTCTGTTGTCAATGGACATTCCATTTCTGGCACGGTAACACCTGGGTCGGCAGAGTTGTCATGGGGGAGCCCAGAGCTCTCCCAATCAATGTCCTCCATTTGGATTCCCTGCAACCAACAGAAGATAGTATTATCATTACATAGAATGAGAAAATCATAGAGAGGCAGGACAACAATTGTTACTCAACTGCCACATTTTCTTCAGACATCTCTGGCTCTCTGATGGTGTGCCGCAGCATCCCAATCTCCCACAGCTGGTTTGGGGAAAGGAAGCCCTCTGTCCTGATAGGATGATCATTCCATCCAGCAGAAAACTTGGCCAAATCAGTCTTGAGTCTGGGGAGGAAGGTGTACTGAGCACAGAAGAGATAAAAATGATCAGAGATGTCGAGGGATCCATCTTCCTCCAGGCTGTGTAACACATCATAGTAGATGTGTGTAACTCCTGTCCAAACGTCCCTCCAAAGACGTTCGATTCTACAATTCATACATAGAAAAGTTTCCCATTGGTCAGTCATACCACGTGAAAGAATAGTCAAACTGCAATTTCACTGGAGTATATATAACATTGAAGGACACACTAACAATAGCAAGACATGTCATTTCTTTACTTGGATCGTGAAGTAATATGATTTTCATCATCATTTTTGCAAAAGGAATACTTCACCTCTGATTGTGCACGCTCTTTCCACTTATAAAGCTTCCATGTCCTGTGCCTCTCACAGTAAACATCATCTGGGCAATGCTGACATTTTCGACACCCTGGTCACCTCTTACCCTGAAACATCAGATTTTGAAATTAGTATCAATACAACTGAATCCACATAAAACTTCAATAAAAATACTATATCATTTTTTCACACAGGTTGATGAAAACTAAAAGCAGCATTGAATAAATCCTGATAATTTCATATATCAGAAACAACTGAAAAATCAGTGATATTGCTTAAAGGCTACTATGAGAACAATAACTCAAAAACAAATTTACTGCAGCATCACTCACTTGTAAGGCCATCCAAACCTCCTCATGCCATCCAGAAAAAACTGACGCGCAGTACTCGCTGTGTTGTTGGATCCAGCATTGAGGTACATGATCTACAGGGTGGAAACAAATAATGTATTAGGCTCAGAAAACCGCACAAAAGAAAATGAAAAAGAGGAAAACACAAACAGGACGAGCATTCTCAAACTCATTCAGCATTTGGGCATTAATAAGACTGTTAACAGCAGGTCGGCCCAATCTTACATTTCATTTTTAGAGCTAGTCTTTTCTTAAGTTAAGAAAGTGGGGAAGTGGGGAACACATTTTCCTTGGATTATACCAGCAATATTTTAATTAGTATGTACTTTGTTGCCGTAGGAAACTTACCTTCCTAGAGTAGCCATCAATGCCACCAAAAATCACTATGTTGTATCTGGTGGAAAAAAGGACATGGTTTAATTAAAACGGAAGAGGCAGAGGATAAAGTTCTGCAATAATCAAATGTAATAAACAAACCTGATGAGTTTATGATTGGTGTCAATGTGCTGCAGAAAATGTGGCCCTTGAACACAATATTTCCACCTAACAACACAGCCCATACTTGTCATTCTTCATAGGATGCCCTCTGTATCAACTCTATGCATAGAGGCCTTGAGTCTGGTCCATTGTACATGGTGGCCTTCTGCTTCAAGACACCCCTTGACAATCTGGTATCCAGCATGAGGTAGTCTAGATTTGATGGCTCTCACTTCATTATCCAGAGCATCATCAGTTATGGTGGAATACAGGCTCCTAACTGACATATTGTACTCCTGCATCCTCCTGTATATGGTTCTTCTAGAGACTCCAAGAATGTTTGCTACACATGTTGCCAGTAGGCCAAGCTGAAGAAGACTTTGGAGGTGCTCCTCTGTAACCCTAACCCTAACCCTAACCCTTATGTCATTAGGCAGAGCTACATTGTCCATTGCACTTATCAAGGCCCTCTCTTGGGTGACTATGTATTGCAGATAATCAGGATCAGGAGGGTTGTTGTTAAGGGCACATTGCAGTCTGTCCCTCAGTCTCGTTAAACAATCCTGGATGACAATGTTCTGCAAAAAAAATGTAAACACACACCATTTAGTAACGCAACCCTTGTCATCTGCTGGAGCTAATGTTTTCTGATACCACTGTGAATCATTGACGGCAGTAAAAGTTTTTCTCCTGCCTCAGTATCCAAGTCCGCCAACCCAAAACAACAAATAATAATAATAAAAAAAAGTAACAGGAGTTTTGCACATAGTTTTCATTGTTTTAACTTTCACGACTCATACAATTGATTCACGAGCGCCGTGTGTTCTCTCTTGTCCGACGTGTACCTACACCAGTCGTTCCGTTTGCAGGTTGTAATAATAATAATGTTAATAATAATAATAATAGATTGTTTTTTGCATTTACTTCAGTCCCTGGAGAGCGTTTTTGAAAATGTGCGGATTCAATCTTTGTCGTTTTAATGAAAATTACGCAAATTGTGCTATTTTTAGAGCAGGCCTGCGGGCGAATGATGGGGTCCTTGCGGCGACCTGGTGATTTGTGATTTGTATATGCTCGCTGACGAAACGAAATGCAGCGGTAACATCAACAGTTAAACAAAAACATTGTTCAAAATATGTGGTAAATTAGTTAAAAATAAACAAACAAACAAACAAATAAATAAATAAATAAATAAAAACATAACATTACCGTAGTTGTCCCAGGCGCCTCCATGGTCAAGCCAGTCCATCAACGTAAGTGTACAAAAGTAAGTGCTGATTGGCCGAAGAGGAGTCCTGTGTATCTGAGCTCGTTTGCATCCGCCAAGCACCCGGATGTCTGTCACAGTAACTTGAAACTGAATTTTGAGAACTGAACTTGAATTGCGAGAACTGAATGTGAAGATGTCTAGACAGTTGGATTTTCAGTGACAATCAATTTTTTATTGAATTTCAATTTCAAATTTTACTATTCAAATACAGTTTTTGAATGCAATGATTCAAATGTAACAATACAATTTCAAATTATGTGATTCAAATTCAAAATTTTAATTCAATTATTCGCATTTAGCTATTCAAATTCAAATCTAAATGATTCAAATTCAGTTTCTGCTATTCAAATTCAAATCTAAATGGTTCAAATTCAGTTTCTGGTGGCACATATTTCAGCCCATACCATGGCGCCTAAAGGGTTAATAAAAATGTAATTTAAAAATATATAAACAACAAAGCTCTAAAGTAATCTATATATTATATAGAAACTATATGGTATCTAAAAACCTAACCCAGAACATGAATGAACATGAGAACTAAACTGAAAATAGCAAACTAACATTTGTAAACTAAAAACTTGAAATATGAAGAAGAATCTTTCCTTTCTTTGCCTTTTTGTATACAGTGCTCCCTGGGGTCCCCTCTGGAACATGCTGTATATCTCTGTGGGTGAGAGACAAAAAATATTGCTGAAGTTATGTGAGAAGGTGAGCAAACACCCTCTGGCCTTCTCACTGTCTCCCCAGGAGTTTTCTTGTTGCTGTTTTTGTTGTTGTTGTTTGTTGAACTTAATCTATAAGTCATTATTTGGTGTTGTTTTACTTCTTTTTTTTTAAATTATAAAACAATGTCAACTCCCGCACAGCAAACATAAAAAAATGCTTATTCACTGGGCAAATTAAAATATTAATTAAAATAAATAAATAAATAAATAAATAAATAAATAAATGGAATTGTTTTCTGCAACCTCCACCAGATTCTTGTTCTACATGTCCTCAACTCAGTGTAGTGGCGCCTCCAGAAATTTTTCATAGGGGTGTCCAGATGGGGACACTTAAAATCTTGGGGTGGCACACCAAAACTAAAAGCCATAATTTCAGGATATCATTATACTGTAGTAAACCAGTCAGTAGAAAACTATCAGAAAGACTTAAGGAAATGCCTACTGATATACTTTGGTTTAATGTGTTATATTTAATGTTACTAATGATCTAATGTGCACAGACTCTATCTATGATAAACCAGGGGCAAAATCAGTTATTCTGACATCAAAATAATAATAATAATAATAATAATAATAATAATAATAATAATAATAATAATAATATTTAGTCCCTCTCAATAGTAATTGTCAATTATAGCTGTAATAATAGCCTGTAGATATTTCTATTCAGACAAATGAAACTCAACTATCAATAAACAAGCTTTAATGATTATGTCATGAGGTAGTTGAGGACATGTAGAACAAGAATCTGGTAGAATAAGTAGAAAAAAACAAACAGAGGGAGCCGAGCCGATCGGGGCGCTCCGATTAGAGACGATTTCAACCCGGGTTCCTGGTTCCCGGGTTGTTTGACGCGTTTTGACGCGTCTTCTCTGTCTTCTCTCTTAACTCCATTTGAGGTCATTTATCTGTGTAGATACAAGCGGCGGTCACGCGCACACGCTGAGCCGTTGTTGTCTGAGCGCGCAAAAGTGGCCGGGGGGGGGGGGGGGGGGGGGGGGGGAGGGGTTAGCTGTGAGTGAGGGAAGATCAAAAGCGGCTTGCCTGGCTGGCTGCGCATTTGGGGTGAAATGCATTGTAGTACTAGGGCGTTTACCCACTAGCCCTGTGCGGCTAGTGCCAGCCCTTCACGGTACAGGACAGGTTCGGTTGAAAGGTATTTCCATAAGCCTGACTAGTACCTGAGCGTGGGCGGAGTCACGGTTGCAAGGCGAACCGAAGGTTTTTTTGTGCTTCCCGTGTCCCGGAAACCATAGGATTCACTTTTTGTATTAACCGTGGTTTTGTTTTGTTTTGTGCGAGACATTTTCATAGGGCTTAGAATTATTTTGTTTCATACTGTTGACTTGTATCAAAACACTGTCCTAGAAGAGAAAATGTAGACGCTGAAACGATCACCTTGAGTCTCACAGTCGTTTATTATTAGACAAGAATATCCGCACAACTTAAGTCCAAACAAAGCATCATGGGTTTGGGTGTCAGATGACACCAAAATTGAACTTTTTGGCCTAAATGCAAAACGCTATGCGTGGCGGGAAACTAACACTGCCCATCACTCTGAACACACCATCCCCACTGGTTAACATGGTGGTGGCAGCATCATGCTCTGGGGGTGCTTCTCCTCAGCAGGGACAGGGAAGATGGTCAGAGTTGATGGGAAGATGGATGGAGCCAAATACAGGGCAATCTTGGAAGAAAAACTGATGGAGTCTGCAAAATACTTGAGACGGACGTGGAGATTCACCTTCCAGCAGGACAACGACCCCAAACATAAAGCCAGGGCTACAATGGAATGGTTTAAAACAAAACATATTCATGTGTTAGAATGGCCCAGTCAAAGTCCAGACCTAAATTAAATCGAGAATCTGTCGCAAGATCTCAAAACTGCCGTTCACAAACGCTCTCCATCTAATCTGACTGAGCTTGAGCTGTTTTGCAAAAAAGAATGGGCAAAAATTTCAGTCTCTAGATGTATAAAGCTGGTAGAGACGTACCCCGAAAGACTTGCAGCTGTAATTGCAGCAAAAGGTGGTTCCACAAAGTGTTGACTCAAGGGGGCAGAATACTTTTGCACACCACACTTTTCAGTTTTTTATTTGTAAAAAAAAAAAATTTTAAATCATGTATAATTTTCGTTCCACTTCACAATTGTATGCCAGTTTGTGTTGGTCTTTCACATAAAATTCGAATAAAATATAATTATGTTTGTGGTCGTAACGTAGCAAAATGTGGAAAAGTTCAAGGGGTATGAATACTTTTGCAACGCACTGTATATAACGATATAGGAGGGGCTGGGCCACTTACTAGAAATTAGGTATATAGCCTTAACTTTAGTGTACTAAAGTTAGAAAAATCAATTAAAAGTGGTCAAATATGTTATACTGTTGAATATAATTAAAGACAAAACTGCCTCCATCACGGCTTTCCATAAATGGATCTTTATTGATTTATTCAGAAAAAGCTTTGGAACAGCAGCCTCAGATTTCTTCTTAGACAGAAGATTTACAGTACAGAGAAAAAACAATAAAGGGGAAAATGGGACGGGTAAATTTCAAGCTTGTTATTTAAGTTATTAGGCTTAGCAACACAGCTATTAACGTTCGTTTGAAACGGTTGTCAACATTAACAGACTGAACTGGACTTAATAACAGGAGTGCATATAATTTTAGACAATTATTCTGGTGAGTGTCAGCTGCGCTGGGTGTGTAAACCGGGCCATCCAGCTGCGGTGCTGATCCGACGCCACTCGTGCCAAAAATCCGGACAAATGTTACTCGATCAAGGAGGAAATCTGCATCAGATGAGATCAACTGACTTTGCGTGTGCAAGTGTGAACGCTGTGCACAGCGGTGTGCATTCTGTGTTAACAAGAAAAACGCATCTAAGAAAGTGGTGCGCAAAGGCAGGGTAGTGACAGAATTGATGCGCATTATTAATATTTGTCACGTGTGTACCTGCACATGCATGTTTATTAACACACAGGAACTGTGGAATATATTTTTTACTCACTTAAAGTGGGAACGGCATTGCACTCAGTGGGAGCAGCTCCCCCTGGTGTTAAAACGAAGAAGTGCAATAAATTCAGGCAAAAGTTTAAGTGCGGGCCATATTCTATTCTATTTATAAAATGTCTTGCGGGCCAATTAAAAATGGACTACGGGCCGCAGTTGGCCCGCGGGTTGTAGTTTGGACACCCCTGCACCAGACCAAACAAATGGTTTCAATGGACTGGTTAATTCTTCTCTCGTGGCCAGCAGCTCCACTGCCTCAGTGCTGGAGATGCCCACTCAGGGGCGCCGGCAGGAATTTTGGGCCCCCTGGAAAAAAAAAATCAAATGGGCCTCCTTTGCATAGCGCTTGTCAAAAGCTTCACATCACTCATAAAATACAGTATAGTTCAATAATAGTGCTTGAGTCCATCTTTGACAGTGTCAATGTATTTTTATTGTGAATTCTCCACAAAGCAAACTCTTAACATTTATTGAATGACTCATGAAAAAACACTTTGTCTCTAAAACAAAGTTGAGCTTTGACCTTCATAGACTTGCACTGCATTAGGGTTTAGCGATAAGGCTGGAATTAGAGTGAGGGTTTTGGGGTTCCTCATGGGCTAGAAGCCCCACATTTGGCCCGGGTGTGTCTTTGGGGATCCTGATGAACCTGAAAGTGGCCCCATGTCTCTCGGACAAAGTGGACCTTTGACCCTCATAGACTTGGGTTAGCGATAAGCGATACAAACCCGGTGAGTTTAAGACTTAGTGACTCTACGTGCATGAATGTATGGGGTACCGCGTCTTTACCTTGTGCCAACCTTCCCTCCACAAACCTGGCTGTCCAGTGCAGAAGTCAAAGTGAGAGTGAGAACAAGGAAGGAGGGGGGCCTTTAAACTGTGACGCCGCTGCTGATTGGCTAGTTGGTCGGTTGAATGAGCCAATTCTAGAGCTCCCCTCGGAGTCCACAGGTGGCAGCTAATCTTCTTGATCACAAGCGCCACCTGCCTTTCTGCATTCCCCAGCTCGCCCCGTAGCCTCTAGGTGGCGTCAATCTTGTATTTCCTTGAGGACATAGGGAGAAAAGAAGAGGAAAGCAAAGAAAGGAGCCTCTGGACATGTAACATGTAACACTTATCGCAAACCCCAATGCAATGCAAGTCTATGGGGGTGAAATTTCAACTTTGTCCTAGAGACATGTGGCCACTTGCTGCTTCATCCCCAAATTTGGGCCAAATTTGGGGCTTCTAGTACTTGAGGAACCCCGAAAGCCTAACCTTAATTTCAGCTAACCCTAACCCTAACCCTAGCTTCAGCCTTATCCTTAACCCTAATTCAATGCAAGTCTATGGGGTGAAATTTCAACTTTGTCCTAGAGACATGGGGCCACTTACTTTCTCATCAGGAGCCCCCAAAAGCGCACACGCCAAATTTGGGACTTCTAGTACTTGAGGAACCCCGAAACCCTAACCCTAATTTCAGCTAACCCTAACCCTAACCCTAGTTTCAGGCTTATCATTTACTCCAAATGAAATGCAAGTCTATGGGGTGAAATTTCAACTTTGTCCTACAGACATGGGGC
The DNA here is from genome assembly GCF_046127955.1 of Nelusetta ayraudi. Classification (NCBI taxonomy): domain Eukaryota; kingdom Metazoa; phylum Chordata; class Actinopteri; order Tetraodontiformes; family Monacanthidae; genus Nelusetta; species Nelusetta ayraudi. Next base: position 4,204,452 of record NW_027466100.1, on the reverse strand, counting down.
CATTTGCTTTTTCATCAGGAGCCCCAAAAAGCGCACCCGCCAAATTTTGGACTTGTAGTAAGGAACCCCAAAACCCTAACCCTAATTTCAGCTAACCCTAACTCTAACCGTAGTTTCAGGCTTATCATTAACCCTAAGTCAATGCAAGTCTATGGGGTGTCAACTAAGTGACACGGAGCTCTGCCCATTGCCATCACGGAGCATGGGAGAAACAATTGTTCCTCATCAACAAACTGTGTAAGTTAAGTAATGCTGTTAGATGTAGATAATGTTACATGTAGATAATGTTTAGCTACAACAGAGCTTTTCTATTGTATATTCTTGCCTAGGACTTTAGTTATTAAAGCTAGCTTGTTATACACCCACTCCTCCTTCATTTCCTGCACAGAACATGTGTTCTCTGTTTTTTGCATTATAGTTTATATTCCTATTTCCTCCTCTTTCTGTTAAATAGAAGAAGCATGGTGAGGGAGGAGAAAGTGGACCTGAGACCAACAGCAGGGATGGTCAGGGAGGGTCTTCACAGCAGGTGAGGAGAGGAGAAAATAAAATATGTCCTTATAATGTCTCTGTTAACGCTGCTGAGAGAAAATGTTCATAACATAGATAGGAATTTTTGGTTACATTTTTATACTGCTGTATTCCTAATTTGATTTCAAAATGTTACTTTCCACCTAAAAAAAAACAAAAAACTTTATTGCCACAATAGAAAGAGCAGGGTGAGAGAAGAGACAGTGTACCAGAGGCCAACAAGGATGATTATACAGGGTCACAGGTGAGAAAAAAATAAATAAAACTTGCTGAGAAAAAAAAAACATAAAACAGACTTTGTGATTCATTTCCACAGCTTTGTCACCACTACTATTCTTAAACCCATTTATAACTTTTGATTTGCACATTTATTATCTATATTATTGTAGGCGAAATTTTAACTGGCTAAAGAAATGTATATATGATAAGAAAGACTCTAAGATTAACATTTCCACTGCTATTTCAGAACTAGTTTTATCTACTAAATGTTTTTGTCTGTGTTGCAATAGGCTGTGCAAGGAGAAGCTCATGTGTCAGGGGAGAGACCAGGCTGCTGCACTGACAGGCAGGGAAAAACTTACTGATTTTTTTTTTTTTTTTAATGGTACCTGGAGGAGAAAATCCTGCACACTTCCAAACATGCAGAAAGATAAAGATAATTTATTGCGACGTTTCGGTGCGAGACGTTTATCAAGCAAATGTTTGTGTCAGAAGAGAAAGTCATTCTACATTGGAGTGGCTATGTGACTCCAACCAATCGCTTTGCTGCAAGATCTAGCACCAAATATCAATATGCAATCAATCAGTACCTTTAACTCTTTTAATTTTGCTGATGATGATGATAAACAGTGTTTTACAGAGGTTTTGGTCTTAATTGTTTTCATTTGGCGCTTAAATATCTGGCTACTCACTCTGTATTGTAAATGCCCTCAAGGTCATTCTAGGTCAACTAAGCAAGAGTTCAGAAGCTTTAGATTTTGACTTTCATAGTATATCATTTTTTAAAGAGCTTAAGTTAGTTTCCTGGTGCTGCGCTGTTTGTGTTGGTGTGTCCTTTAGCTGCTATGGAGAGGTGCAATTGAATGCGAGAGGATGATAAATCACTCCATAGACCTCTGAACAATTTGTCCCCCTCACTTTGAAAATGATGGCTACGCCCCTGCACCTGTTACAGGAAGGACGAGAGGCAGAGGCATCAATATAGGAAAGCTGGCGCTTTCTGGTTATGAAAGGTCTATCACCAGTCGGTTATGAGCAAGAACAATCATTTGTTCGGCAATAAGAATGAGCCTTCAGTTTGAATGTCCCCTTTGTTTTTTTAAGCTCAAATACTAGTGATGCACGATATTATCGATGGCATATAAGGAAGGCCCCGATAATGGCAAAAAAAAAAAAGAAAAAAGGCCGTATCGGTATAGAACCGATGTCAAAATAAACCCGATGATTTTCACCGATAAAATAATAACGTGTTCGGCTCCTTCAATGCCTTGGTATCATAGGCAGAGGCCCGCAGCACTGTCGTCTTCTCCCTGAAGTGTTATTACATTAACCATGCAATAATGAGGAGGCGTTGAGGTAAGGTTAAACTTTGCTTTATCCAGGTACTAGCAGGGGACCATCACAACCATCAGTGTATTATTACTCTGGTACTAGATACTCGTGCAGATCACTCCGCCTCGGATAATATAGTCCCATCAGATATTACAACATCCCCCCTGTTTAGCTTACAAACATCCTATATAAAAGGAACATTTTCACATCAGAATAGTAATCATAGAGACAGCCTAGATTAAATTCTTAACTTGAGATTGGGCGACCTGTTCTTCTGTAGGCTGAACAATTAAACACACATGTAATTCAATTATAGCTGCCTGTTTGTTACTATAAACAAAAGGAAACTTATGTAGGCAAACTTTCTGTAGGCAAACTTTTTTCCTAGTAATTTAAGACACATCTGAGGAATGCATTTCACATATAGAAAACATGTTTCAAACATATTACAAACATTCATCTCAAAAGGTGAGCAAAGGTCGCGCTCTACCTGAACTTGCTTATATTTCCTACTGGACATAGTCTCTGAAGTACGCAGGTTTAACCACAGCCCTTCCGAATCGAGTACGGACTGGCTGAGGGTTGTTGTGGCCAGATGGATTGGCTACAGATTCACAGGATGGTGGAGTCTCTGTCTGTTCACTGTAACCCTCTTGGTGCTCATCCAACGCTTGTGGCACTGTCAGGTGTTGACTGCTCACAGTCCATTGTTGTGCCTCTGCGTTGTATGGTCCACGCAGGTGACTCCTGCAGCGCCTCATCCTATGTCCATTGGGTGTTTGGATGATGTAGCTCCTTGGCTCCTTACACTTTTGCTGGATGACTGCTGGGTGCCATGTCCTTCCCTCCTTGCTCCACACTGTCACATGCTGTCCAGGATGGAGTGCAAGTAATTCTCTGCGGCAGCTGCGATCGTGGTGTGTTTTCATCACAGCTGCTCTGTGGGCCAGGTGCTGACGGTGTTGCTCTTTACCTGGCTCTGCTCGGCTTGGCAGTAGGGTGGTTACAGGTCTGCCAAAAAGTAGTTCCGCAGTTAAGGCAGCTTGCTATCAATAGGTGTTGCTCTAACTTGCAGCAAAGCTATGTGGACATCGCTTTTGTTTTGTTGCGCTTTCTTGACAGTGCCTTTAATGTGTCGGACATGTCTTTCGATGAATCCATTACTTTTGGGGTAGTGGGGAGAGCTGGTGACGTGTTATTCCCCACCTTTTCATGAATGCTTGGAACGCCTGTCCGACGTACTGTGGTCCGTTGTCTGTCAGGATTTCATCCAGTCTTCCAAACAAGGACATGTAAGACTGCATTTTTTGTGTGACTGTATGGCTGGATATTGGAGTGCTCATTTCATCCACAAGCGGATACTTAGAGAACCTATCTACGGTCAGTAGATAGTGGCGGCCGTTGATTTCAGACAAATCTGAGGCTATTGATTGCCATGGTCTGGATGGTATCCCGTGTGGCTTAAGAGGCTGTTTTGGATTTGTGTCCTGGTGTTCTGCACACACGCTGGTATTTTGGAGGCCGACATGAAAGTACGTATCGTTCCTCAGCTGCTCCTGTTGTCAGCTAGCAGTGCTCACACCTGTTCCTCTTCGGGTTGCGTGTCATGAACGTGTGCGGTGTTCAGTGATGGCTGGGTTAAAAAAAAAGGCTCCAGGTTGACGTGAATCATTTATCTTCTTGTGGTAAAACTTCACCTGCATTCAGTAGAGACTCAATGGGAACTGCCCATTTGTCCGACCTCCCATTAGTCCGGCGAATTGCCCTTTGGTCCAAGCTCCCATCAGGGTTAGGGTTACACTTTTGGTTAGGGTTAGGAGAGGTTGGACCAATGGGCAATTTGTCGGACTAATGGGAGATTGGACCAATGCCATGCTCCCCATTCAACAGGGGAGGGGAAAACCAAAAGATTATCTGTATGGGATTCCTACCAATATTAGTCTGCCAGGCAGACCTTTATAAAATGCACCTGCCAAGGACCCAGCCGCTGCAGACGCAGTGAGGGAGATCCAGAAGAGGACTACACCAAGCACACCAGTGTGTGAGGTAAGTAAGTAAGTTAGTTTGTGTGTGTATAAGTGTTTGGGAGTGTGTTATGTGTGTCTTGGGATCAGCAAAAAGACACCATAGTAAAGTAATCATCGTCCTCTTGTTTCTAGGTTGCTGCTGAGGTGAAAAGACAGAGAAAGAGGTGCCAGGTCTGCAGGCCATCTGACGAGGGCAAGACAAGCATGACCTGTGCCAAATACAAACAATTCATTTGCACAGAGCACAGTGTGATAACATGTCACTCATGTGCTGTGTAGATGGACAGACAGACAGACAGACACACAAACACACACACACACACACACACACACACACACACAC